>NC_056729.1:639099195-639429195 GCF_019279795.1 Protopterus annectens | reverse complement strand
CAAAGCCAACTTCATGCTTCTTAAGACAAAAATGGTGAACTCCATGACACCCATGCAGATGGACAATACAGTTATGACTACTGAATCCCACACAATTGCACTTTATAAGCACTTACATGAGTGCATGGATCGTGCTATCCCAAACAGAACCAAGACGCTATCCTCCAAAAAAAGGAAGCCAATATGGTGGTCCCCTGCCATAAACAAACTGTACAACAGAAGGAAAAAACTCTTGCAAAAGAGAGTAAAATCCCATGAGTGGAGGAGATCCCTGGTCAGCCTCAGTAAGAAGCTGTGATCCCTGATAAAATCCTCCAAAGCTAGTTACAAAAACAAAATCACCACTGATTCTGCTCTGAGTTACAGCACAATGGCACTAAATATACAGACCCAACTGATATTGCCAACATCCTGGCAGATAGGTTCAGTGCTAACTTTACCCCCCTCTCACCCCCTAAAGAGCCCATCTCTATACCGGAAGAATGCAAAGTTCCTCTAATCATGGCTGCACAGGTAAAAACCACACTTTCCAAAGCCAAGAACACAGCATCCATGGGACCAGACAACATCCCAGGCTGCGTTCTACATGAACTAGAGAATGAACTGGCACCCCGCCTAAGTACCATGTTCAAGCATAGCCTCACCTCAGGCTTTGTGCCTGCTGAATGGCGCACAGCAACAGTTATCCCACTCCACAAGGGGGAAGCCACCACGGACCCTGGGAACTACTGCCCCATTAGCCTGACGAGCTTGGTCTGCAAGGCCCATGGAACGTATCATCACGGAACTTATGAACAAAGACATTGGTAATCTCCAAACTCTGGATCCCACTCAGTTTGGGTTTGTAAAAGGCAGATCATGTCTCCTAAACCTGATAGACTTCTTTGAAGCAGTCACAAAGCCGTAGACAAGGGTAAGGTGGTTCACACAGCCTATCTAGATCTTGCCAAGGCTTTTGACACCATCCCCCACTCTGGAATTATAGATAAACTCAATAAACTAGGTATAAATCTCTATGTCACAAGATGGGTTGCCAACTGGCTCACTGACAGAATCCACACTGTGAAAGTAGCAGACTCCAAATCCGACTTCAGACCAGTGACAAGTGGAGTACCACATTGTTCAGTCCTGGGTACTCTCCTGTTTGGTATCTATTTCTCTGAAGTACAGGCAAACACAGAAGGTCTTTGGCTAATGAAGTTCGCAGATGACTGCAAACTAGGAGCCATAATCAAAACTCCTAATGATGTGGACATCCTACAAAAGGGCCTCACTGAGACAGATGCCTGGTGTCAAAGCCATGGCTTCAAACTCAATGCCAAAAAGTGCATTGTCATCCCCTTTGGTACAAACTCTGTACCCATGAACTACAACATAGGCGGTAGTATACTTAACACCGAAAGTGTGATAAGAGACCTTGGGACACAGGTGGACAGTAGTCCCTCCTTTGATAATCACATCGCCACAGTAGTCAGGAAATCCTTCTACATGGCACACCTCATCACAAAAGGTTTCTCATCCAGAAAAAAAGAGGTCATTGTTCCCCTCTACTCATCACTCATTAGACCCTTTATAGAGTACAATGCCTCTTTTGGTATGTACCTCACAATACATCTCCAACAACTGGAAAAGCTGCAGAAATACCTCACAAAGAGGATTACCGGCCTCAAACAGATGCCCTACACTGACCGTCTCAAAAAACTCCAGATTTACTCTGTCGCATAGCTCTTTGCAGCACCTACAATGTACCCAAAACTGATTTCTGCAATTCACATGGCATTACATACATTGGCAGCATATCTAAGTACGTCTGTAGATTCTTTTATTAGACCCATTGATCCTACTACTACTGGAACTGTTTGGGCATCTTTCTTCCACATTACTTTTGTTTCTGTCTGCAAAATTTGATATTTTATATCTCTCTGTATGTAAGACTCTGTAATCAGTAGTTATAGCAATTTCAATGATCAATATTACTTTTGTCATTTTTTTATGGAATACTAATCTATTTTTCTTGCTTCTGTTTTCTGAACTGTTGGTAATAGACAATCCCTTGTAATGTAGACCGTCATTCTCTATAATGCTTGTGGTTGATGTTTCCAATGCTTCTCGGCTATTTCTATATTGTAGTATCTCAAAAAACTCCAGCTTTACTCCGTCGCATATCGCCTACTCAGTGGTGATCTCTGCCTAACATACAAAGCTATGTCAAACCCAGAGCTGTTGGACATGCTCCACTTAAAGAAATCCCAATCCCTCCGAGCTACACGCTCTAGGAACCTAAACCTTGTCACCACAATAAACAGAACATGCCGGAGGGATAGATTCCTGTCCCAGAGACTTCCCATACTCTGGAATAAACTACCTATCTATATCAAACAAAGCTCCTCATTAGCACTCTTCAAGAAAAATCTTGATGATTGGATGGGAAATAGGAAATTCACCCCGGGGATCACCTCTGTGGCTCTGCTCGACAGTGACACAGGAAAATTATTTTCTTGGGTGGCAAAAGCCAGAGTACCTTTTTGGCTGGGCTTGTATAGGCCCCAGGGCCGATAGGTTAGTACCTACCTATGAACCTAAGAACTACAGCGGGGAAAAGGGAATATTCCCATTCCACGCTGTAGTGTGACTGCCAAAGTCAATGTTCAAAGTTTTACTACTTCGAACAAGTGGACTCAGCTAAGTGGGGTTCGAAGTAGTGAAACTTCGAACATATTGACGGATTCCATATGCACACACACGTATAGTGTGTGTGTGTGTGTGTGTGTGTGTGTGTGTGTGTGTGTGTGTGTGTGTGTGTGTGTGTGTGTGTGTGTGTGCGTGTGTGTGTGCGCGTGCGCATGTGTGCGTGTGTGCGTGTGTGTGTGTGTGAATGAAGTAAATTGACTATTCTTTGAAACTGACAACATGATAAGCTGGTTTTGTACTGCTCTGTCATGATCCTTAATCTTATCAGCTTTCAAAGGTCATAGCCATTGAGAACTGGCCTGCTACAGCAAGCACACATTGCAGCCTCCATGGAACAGTATTGACAGGTATCACAGCTTTTAAAGCTATAATACACTTCACATTCTATGCAAATAACAAATGTCTGGTTTAATTTCTCCTAGTCATTTTGTGTTTCTAATATCATGAGGAGAATTGACCCCATTCCTAATTCAGAGTATAATTAAAGCTCATGAAATTAGTATTGTTTCAATCTTTGATGTTAGACAAAAGTGCTCTTTGCAGTACCTATAATGTACCCAGAACTGATTTCTGCAATTCACATGGAATTACATGCATTGGTAGCATATCTAAGTATGTCTGTAGATTCTTTTATTAGACCCATTGCTCCTACTACTACTGGAACTGTTTGGGCATCTTTCTTCCACATTACTTTTGTTTCTGTCTGCAAAATTTGATATTTTATATCTCTCTGTATGTAAGACTCTGTAATCAGTAGTTGTAGCAATTTCAATGACTGATATTATTTTTTCATTTTTTATGGAATACTAATCTATTTTTCTTGCATCTGTTTTCTGAACTGTTGGTAATAGACGATCCCTTGTAATGTAGACTTCGTCATTCTCTATAATGCTTGTGGTTGGTGTTTCCAATGCTTCTCGGCTATTTCTATATTGTAGTGTTTGCACAATTCCCAATGCAACAGTTTTGCCACGTTATTGTGCCTTTCAGTGTACAGCCCCTTTGCCATGAGTGTATCACAGTCAGCAACAAGATGTGTGACTGTTTTCAGTTTTACAGACTCTACATTTGTCTTTTTCTCCTACGTGTTCAATGGACTTTGTAAACCAATGTGTACATATCCACTATCCCAAGCTGCCATTATTAACCTTTCATCTTTTGGTTTTAACTCACTTCACCTTAACCAATCCTGTGTCAAATCCTGATTAACATGATGTTGTTCCAGAAGATCTCTGCACTTGCCACAGTATTTATGTCTTTTCCACATTTCTTGCCTTTTGATCTGATCCTTACCCTTATATTCTTTATTTTGTTTTTGGCACATTCAGTTTATGTCTGATTTTTATCTCCTTTTGGTTTGGTTTCCCTTTCTGCTTGACACAGGAACTCTTCTGCTAAACTAAGCAGAGATGTCATCTTAGATTTTCTCTCATCATGTTTTAAAACTTTCACAATGTTTGGAACTGCTGAGGTCAGCAGACCACAGCTGCAGCTATATACATGTAATTCATTTTGAGGAGGCCCGTAGCTCCTTCAGAATGAGGAATATATAATCTTGGTATACATTGATTTTTACATATATAATCTTGGTATGCACTGATTTTTACATATCATTTTTCTTGTTTTCCTTTCCAACTGAACTAATATCTTTTGGGGCCAGTCAATTACCCCAAAACTGGAACAGCAAATTGGTTTATTGCTTGGACTTCATTCCTAAATGTCAAGCCTGTTTTCAATGTTAGCTTTAGTCATCTTACATATTCCTTACTGAGTTTTATTCACATTTGTTCATGGTTTATTGCCGATCCTTCAGCAATTCCCAAATATGTATACACTCTCTCTCCTGCTCAAATTCCTTTATGTCACATTCCTGTTACCAATTTATATTTTCTTGGTACTGCAACTTTCCTGCTTTAAACATTGCTGTTGGTTAAGGTGAAGTGTATCAAGACTAAATGACATTCTTACATCATCTGAGAAAGTTTTAAGCACTTGGAGTTGTGCTTTCAACTCCTAATATGATAGACTATAGGTAAGACAAAACAGCAACTGTGACAATGACTCAGACTAGAATATCCCCCTTTTAATTTTTTTCCCTGGGATAATAATTTGTCTTTTGTCATGGCTTAACTGCAGAGTGGTTTGCCACTGTTTTGTGGTCACTCTAATGCAATTTATCAATATGGGGTATATTTTATGTATCTGCAAACACTCCTTTATCCATGAATGTGGAATGCTGTCAAATGCTTTCTTGTGCTCTGTCCATGCCATACTCAGATTTTTCCCTTCTTTACAATTCTCCATCACTGTATTTAGCAACAGACGATTCCTTGTTCCATATGACTTTCTTTGTTACCCTTTCGTTCTAGCACCATGATTGAGTTTTTTTCCCCCTAAATGACAAATGCTATCTGTATCACTTCCAATATATAGTTTGTAGAAGGTCAAAAGGTGAGTTATTGGTCATTAGTTTTTGGGATGGCTTATAGGTTCAGTTTTAACCAGGTTGGTGTGTGTTTGGGATGCGCATATAAGTAATTCATACTCAGAGCTAAATCTTTGTGTAAATGTTAATACTTTTAGAAGGAAGCAAAGTACTGCATGTGGGCCTGGGGTTTTCCATTTAGGAGCCTTTATTAATTGTGTTTCAATTTCTCATGATGTTACTTCATCCCATTTCATATCCTCTACATTTGAACTCCTTACTGTTTCTTTTAATTTTTCTCTCCATTCAATATCTTTGTTATGTTCCACAGGGTCTAAACCAATATTTCTCCCAACGTTGTCTGTTTCTTCATTTTTAGTGATGTTTCTCTTACTCTTGATTTCTTTCCCAGTTCTCTATAAAACTTCTTTGGGTTATTAATGAATTGCTTATTTGGTACCTTTCCTTTGTACTTATCTTCATACCTTCTAAGTTTTTCAGCTTGTGCTAATATCATTAGTTTATTATTTGTAAAAGTTTATTGACAGATTCTGGTCTGTTTTGATACTGCGCATTACTTTTATCATATCTATCTTTCTAAGTATTTTTGTTGATCTGTTCCCTTTTCTATATTCTTCTTACAGTGAACTCCTTGTCTTAATTGCTTTATAGTTTTTGCTATTCACTGCTTCCATTGTGGCATTTTTTTCTTCCATTGTTTTCTTTTACTGTTCTGTGTTTTTCTGGTAAGACATTATCTGTTATGAATTTAGCTGCATAGTAATATATCCTATTTACACCTGTTATATCACATTAATTTCTTTTAACAGTCTTGATTACTGGGTTTATCTGTTTTATCAGACTTCTAATATTTTGTGTCTCATTTACTTTCTGTAATATATTTATTTCTTTGATTTTAATATGCCTATCCATCTATATTAAATTAGGCAGCTCTTTCCTTAGATCATTTTCTTTTAAGCTGACTACCTTCTTCACTATTCATTTCCTGTGGGCAGGAAAGTTCCAGAACATCTTCATGCTGCATATCTTCTTCAGATGCATCCTGCATTATCTTCTACCCCTTCATATAAGAATTAATTGGCTCATCACTCCACAACATTGCCTACATCAGCAATACCACTGTTTCTTACACCTTCCCTTGTTATGCAACTTCAGCTGAACTTTTGTACCAGTCTCTTTCACAAGGCTGCAAAGCAGCATCATGTGGCAAGTCTTCAGATGCCTCCCACTCCACATGTTTCTCCTTGCTGGGGGACTTGTTCCATCGTGCTGTGACAGTGTTGGAATTTCTACAATAGATCCTTCACTTTGCAGGTAATCCATAACATCAGTTTCTAATTCTTTAAGTTTTCCATTAGCAATCCTATTTTCTAATTCCCCCGTTTGTTTTCTTATTTTTTTGTATTGTGAAATTTTCCATATCTGGGTTAGGTACCTTTGCAATACTTCTCTTCAAATATCTTTGGAGCTGCTTTTTTGTACTGATCAGTTCAGCTTTCTCAGTTGTATAAATACTGCACCATATCAGATCTCTTTTTCTTTCCCATGTTCCTGTTTCATTTTTATACCTTTCAAAAATCTCTGGATTTTGCTCTTCATATTTTTGTATTTCCTCTGTCAATTCTTTTTCAATGCAGCCCAAAGTTTCTTCATCTATGTAATGTTTTTCATAGATCTGTTGCATTAATAAATCCAAATTTACATTTGAAGCTTTTGACAGTTTTTGTTGTGCAAATATTTTTCTTTTGTCTAATTTCACTCTTAATCTTTCCGAATATCTTCTATTTTGAAATTCTGGGCTTCTTGCATAATAGTAATAATACATAATTTCTTCCTTATCTTCAATAGTCCAATCTGTCCAATCATCATACTGATGTTTTTTGGCCTGTCAGTTTTTGTGTTTTTGTGGCATATTACTCCTTCTACAATGGGGGGCATCCTCCTGCTGAGCCTGGCCTAACCCTGTTGTAGGAAAGTTTGGCAGATTGAAGCATGTAATGTCTTTGAAAGCTGTGTGAGCTGTTAGCAGGGGTGTAGCCAGGACTTCTTCCATCATAAACTAACTTCCAAAATGTAATCCCCAAATGCTACCTCTCCACAAAGTGCAATGCACATTTTTGGGGGAAATTCTTCTGTATTACTGGTAAAGAATTTCTGAAAAAAAAACTCTTTGGACAAAAAAAAAAAGACATAGCAGTAAAATAACTGCAAATATGTCATATTTTTTTCTGTAAGTTATAGCATGTGACGTTTCACAAAACAAATAAATTATATGTAAAAGTATAAATTGCAGAATTTATTTATTTATTATTTTACATTTGTTTACCAGGGAGGTCTGACTGGACAGAGCTGTCCGTTTTCAGCAGATGCCTGGGGAGAAAAGCTCCCAAACAACTGCTAACATACTATACATATGGGATTTACATGAGCATTGTGGTTTACACATTACAGTTATAAAATATAGCAGATAATAACATATGATTGCATAAGATATTTATGTAAGCATAGTGGTTTAGACATACAGTTAAAAGTATAGCAGGTAGTAACATATGATTGTTGTTCATACACTATGTTTAGTAAAGATAATCTTGAAGATGTACTGAAAATAAGACAAGAAAAGAAAAATTAAAAAAAAAATACTAGCTAGATAATCTTGAAGATGTAATGAAGATAAGAGAAGAAAGGAAGAATTAAAAATACTAGCCAGTTTGTCAAAGGAGGGGAATATAGAATTTGTTTATGGATATGGTTTCTGAGAAAGTACCAAAATGATTTTCAGATTCCTAGCATGGACATGTGCAGTCCGACAGTGTTTTGTGTAATCTGCTTAAAATAATAGGACACTGTGCTATGCCTTTTTACATGGAAACAAATGTTCTGTAGTGAGTCTAGTTAACACGAGTATGCTAAAGTTAAGTGAAATTTTGCCTATTGATACATTGCTGCTGTGATACAGAACTATTACCACAAGCAACAAAGTGGCTGACTTTGTCTTTCACTATGTCTCTGTGACATGATAGACTGTCAAGCAGTGCAGTTTGTTTTTCTTTATGTACAATTTTACAGTAAGATGGGGCAGCATTATACAGCGTGGGTATTCTTTTTCACTTTCATCTGTAATTTTCACTGTTATGAAGTGTTAACACAATAATGAAAATTTACATTTTAGCAGTGAAACTGATTGTTTGCTAACACTTGTAATCCTCTCTTCTGGGTCATTGAATGCATGCATGAATGCACTGATTGGCTACCAGTAGTTTGGGTATGGCTGTCTTTGCTGACTGAAGACTCTCAAGAATTTAAATTTCAACTTCACCACCACCTGAGAACATCATGGCTCTACCACTGCTCTCGTGCATATCCCATTACATTATAATTACTATCCCACTGCCATCTTAAGCCCAATACCTCTCAGATGATTAATCTCAACTCCAGTTAGATGGATCCACATCAACCTTATTTAAATAATTCTACCAACTGGCAATCTCTTATTCAGTTTTAAGACTTTTCTCTCCCCTACAGTCACTGCTACTCTTTCTTCCTCTTTCTCCCATTTGTCTCAGACTATTCACTTTTCACCAGATACTCTTATCTATTTATTTTCTTATTTGTATATTCACAAACTATTTTTCCTGTTGTGGTTTATGTAAATGGACACAGTGCAAGGCCTAACGGCTGGCTTATTGTAATGCCTAATTGGTCTCTAACACTAATTCTCATTAGCTTAACGTGATCTACTTAATTGTTGCATGTCTTATTGATTATGATTTATTGATCCAGCATACTCACAGAGTAAGAATTATGTTTTTCACTGTGCTCCACTCTAATAATCTCACACTCATTTCCTACGTATGTGGTACCTGGATGCTATTATTTACCTCTTAGCTCAGGTTTTTGTATTTTATGCTTTATTTACTTCTCGTATGCTACGCATTGCTATTTTATGCCAATATTATTTTTTTCACTCTAACTTTTGAGACTCATATTTGATTTTATTGTAGTGCACATATTGTTTTGCATTCAGACTGTTGCAATGTTATTATTTGTATAGTATTATGTGCATGCTGTTCAATGCTATTTTGTTTTTTGGAGCTTTTCTCCCCAGGCCTTTGCTGAAAATCAGTTTCTGTGCAATTAGACTTTCCCTAGTAAAGAAATGCAAATACATTAGTAAATATGTGCATATGCTGGCTTCACGGGGCTGCTAACTCTCAGTGTGATGCTGCTAGGTGTGTTACAGGTTTGAAGGGTGTAAAACACTTCATAGATTAGTACTAGACTAACTGCACTCATGGGCCATTTTATGCCTAGCCATGGGAGAATCAAACCCTGCACCTGGTGCCTGTAAGTAAACACCTTAACCATTATGCCAAATTCCCATCCCACTTCACTCGCCTGCTCTTTGTTTTTTTTTTTGTAACTAGTAGTACAGCAGAGCAGCTAAAGATCAAAATTATGATTGGGTTCTCTGATAATAACTAGCTAGTTATGCATTCTTAATATAAATATCAATATTGCTGTTTTCTCAAGATGAGGTCATTGTTATCTACAGCTCACAAATTTCCATTTGCTCCACTTACAAAGGTGAGTGTCTTGATAGTCATGTCTCAGAAACATAATAAGTTTGTTATGATCACATATGTAATCATAATCCTCTATATATTATCTGGACAGTTAACTATGGGCAAGTGCTTATTAATATTTTCTACTTGGCCAAAGCATACATGCCTTAGATGAAGTTCTTGCTGCCTGACTTTGCCCTTTTCTTTGGTATAATAGTAATCTTTTAGTTGATAATATTAAGTTTGAGACTGCATGACTGCATACAAAGTAATTTTAAAGAATTCTATAAGTCAAGGTTTTCTTGTTGGACACTATGTTTTTTTTTTAATTTCAAAGTGATTTTCAGAATCCTTGCATGGATATGGGAAGCCTCACATTGTTTTGCTTTATGCAGCTCACTAGGTCTGCACAGCTATTGTCTCCACTCTTGCTCACCTGTTTGTACCTTTCTGCTCTTCTCTTGTCTTTACTAGAAAGTTGTGTTTCACCTATATTGCTCTGCTTTCTTTTTCTTCCCAGCTTGCCATAGCTGTCACCCATACTTTGCCTCTTCCCATAAATGAGTCCCCCAAATTACTCCAGTGGTTTCAAATAAATGCATGCATTTTCTTCACAGCTAAATATGATGGTCTCTTTATGCTCCATCTTGTCATCTGGTACTACACAATGGCTTGCCCGTGCTCCATCTTGTCATCTGGTACTACACAATGGCTTACCTATGCTCCCTTCAGATCTCGGTACAGTTTATAAAGTTTGACATTCAAAAGTAATCTTTGCCTTCTAGGTAGCAAACAAACCTATATGAACAGGAGATAAAAATCTCAAAAGCATAATTCATTAAACAGTACTTTCAGAGATATGCTTCTGCAAAACTAATGATCAAACAAATAACTATATTCAAAAAAGGCACAGAAATATTTGTTTTAGAAATGAACAGGCAACTGTGTTTGTGGAACAAGTAGCCAGTCAGTTCCACTTCAAGAATTTCTCCTTTGTCTGTAAGGAGATGTCAGTGAAACTTAATCTAAAAAGTAATGGCTTAGGGTGACATTTACAACTTTTTACATGTTTCTTCGGTGCATACTAATAATGACTTTGATCCCCCGCAGTGTATATGCAATCAGAAAACCTTTTAATTCTCACTCCTCCTCTAGAGGTTTCCATTGATTTAGCCATCTCAAGATATTCAATTTTTTTATATTTATGAACCATTCAATGCAGCCTCAGTCAAAATAACTCTTCAAGCAAATAGTATACTTTGTAAGCTGAGTAGGACAAATAATTTATACCACTCCTATTCAGCAACATATTATTAAATGTTTATCAAAAAAAGATGTATTGGTGTACTTCTGTACTTGCTCAGTTTGTGATATTCTTCCTATGTAATCAGTTTTCCCTGTTCTGGTATTATCTGATTGTAGGCAGCTTTACCTCCCACGTTTCAGTGCTTTTTGAATATTAGTCATCTCCTGAATGCACTGACGATTTACTTGCATCTGCTTTTGACATTACTTTCTACAATGTTTGTACCAAATCTGTAATGTGGTTTTCATCTTCAGAGAATAATGAGGCTCACTTAATGTTTCATTAAAGTGTCTGTCAGCTGCACTATGGAATTATGTACATTTTGGGTCCACTTAAAGTTCTTAATAGTTATTTGTTGAACTGACAATCCTTCAAAGCCTGGCATGGAAATATTACCTGTTAAAAATGTATTAGCTGTTTACCATTTATATGGAAATTTGTTGCTTTTCTTGGTTTAGGATGCATTTTTAAAACTTTTGCATTTCCATATTCATTTAAATTTTTTTCTTTGAATTCAGGGTGTACTTTTATTTTGCTGTATATTTTGTCTGTGATGGTCTGGTCTACTCATATTATTGTTTTGCTCCTTGCTGTGAGTTGTAGCACATGATATACATTCTGTTTGTAGCATTCATAATAACTATTCAAAATAAAAAAAGTTGTTTTATTTGTTTTGTTTTACAAATCAGAATAATTCCTAGGGGTCAGTTGACATGTATTTATGAGGCTTACATGCATATCCATATCTCTTTTTGGATAAATGTTGTTGTGCACATATGTGCACTAAACATATTTTTCTTTTTTCCCCTCCATGTCAAAGGTATCCCAGGACTAGCCAGCTATCAGAAATGTAAATAAATAAATGCCCTGCTCCAGTCGCACTAATTATAGTGATGGTTTTGCAAAAGGTTTAATTGCTGACTTATCTAAGAAAACCTCTGTACAGTACTTTATGTGTTTGTTAGGTTCATCTAATGACTGCATTTGTAATTGAGCAGTTGTAGTCCTTACCACCCCCACTGTTTTCTTTACTTAGATCCCATTTGTAAACTGGATTACTATGTATTCCTGTGTATTTACTTAGTAAAGCTAACTCAAACAGATAACTCAGGTTTTATATCTTGAAACTGTTTTCTCTCTCCTGTGTAGATGTTTATTCACTAATGGTCTTACTGCCTCTCACAATGTAAACTCATTTCTCACAGCCACAACATATACTCAAGATTTATTTTAAGACTTAATGGAGCCCTTCTGTTCTACATGCCTCTGTGACCCTTGGAACTTAGGCCAACATGTGTGGTTTCATTGGGCCACACAATTATTGACTACCAGTGGTCCAAAAATATCTTAATTGGTAATTGCCTTCACATAAATCAAAAAAAAAAGGGAGAGGTGCATCAGGGAATATACCTTAATAGAAGAGGAATAGTGCAGTGAAGAGGTGGGTGGGGGTACATACTTTTCACTGTTACCCTATGTTGGCAAGTTTGAGCTTTTATCTTTTCTTTTTTTCTTTAAAGATAAGTTGACATATAAACCCACACAGCTATGTAATGCATTAACATCTGAGGTGACATTACAAGATAAGCTTGTTCTAACATCTCAGCTGCACAAATCAGGTTATCATAGAATAAGTGGTATTTGTTTACCTTAGACAAGTTTGTAGAGTTTTTTTTTTTGTTTTCTTCTCCTTGGTTGACTGATTGATTTATCAATACCGTGTGAAGAAGCCAGTGGCTAGTCTGTTGCACTCTGGCTGACTTCAGAACATACTGTTTGATAAGTACGGAGCAAAGTCCTTTCTCTGGGCAACAAGAACAAACAGAGCCTCTAATATCTCATTTGTTCTCTTAGCACCACTTTTTTTCCTGCTTTATGCACTAAGGTATATCATTTTGGAATGCCACAGTTTGACATTCTTTCTTTTACCATGCAATATTTAGGCCCAGACTAGGTTTCTCAAGTAAAGCTGTCTTCTGTTATTAGTTAAGCAGTTGCACAGTGATAGGATTGTGAAATATTTAGAGTTGCTATGTGATTGTTGCATAATGCATTGTTTCTGACTGAAATCGATGGATTGGAAAGCATTAACATACCAAAGATGTAATACTCTGAGGAAAGCATATCCCTGCAAAATAAACTGAAGTATGATTGGAAAATGAAGATTTGTTGAATTGCCTAAGATTAAGGCATGTCTTCACAACGAAAGGACATGCTTTTCTCAGCTGTTGTTTCACAAAGCACTCACAGGTCTAAGAGATTTTTATATGTGGGGAAAAAATGAATGTTTGTCATATGCAGCTTATAATATTTACAGACATGGACAGTAATCGAGAGCTATATGCTTTTACTGATAAAGGCTTCATCAGTTTTTAAGTTTCATTGGATCAGTATCAGGAGACACATTGGCCCTGATTCCAAAAAGGCTTGCTCTCAGTGTAATTGACCACTTATACTGAGAGCAGTCTGATAGCAGATGTTGTAAAATCTGGTCCCCATAGTAAGCCTGTTTATACATAGGCATTGCACTGAACTAAGTCACTTACACTTTGAGCAGATCTTTCATAGTCAGGGCAGAGTTACACTGAGAACTACCCTTTGGGAATCTGGACCATTGTTACACAGGTTAATAGAGCTGAGATAAAAAAGCATATAGTGAGAATAAAGACTTTTGCTAGTTATTCTTAGGAAGAAAGCATTATATTATGGTGTTAACCCACAATTAATGGTTTACACACTATAGTATGGTGTTACCTCATATCTGATGGTTTATCCACTGACCTTTATACATCAGAAAAGTAGATCATTACAGCACATCTGAAACTGTCCTAAATCCATTGTTGCCTTCCTAATGGAACATTGTAAGATTCTAGCCTACATGGATCATTCTAAAGACAAGGATAGATAGTGCTGCCTTTTGTAGCCAGTCCTATCAGATTTGTGTAATACTACTGGACATATATGGTGGGAGGGGGATTACAGCACTGAATGCAGACAGTTACTAGACCTGGTCTCTGTCAGTCTCCTTATAGGTTTGATAACTACAAAGTGGTGTGATATGAGGAACCTGCAAATCATTGTCAGATACATTTACTGATAGACACATTAATGCGGACATAAACAAATGCCAGATCATCTTTGTTTTGTTCTCTATTTGACACTGCAGTATATCACCTCTGTGACAGGCCATGTGAATACAAATGTAGTAAGTGGCAGTATTAGCTGCAACACCAAACTATCAAAAAGCTGTGGTACATTAAAGTAGTTCATTTAAAATTAAATAACTGGTATAGGTTATCAGTGCAGAGGGCATTCATTGAACTGGTGCTTGAGAAACAGATGATGTAAAATAACATTCATGTAAACCTTTTGGAATTGTTTTCTGTTGGGACAATGCCTCCATATACCCACTAGGCAGATGGCATTGCCTATGCCTTTCTTTATTTTATTCTTAAAATAATCATCTCATCTCATCCTGAAGCTATTGCATTTTGGAAGAAGGCCAATTTCATCCATGTAGTGTAACCTCATTTCTCACATAACTCTGCAATTTGCACACTCGGTCAACTCTCCTCTCAAAAGTGCCTGTTAGCACTCTGTCCTACTCCCAGAATAAATTACAGAATAAATGCAGCGTCAACATTCTGGAAAGGCTTGATGGAGGCATGGCAGGCAGCAGCTGTATGACAGTGGGTGTGGCCGGTGTGTCACTGCATCTGCGCATGGTTATATATCAAAGGAGTGTATACGAAGCCACATGTAAGATTTGGAAAATATCTCCCTTATGCATATTGATTTTCTTGATAAAGTTTCTGCCACTCCCCACAACAGAAGAAGTGTGGGATAAAGTCTTGGAAAGAAAAATAAACAGACAAGAGGTGTCAACCAATGTTATTTGTTAGGTGATACCAATCATTCAACATTACTGCACCTGGTAGTATTGCCAAACATCACAAGATAGGTGGTGAAAGCTTTTAACAGAAAGGTCTAACCAGAAAAAGGAGCATACTTATGACTTACCTGTGGAAATAATGAAAACAAGGAAAACAGGCAGTTTTGTAGTGGAAATTAAAAAAGACAACAACTAGAGTGGTAAGGAGGGCCATGAGACCAGGGCGTGGAAAGGATGGTCATTTTAGATATTGAGGAGTTGTGATTAATATAATTCTATTCAATGATTTATTCTATTTGTAAGCAAATGTAGATTTTTAGGTATAAATGTATGTTTAAATAGTTATGTGCATCCCTTTAAAAGGTAAGTATACCCGATCACTCATACGTAAAACCAGATACAGAGGATTAGGGTGTGAAAAAGTTAGATTAGTGATAGAAACTGTATAGGCACATTTTGTGACTAGTGATGCAATGGCAATATAGCTTGGATAAATACCAACCTGTAGTTGATATAATTTTATAAAACAGATTTAGCATTTTGAGTATCCCAGTTCATTGCACCTGTATATAAAGTTGCAGTTGCTAGTAAATATTTGAATGGTTGGGATTTATAATGCCAAGTCCCACAATGTGGAGACTTAAAAGCTGAAAGTTTATATATATATATATATATATATATATATATATATATATATATATATATATATATGTATGACTCCTAGAAGAGGAAAGGATAACTAATACACACAGTAAAGTACAATTTTCCTTAATTGCACACAGAGATCACAGTCAACCTGGGGCTGGTTGCTCCCTTGCTCACCAGGTCCCCAATAAGACTCCCCACTGGCACAGCTATAGGGTCCAAGTCCCAGCCTAACTGGGCAAGCTAAATCTTCCAGTACCCTCTCTGTCCAACCAGTGCTTCGTGTCCCTGCCAAATAGCTGACACAACACACACACACGCTTTGAGATAAATATTTATACAACTTCAGACACTTCTTGGAAAGGCTAACACAGATACTCCGACTCTGCCCCTTTACCCAGACTATATGGTAGTAATTATTGACACCACCCAGTTAATAATATCAGCTACTGCAAGGCCCTTAAAAGGGTGTCAAATTATTACTGTGCAATATTAATATTCAATGGTAGTATGACTAACAGTCAAGGCTTACTTTAGAGTGGCTTATTACAATAACCTCTATAAATATGCAATGCACTCTAGAGCTTATCTCTACACAAATCAGCCACAGGTAAAAGGTTTTAAAAATATTTAATAATAATAATTAAAACATAAGACAAAACTACTATACCACAGAGATAAGATATCTAAGAGTTCAAAGATCACACAGAAACTTAAAATAATACAGTAGGACAAAGAAAAACACCTAATTAATCTTTACTAGCTTTAACTATTCCTGCAAGAAATCACAGTGCTAAAACTTACATGTGAGCACAAGGCTGATAAGTGAATGCCCAAAGTCAAAATGCTTTCAGTGTCTTGTGAGAAATGGTATTTAAACATTACTAACAAACTTGTTTGCTGGGTCCCTCCCCAAATTACATTATTTTTGACACTTAGGTTTTCCCAGGCAAACAAACTGCATTATTTAGCAATCTAACACCTGCACAGAAACTTACAACAATAGAAGACATTTCGCATGTATATTCTAACAGAAACTAGAGCAATAAAGCACCTTCCACATTTAAATTCTGGTCATAAACTTTAGACTTAAAACAATGGGCATGAAACCTTCATCCAGCCGCACTGGAGCCGAATTGTAAAACATTAAAGAGATTCATAAGATCTTTTCAACTTAAAAAGACACATTTGAAAAACTTGGCTTGGTTTTCCTTACAGCAGATGGCAATGTTGCAGCAATCTTGAAGTTCACATTTTACAGTGTTTTCTTACATTTAAAAACACAAGTGTGTATTTTACACTCATTTATACAGTTGATAGAATTATGTATCAAATTCTATTTGACTAGGCTGGCAGCCTTCGCCCATCTCTCCCCAATCGTCACATCTCTTCTCCTCCCAGGGAACTCAAGCAAGTTTTTCAAGTGCCCCTTGAGAAACATCACTTGAGAGTGTCAGGTCTATCTGGGTGTACCACACCCCATTTTGTCAGTGTTTTCAAGTAACAGAGAATATAATCAATGATAGCAAGGGCAGAAAAGAGGGAGGAATAATTATGCGACCCAACAGAGAAGGGGTTTTGGAAATGGACAACATAATGGACACTATGATGGACAATGCAACAGTACGAAGTGTAAAAAATAATGTTGTTAGTGATATAAAACCTAATAATTCAGTTATTAATTTATCTAAATGTGATTTAAATAATGAACAGTATGAAGTTTTGAATTTGGGTTTTAAATTTATTCCCACGGTTATTCTGAGGGTACATGTAGTTAAGCAGGAAATGTTTAAATTTGTAAGAAAATTACATTTAAGATACTTTTTTTCTGAAGATGTTCATAGAAATGTTAGAAATATAATACATGAAAAGTCAGATGAAAGTTTCCATTCATGTTGTGAAGAAATGCTTGAATATGCATATATACCTCTGAAGTTCCAGTAAAGAAAAAAATTATTCCACCATTTGAGAATGAACAAATAGCACATTTTAGTTCAATGGTTAACTTTGAAGGGGAAAATATATGCAAGGAAGTCATGAAAAATAAGTCTACTATCAAGTATAATTTAACATGCAAAGAATGGCGTTCTTTAAAGGAATTACAAATTAATGCCAATTTAATAATAAAACCAGCAGACAAGGACAATAAAATTGTGATAATGAACACAGTTCAATATTTAAATATGTGTATGGAACACCTCAATAATAGTGATGTTTATGAAATAAGCGATATAGAAAAGTACGAGTCATCTTTAAAAGAATATGATAAATTGATAAACAAGGGCATTAGATTAGGATATTTTACAGATAATGATTTTAAAGATAAACTTTCTAACAAACAGTGTGAAATGGCTACATTTTTTTGTTTACCAAAAATACATAAGGATATGTATAACCCTCCTGGTAGGCCCATTATCTCTGCTTGCAAATATTTTTTACATGATATGGATTTACATAAGTTGCTTCTACCTCATGCACAAAAGGCTTTAGCATATATTCAAGATAGTTTTGATTTTTTGGAAAAAATTTCTACAGTTAAATGGAAAGAAAACAACAATTGGCTAGTAATCGATGTTAAAAGTTTGTATACGTCAATCAAACACATAGATAGCCTAAAAGCTATCATTCATGTTTTGGGAGATAGTCTTTTGTCTTATTTTGTTACTGAATTAGTAGAATTTTGTTTAAAAAATAACCTTTTTGTTTTAATAAACACTTATATAGGCAAAAACAAGGCACAGCCATGGGAGCACCATTTGCTCCCATGTATGCCAATATTTTTATGTCATTTTTGAAGACACTTTTTTATATCAACAACAGTTTGTGAAAAGGTATGTAAAATCATATTATAGGTTTATTGATGATTTTTTTTGTATTTGTGAAGGTGGTTTCAATGAAAATGAAGATTTTGTATCACAGCTACATAAAAACCCATATAAATTAAGTTTTGATGGATTACAACATGGTAATAAAGTAATGTATTTAGATATGATTCTGGAAGGTAAAACAACTGTAGAAGTGGTGAGCAGAATACATAGGAAGTTTATGGATGGTATACAGTATTTGCATGCTTCCAGCTGCCACGCTCCGCATGTTATTAAAGCTCTCCCGTATGGGGTAATTTTGAGGTTGTCCAGAATTTGTTCAGATAAGGATCATTTACAAAAGGAAATAAAAACAACTACTAACATGTTTATACGAAAGGGATATGATCCAGTGAATGTAGGCTTGGCAGTTGATAAAGTTATGGGAGATACAAGTATTAAAGGTGAGAAACAAAGGGGCTATACAGGAGAATGTGTTTACAATATCCAAAAAAATGGTAAAATTGATCCGGTTTATTTTGTTTCTACATGTAATGTTAGAAGTGATGAATTAGTTAAATTAATTAAGCATAGCTGGAAATTTTGAATGCAAGATAAATGTTTACCTATTATTTTACCCAACCAATCTTTCTTCTCGTTTACTAAAGGGAAAAGTTTAAGAAATATGTTGGTTCATGGAAATTTTAGTATGCCAACATTTAATCCCGCTGGACCATTGAATAACATTGGTACAGTGAAATGCGGAAGATGCAAAATTTGTACTCATATTTTGGAGAAGGTAGAATATATTAATGATTGTAAATTCGATGTTAGAGGTATGTACTCGTGTGAAAGTAAAGGTGTTATATACACTTTGTTTTGCCCTTGTAAGTTATTTTATGCAGGTGAAACGAAACGGATGTTTCGCACTAGATGTATGGAACATTTGAGAGATGTTAGACATCAGAGGGAAGACAAAATGATTTCCTTGCATTTTAAACATTGCAATCAAGGCAATGCTAACCTTTTAAAAGGTACTATTTTAGAACAAATTGATTGTATGTGGGAAAATGAAGAAATGATGAAACAAAAACTATTATATAAAGAATGCATTTATATTTTGAAGTATAATACAATGGTCCCTAAGGGACTAAATAATGAGTTGAACTGGAAATATTTACTTTAAGCATTTGATGTATTTAATTATATAATTAGTTAATTAATTGGTGTTTAAGACATTGAAGGATATAAAAGTGTGTTTTAGAAATTAATTGATATTCCATGAAGGTGGTGACACTGAGGCACTAGAATTCGTTATTATAGAATAAATATTTTTATTTTATAAATTTGTGCGTTTTTTCTGTGCATTCCAAAAACTGGTTTGGATCTGGTTGTTGCAGTTATTTTTGTACATTGTTGTTGTAGTACCTCACCCCATTAGTCCATCTGCACTGGCATTGCTACTCCCACTGCGGTGCTGCACTGACATATCATATGTTTGCAACCCCAGACTCCATCTTAGCAACTTGGCATTTTGCTGACTTGCTCTGTTTAACCATGTTAGAGGGTTGTGATCTGTCATCACAGTGAATTTTCTTTCATACAGATAAGGCTGAAGTTTTTGTAGTGACCACACTATAACTAGACATTCCTTTTCTACCACTGCATAGCATTTCTCCCTGGGTTGGAGCCTATGACTGAGATAAACCACTGGGTGCTTTTCACCCTCTGAAGAAATCTGGCACAGCCCCCATCCCATAGTTTGAAGCATCCACCTGCACAACAAAGTCTTTGCTGTAGTCTGGACTGGCTTACACAGGGGGTCCTCTCAAAGCTTCCTTAAGCTTCTGAAATGCCTGCTCACATGTTGGGGTCCACACTACCTTATTTGGCCTGTTATTCCTTGTCAGGTCTGTGAGGGGAGCAGCTATGGTACCATAATTGGGAACAAACTTTCTGTAGTACCCTGCTGTCCCCAAGAATGCCCTCACCTGCTTTTTGGTAACAGGTGCAGGTCATGCCTGAATAGCTTCCACTTTGGCAGGTTCTGGCCTTATCTTACCACTCCCCACTCTATGTCCTAGGTAGGAGACCTCTGCCATACCCACTTGACATTTGCTCGTCTTAATGGTCAACCCTGCCCTCTGTAGTCTGCCGAGCACCTCTCTGACATGCTGAAGATGCTCTTGCCATGAATGTCTGTTGACATCAATATCATCCATATAAGCAAGGGCAAACCCTCCTGCTATGATATGATCTACCAGCCTCTGGAAAGCCACTGGGGCATTCTTCATCCCAAGGGGCATCTTTATGAACTCATACAAGCCAAAAGGAGTCACAAAGGCTGACTTCTCTCTAGCACTGGGAGTCAAGGGCACCTGCCAGTAACCCTTGGTAAGGTCAATGGTTGTAAGATACTTAGCCCCACCCAGCTGCTCTATGGCCTCATCTGTCCTAAGCATGGAGTAAGCATCTGCCTCTGTGTGACTATTTAATTTCCTGTAATCCACACAGAACCTGGTCCTGCCATCCTTCTTAGGCACCAGTACCACTGGGGATGCCCAGGGACTTATGGACTCCTGAATCACCCCCTACTTCCAAAATCTCCTGTACCTCTTCCCTCAGACTCTGTTTGACTCTCTCAGGCACCCTATAAGGGGCCTGCCTGATAGGCCTTTGGGGTCCTGTATCCATCTGGTGCTGCACCACGTTGGTGCTCCCTGGTTTCCTGGTGAACATGCCCCCAAACTCCTGCAACACTGCTCAGATTTCTCGAACCTGGGTAGGAGATAGCTGCTGGGACATTGCTACCCCCTTCCACCAAGGTGTCGGCCCAAGCCTCACTGAGGAGATCAGTCACAAGATCTCTCTCAGACTCATCCTGCAATCCACTGCAAATGCTCAGCACAAGGGCCTCCCTATCATGGTAAGGTTTCATTATGTTATAATGGTACAATTTGTGCCCCTGCCATCTGCCTAGCACTTCCACCATGTAGTTAACATCACTTAACTTTCTTACCACCTTGTAGGGTATCTCCCAAGCTGCTTGCAACTTGTTGTGTCTGACAGGAATGAGAAACATCACCTGCTGCCCTACAGTATACTCTCTAGCTCAAGCATTCCTGTCATACTACAACTTTTTCTGTTGTTGGGCTTCTTCCAGGTTTTCCTGGGCCAGGCCCATGAGTTCCCTGAGCCTTGTCCTGAGGTTCAGGACATATGCCGCAACAGACTCCTTGTGAGACCCACACTCACCTTCCCACTCATCTCAAATTAAATCTAGAGGTCCCCACACGCTATGCCCATGCAGCAACTCAAAGGGTGAAAAACCTGTGGATTCCTGGAGAACCTCTCTGTAAGCAAACAACAGATGGGGCAAATATTTGTCCCACTCCCTCTTAAACTTTTCCGCAAATGCCTGTAGCATGGACTTGATAGTAGAGTTTAACCTCTCAACAAGATCATTAGTGTGGGGATGGTAGTGGGTGGTCTTCATGTGCTTCACCCCACAGGACTTCCACAGACAAGCCAGCATTTCTGACATAAAATTGGCACCTCTGTCAGACAGTATTTCCTTTGGGAAACCTACCCTGCTGAAAATCTCTAGCAAAGCATTTGCCACCTTCTTGGCCTCAATGGAGGACAAAGCCACTGCCTCAGGGTATTGTGTAGCATAATCTACAATCACTAGGATATACTTTTTTCCTGTGGAACTTGGGGTCCTCAGAGAACCCACAATATCCATAGCTGCCCTCTGAAATGGCTATTCAATCACAGGAAAAGGCATCAAAGGAGCTCTCACCTTGTCTCCTGCCTTGCCTACCTTTTGGCACTGCTCACAGGTCCTGCAGTACCCTGTTACATCTCTGGAAATTACAGGCCAATAGAAGTTTTGCATAATATGCCTCCGTGTACATTTTATGCCCATATGACCTGCAAAGGGGATAACATGGGCTATGGCTAGAAGTGCCAGACGGTAAGCTCTAGGCACTACCAACTGCTGTACTCTCTCACTTTCTAGCCCTCCCTCAGAGGTCCACTCTCTGTACAGTAACCCTTTGTTCCAGTATACAGATTCCCCTTTCCCTTGAGAATCAGGTGCCTCCCTAGCTACCTGCCTCAGGCCTTGCAATGTAAGTTCTGAGAGCTGAGCCTGTCTCAAGTCTCTCCTTGTAACCCTTCCCAGCGCCACTTCCACAGGAAGTCTGGCATCCTCTGACAGCAGTGCCTCACTGTCAGCCTCGGTACTACTACTCACCTCTACCTTTACAGTTATCCTGTCCAAGGGAGCATCAGTACCCACAAGCAGCTGTGGCTCACATTCATTCTCACTGCTACAGCATAGCTCACTCCCTGAAGTAACCACCTCAGCAGTCCTGGCTGCAAGTATGCAGTCTGTCTGGGTCTCCCCCAGGCTACCAGACCAACATGCTTGTCTCCTAGCCTCACTGCATGTAATTGCATAAGTACATAGTACTGCCTCATCCAAATCCTTCCTTCTCAGGACATCTGCAGGATGGTAGTTCCATATCCCTGTTGTCTCAAGACAACCTACTGTTGGCATTTTGTCTTTCCCACTTACTGGCTCCCTCACCTTTGGTTCCCACCTTGCCTCCATGGGCATCTGTATGCCACATGGCCCAACTGGTTGCATTCAAAACATTTAACCCTAGCTCCTGGACATGTACCTGGAATAGTGGCCTCCCCTGGCAGATTCTGTTGGGTAGTCTGTGCTGCCCACCATGGGTTCCTTTAGTCCCATGAGCAGTACTGGGGGTCCCTTTCCTGTGCCGGGCTGCCCTGCTTGTTAGGTATAGGTCTCCCGTCTTTCCCAACTCCTCTGAAGTAGCACTGTCTATCAGCTAACCAGATCCTCATGTCCTCAGGCAAAGTCCTAAGGGCTTGTTCCCTTACCACAAGGTCTGCCAGCCCTTCAAAAGTGGTGACCTGACATCCACTCACCCAGCTATGAAAATAAGTGCTCAGTTCAACAACATATTCACATACATTTTCATCTGCCTTGCATTTACGCTCATGAAACTTTTTCCTATACACTTCAGGTGTTAGCTTAAAACATTCTAACAAATGTATTTTTACAGCAGTATAATCAAAACAGTCAGTGTAATGCATTTTTGCTAAAGAAGTTACAGCTTTACCATGGAGTAAGGGGGTCAGGAACCGTACCCAGAGCCCTTGGTCAACTTCATACTGTTTATATACCCGCTCAAACATATGAATTAAGTTATCAAAATTATCCCCCTCTTTAAACTGTGGAAGAAATTTACTGACCTTTTGTGCTTCTGGGGTCCAGTTAATCCCTTCCCCATTCCCTCCATGACTCTGGTGAAGAGTCAGCATTTCCCTCTCATGCCTCATCTGCCATTCATTTTCCTCAGCTTGTAGACTCCTCATTTTCTCAGCTGCTTCTAGTTGCATACACCTGGCCTCCAACTCAAGTCTCTTTAGCTCCAGCTGGATTTTTAAGTCCACTGCAGAAAGGTTGAGCTGTCCATTCTCCGAGGATATTGTACCTCCACTGTCAGTTTGATTGTCCTCCAGGCTGCTGTTTTCTGATGTAGCTGTAACAAAGGCTGCATTCAGGTCTGCTTTAGTCAGGTTTCCATGCACCAGTCCCCTAGCCTGGCATATCTCCGCCAGCTGGCTCCTTGTCAGCTTTCCATACTCTTCTGCTGACATGCTGCCTGCTCACCCTGACTAGCACTAAGCTAACAAAAGAAATAAAACAATTGTGATCTGAACTCTGAGTATACACTGCATGGCTGTTTTAGAGTACAAAACACGTTCAGAGATCACTGTACATAAGCTACAGGAATTTGCTCTACCCCACACCACTACAAGCCAATTAGTATGTGAAGTAGATCCCACCACTGCCAAACACTTGTGATGACCGTGCCTTGGCCCAGCAATCAAGGAGCCTCAATCCTCACCACTAACACCAGAGAGGTCGTCTCCTAGAAGAGGAAAGGATAACTAATACACACAGTAAAGTACAATTTCCCTTAAGTGCACACAGAGATCACAGTCAGTCTGGGGCTGGTTGCTCCCTTGCACACCAGGTCCCCAATAAGACTCCCCATTGGCACAGCTATAGGGTCCAGGTCTCAGCCTAACTGGGCAAGCTAAAACCTCTAGCACCCTCTCTGTCCAACCAGTGCTTTGTATCCCTGCCAAGTAGCTGACACAACACACACACACTTTGAGATAAGTATTTATACAACTTCACAGACACTCCTGGGAAAGACTGACATAGAGTCTCCAACTGTGCCCCTTTACCCAGACTATAAGGTAGTAATTACTGCCACCAAAAACCAACAATGAAGATCACAGCGAAAAACAAAGCTAGAAACCACAAAACTCACTGTGGAAGTCCAATGAAGGGAGAGAACTGGCAGAGAATAATATTTATTAAGCAATTATTGCACAAATACACCCAAATACACAAACGTTGTAAATCTTGCCAATACGTTTTCGTTTTCCACTTCGTCAGATGCAAAAAAACATTGAAAATACAAATGACAGAATTTATACCAAATTTAAACTAGTGGCTTGAAAAAAGATCCAATCAAATCCTACAAACTATTAATCCCTTCCAAAACATGAATATGCATGTCTAGCTCATGAATATGCAAATTTGAATTACTAAAACTTCTTTAATACATGTTTAAAAATCAAAAACAATCTGTTTTAAACTGATAAAAACTAGAATGAATATTTACAAAAATTGAACCTACACATTAGTTAAAATACAGTAAATATATTCATATAAATAATACTTAATAATATGTCACAATGTAAGCTTTACAATGAATAATTGCCCTCTAGTGGAGTAAAATGCCAATTACAACTTGGCAAGGTACACAATTCCACTCGTATTACAATTGGCAAAACATTTACTAGTGATAGTTCTGTCCCTACTACCTATAACCAAGGAAGATGAGTTGATAAGATAGGGGCACTGAGAACATGTACCACATTTATAGGTCCCTATCCTTTTGGTGTTAACCTGTTTTGTAGAAGAACAAGCATATTCAAAGAGATTTTAAAATTCCTTTCTTTTCTATAGGTAAAAGTTAGTGTATCCCTAAAGAGGGGGCCCAAATCAGAAATTACCTTAAATTTCTCCAATTCTTTACTAATAATGTTCCTGATGGTACCTGCATCCCAATTAAAATCCAAAACATAAGTTGACGTACCCTCACTAAAAAGATTAAAATGACTAGAGGGGTTCTCCAGGGGAGCATCCACTCTCAATATAGGTGCAAATCTACCTAATCTACCATTTTTTACCTTTGTTGTAACTTGTTCAATAACTTGGATAGGATAACCTCTCTCTAGAAATATTTGACACACAAACTCACACTCATTATAAAAATCTTTGTCAGATGTCAGACTCAAAGCCTGTCACGTGGTGTGGTCCCACAGCTCAGTCCTGGGTCCACTCTTATTCAGCATCTACTTTGACAAAGGATGAGATGAAACTGGACTGCGCTATAGAAAAACACATCTGACACAGATATCGAAAGTCATCATGGGGGGGGGAGAGGAGACAGTTGATAGCTGCCACTTTTGACACTCATGTTGCTAGTAGTTAGGAAAACCTTCTATATAACCCCACCCTGATGAAAGGGATTCATCATCTAGATCAGGAGGTCATCGTCCCCTGTACTCATCACCATTCAGTCTCATACCGCTCAGAGGTGACCTGTGCCTGACTATATAAGGCCATGTCAAACCCAGATGATGAATATGCTTCACCTCTCAAAAATCTATATCCTCAGAACCACAAGGGGGGAGACTTAAACCTTGACACAGACATTCATCACACTCCTATCCTATGGAACAAAAAAAAAATACACCATGAGGCAGAGCACCCTCGCTGGCCTTGTTCAAGAGGAATCTTGACCAATGGATGGGAGACGAATAGATATACCCAGGGGATACTTCAGTGTCACTGCTTGCAGAGGCACAGAAAAAATGATATAGTTTTTTATTCAAAAAAAGGGTATGGGAAAGCCACATAACTATGGGCTAGGCTTATAAATGCCCTTGGGCAGATAGCCTAGTATGAACCTATGAACCTATGAACCTAAGTAGATGTCATATGACTAATTCTGACAAGTTGCCCTTTTAGTAAATTATTTTTTTGAAAAAAAGGATGGCTGCTTGTAAAATGCAAGTATGAGTTTGAAAAGGTTTTTTTTCTGTATACCTTTGAGACAAACATACCCTGTTCCAATGTAATGTGAACATCCAAATAAATAAGCTCATGCAAGTTTGTATTGTGTGTAAATTGCAAAAAATGTGATGTACTTTTTAAATACTCCAGAAAATCCTAAAACCTATCCAAGGTGTCCGTCCAAAAAATAACAATATCATCCAAAAAATGCTTGTAAAGGGACCAACAACTTTTAAATTCACTATTCAACACTTTATTTGGGAGTATTCCTCATAATATTGGACTTCAATGGTTGTAACAAGCAATGATTTCTGGTGGACAATTTTCCAATAATGATTTTAACACCAGTTTACTGTTAATGGAGCTTGTTTTAAACAACAATTATATGTTTTTTGATGGTGAATTTTACAAACAAATCAAGGGAGTGGCCATGGGGGCCAAATGTGCCCCCACTTATGCTAACATCATTTTAACCTGTTGGGAGAACACATATGTGTTGAATAGTGAATTTAAAAGTTGTTGGTCCCTTTACAAGCGTTTGTTTGGATGATATTGTTATTTTTTTGGATGGACACCTTGGTACATGTTCTCAGTGCCCCATCTTATCAACTCATCTTCCTTGGTTATAGGAAGTAGGGACAGAACTATCACTAGTAAATGTTTTGCCAATTGTAATACAAGTGGAATTGTGTACCTTGCTTTGTGCAGGATTTGCAGTTCATTTTACATTGGCAAGACAGAATGAAAATTAAAAACACGCATATATGAACATATGTACGAAATAAGTAAATCAAATTCCAGTAATGCTTTGTTTAGACATATGTCTACCTGTCCACAAGCCTCATTTTTGTTTTTTTGTTTTAGAGGTAGTTCCCAAAGAATTTAGAGGGGGCATGTGGGAAACAAAACTTGAATACCGTGAGCTTTATTTTCAAATTGTCTTAGAAGCCACGAAATTCCCTGGTTTAAATGACATGTTGTCCATTCTTCCAGTTTTAAAAATAAGATCAGCCAAGTTGTAATTGGCATTTTAGTCCACTAGAGGGCATTTATTCATTGTAAAGCTTACATTGTAACATATTATTAAGTATTTATAGGAATATATTTACTGTATTTTAACTAATGTGTAGGTTCAATTTTTGTAAATATTCATTCTAGTTTTTATCAGTTTAAAACAGATTGTTTTAGATTTTTAAATATGTATTAAAGGAGTTTTAGTAATTCAAATTTGCATATTCATGAGCTAGACATGCATATTCATGTTTTGGAAGGGATTAATAGTTTGAAGGATTTGATTGGTTCTTTTTTCAAGCCACTAGTTTAAATTTAGTATAAATTATGTAATTTGTATTTTCAATGGTTTTTTGCATCTGACGAAGTGGAAAACGAAAACATATTGGCAAGATTTACAACGCTTGTGTATTTGGGTGTATTTGTGCAATAATTGCTTAATAAATATTATTCTCTGCCAGTTCTCTCCCTTCATTGGAATTTCACAGCGAATTATTGCCATCACCCAGTTAATAATATCAGCTACTAAAAGGCCCTTAAAAGGGTGTCCAATTATTACTGTGCAATATTAATATCCAATGGTAGTATGATTAACAGTCAAGGCTTACTTTAGAGTGGCCTGTTACAATAACCTCTATAAATATGCAATGCACTCTAGAGCTTATCTCTACACAAATCAGCCACAGGTAGAAGGTTGTAAAAATATTTAATAATAATAATTAAAAGACAAGGCAAAACTACTACACCACAGAGATATCTAAGAGTTCAGAGATCACACAGAAACTTAAAGTAATACAGTAGGATAGGTCTGATTTCAAAGAAAAATGCCTAGTTAATCTTTACTAGCTTTAACTATTCCTACAAGAAATCACAGTGCTAAAACTTATATGTGAGTACAAGGCAGAGTGCTGATAAGTGAATGTCCAAAGTCAAAATGCTTTCAGTCTCTTGTGAGAAATAGTATTTAAACATTACTAACAAACATGTTTGCTGGGTCCCTCCCCAAATTACATCATTTTTGACACTTAGGTTTTCCCAGGCAAACAAACTGCATTATTTAGCAATGTAACACCTGCACAGGAACTTACAACAATAGAAGACATTTCACATGTATATTCTAACAGAAACTAGAGCAATAAAGCACCATCCACATCTAAATTCTGGTCATAAACTTTAGCCTTAAAACAATGGGCATGAAACCTTCATCCAGCTGCAATGGAGTCGAATTGTAAAACATTAAAGATATTCATAAGATCTTTTCAACTTAAAAAGACACATTTGAAATACTTGGCTTGGTTTTCCTTACAGCAGATGGCAATGTTGCAACAATCTTGAAGTTCACATTTTTCAGTGTTTTCTTACATTTAAAAACACAAGTCTGTATTTTACATTTATTTATACAGTTGATAGAATTATGTATCAAATTATATTTGACTAGGCTGGCAGCCTTCACCCATCTCTCCCCAGTCATCACATTGAACATGTCACAATGTCGAATCAGCTGAACAAATTCAGCAGATTTGACATTGTTGCCGAACAAATCACATGATGTCTGTATAGAAGCTCAGGTAAAGGAAACTCCTATACCTAACATCACATTTTTGCACACCCCCCCTGCTAACTATGTAGTCCAGCTCTGAGATCACACTACAGTGAGAAAAGGGATGAATTTCCCAAACCACACTGTACCGCAATCTCTGTATGGTTCTTCGAGTTTATATTAGTGAATGCACAGTGCATTCGCTAATATAAACTTTCGAACACTGAGATGTTCAGCCAGATGGAAATTCAAACAGCTGTGTTTTGAGTTTTCCATCTGCGGGCATCTCAACTTGAAATTCTGATATTAAAATATATATATATATATATACATACACACACACACACACACACACACACACACACACACACACACACACACACACACACACACACACCAAGTCTGAGATTGCCATTTCTCAGAATATTTCCTGTTCTCTGAGGTATGGTGATCTCTTAGTTGGCATATATAAGTTCATGAGTGTGGGGTGCTTACTCCCCACATCCAGGGGTATGCAGGGGGCTTGGGCCCTGCAAAAAATAATTTAAAGGAGAAGACTGGTGTTCAGTATTTGCTCTTCTCCTGTAATTTCATTTTTTCAGCATTGAGTGCTGACAGTTCATCACGGAGCTAAAGCTGCCATCATCTACTTTGGCTATCACAGATAGCTATTGCAGCTTCCTAAACCCCTCAGAATGGCACCTTTCAAATACATTCTTCTTCACAAGCAACATATTTCATGAAATCAACTGGAAATAAGAGATGTTTCTTTAATGCATTGTTTTACTGCTTAGAACTTTGTCCCGATATATTTATAGCGGTTGTCTGCCCATGTGATTATCCCATTGGTATCGTTGCATTTCTGCTTACACCTTACTTTGGCACACTAACTACCTTGTTTCCTTTCAAGGCTATGGACAGAATCTGCCTCTGACTTCATTGGAATGTCCCTAGCAAAGAGTTTTGCGTATAGTTACACATGTTCAGTGGAAAACTCCAGAATTACCTATTTAATTACATTTCCTGCAAACAAAGCACATTGTCTTAAAATCAAACAATAAGCAACATTATCTCAGTCATGCAGTCTAAATAATTCAGATTATAATAGTCACTTTAATAATGTATGCCTTTTATAAACTGAAATCTGTCTTGAACCTTCTTTGAATGGGGTATACCAATGCTGTACTGTACATAGCCTACCCTACGTCCATCTGGTATATTCATTTCCCCCAGACTATTGTACTTCCTGTATGTATGTATGTATGTATGCATCCTGGATGGGTTCAAGGCGGTACCCTCAACAAGTAACTAGAGATGACAAAGCAAGGCTAAAGTTTTTAGCTGAAAAAAAGAAAAGAAATAAAGTACACCGATGAAAGGTAATGAGTTGTAACACTGCATGCCATAATGTAATACATATAGGTACTATTATACAAAGAAAAATAGGAATACTGCACTCTGATCACTCTGAAAGCAGTAAAAGCTTGAAAGGGTTGTTACTCTTCACTCTGTGTGCTATAACCACAGGATTTGTAGGTGGCTGAGTAAAGATACCTTTATCGTAGTTCCCATGACCAAAGTCCTTTTAGAATTTTTAACTTTTTGTTTAAAGCAGATTTTGATAGTCTGATTATCAAAACAAGTAAATGTAACTTTATTTCTACTTTAAATGAACTAAGCACCTCATAATCCAATGATTCATCAACTTTCACACCACAAGGCCCAGTTTTGGATTCATTGTTGTTTTGCCTTTACATACTTCCCTGGAAAAGCTCATCCAAGGGAGACATCTTTGGTATCACTGTTATGAAGACAATACCAAACTACAGCTCACCTTCCCTCAAGAGCATATACGTATTCAAAACTGCCAACTATGATTCTTTAGTTGTAACTTATTTTGCCGTATTTCATATTGTTGTATACATACAGTCAGTGATTGGGAAACCAGGAACTGTTAAACTGCAAATGCATTTTTTTGCTGAGGGTAAGTTCATCTATTTCTTACATGTGGTGGAGCCTTGACCCTCACATCGTCTTACCTACATGTATTAAGTCCAAGAATTTATAACCTCAGGAAAAACTGAATATCTTGTCTGTCAGGATGTACAGGCTTCTTATATACTAATTCAGCAAGTTTGCAGATCTCTGATCTTTTATCTGTAACCACATGAAACATTGCCAGTTAAACCATCAGCTTTAGAAACTTTCATAAATTGCCTTATGGGGACATTCAAATCTCTCTCATTCTGGATGAATAGTAATCATGTGAGCTTAGCACCTCAGAAACAATAGCCATGATGACACACCTTTATGAAAAACTCAAGCTGTCTGACCCAGGCTAGACTTTAGGTAAGCTGTTATTTTATTAACACCTCCTACCTTGGAAACTGAAGCTGCTGTTACTTCAGAGCTCTGCATTCCAACTTCTGAAAGGTCCTTCTTGTTGCCAACATATTGCAGCAGTTCTGCAGAATCCATGCTGGTTACCAGTCTGGCCCTGATTCAGCTTTAAAGTTATTCTATTACTATATCAAACCCTACCTGACCTTGGCCAACCTACCTAAAAGAAATTGTGGTCTTTTACAGTCCAGTGAAAATCCTGCCATCTGTCTCTTTGGGATTATTAGAGTTTCCCATGGTGCATCTGAATTCCTTTGGTGTCTGAACTTTCTCCTGTCAGGCTTTTTTCTTCGGGAACTGCTTGCTAAGTGGCAGGGGGATTGTCACACTTTGACTCGCTTGATGGCTTGCCTTATGAGTCACTTGTTTATCTGGCTTTGGATGTTTTTTGATAGTGTGTTATTATATTTTCATATAATTTTACTTATTATATTTATTTATTTATTTATTTATTTATTTGTACTTATTTACTGGGGTAGTGCACTGATCAATATTAACCAATTTCAGGTTCAGCCCAGGTGAAATACAAAACATTTCACAGACAAAAATACAAAAACGTAAGCCATAACAGAAAATTACGTAGCAAGTCATGTGAACAAGCACAGTGCAATGTGCAATCAAGTAGCGTGTAATGTACAAGATACACATTTGTTTCTGAACTGGGTCAGTTTTCAGTGAATTTTGACAGAAGAGAAGAGACTCATAAAGGAGATAGGTTAGGTGATGTCCTGTGTTGAAGCAGGAGGATTTGGGTTGGATAAAGAACTATTGCATTCGAATTTGGAATAGGTGGTGTTTTTTATTTATTTTATTTATTTATTTATTTATCATTTGACCGGGAAAGTCCGACTAGGTTCCACAGAGCCTGTTTTCAGCGGAGGCCCGGGGAGAAATGCTCCAGATGCATGTCTTTGGAATCAATATCAAGAAGGAGAGCTTGCCAAAGAGTAGGTGGCTAAGAGAAGAATGCATGTTATATATTTGTATGATACTAAATTTTTGTGTTTTTATCGTATTTGCTTTATAAATGATTGCACTAATCAATTAAAGCTTAAACTGAACATAGTTCACCATTTTACGTTTAAAACTTCCTCCACATAAACAGCCAGGGCATCAGTTGTAAAACTAAACTGAAACAGCTCTGTACTGTATAAGAGGAGCTTGTCCCACAGAAAATGAGCATAGGATATGATCACTGTACGTCGTTCTCTATACATGCACAATTATGTCGCCAAAATTAACAATAAAAGTGATGTCATGAATGCTTTTCACTTTTCAGTATTGACAGTGTAATACAATGCAAAGAGGGGGGTCTGCATTTCTGAGTGTGCTGTCCTTTGTTTGAGACATATAACAGAGGTCTCTCTCTTTTTTAATTTTTCCAAATCTTTTGGATTTCTAATATCATGATGGGAATGTACCCCATTACTAAGTGAAAGTACAATTAAAGATAATGAAATTAGTACTGTTTCAATCTTTGATTTCAGCCAGAAGTACTCTTCACAGCACCCACAATGTGCCCAGTAATGACTTATTCTTCAGTTCATACGGAGTTATTGGTAGCATATCTAAATATGATTGTAGATTCTTTTTTATAAGACCCGTTGCTCCTACTACTATTGGAACTGTCTGGGTATCTTTCTTCCACATTGCTCACATTTCTGCCTACAAATTCTGATATTTTATGATTCTGTGTACTCAAGACACTGTAGTCACTGGGTGTAGTGACTTCAATGATCAATGCTAATTTTGGCTTCTTTTCATGGACCACTATATCTGGTTTTCTCACATCTGTCTTTTGAACTGTTGGTAATGGGTGATCCCATGTGATGTAGACTTCTTCATTTTCTGTGATGCTTTGTGGCTCATGTTTCCATTGTTTTTTTCATCTACTTCAATATTATAATGTTTGCACAATCTCCAGTGCAACAGTCTTGCCACATTGTTATGCCATTAGCATGTCACAGACAGCAACAAGATGTGAGACTGTTTTCAATTCTGTTCTACAAAACCTACATTTGTCTGTTTCTCCCACATGTTCAATGGACTTTGTAAACTAACGTGTATGCAGCCCACTATCTTGTACCTCCAATGTTACACTTTCATCTTGTGGTTTGAATTCTCCTCTCCTTAACCATTCCTATATTTGATCCTGATCAACATGAGGTTCTTCCAGGATTTTCTATACTTGCAACTATATTTAATTTTCCACATTTCTTGCCTTCTCATCTGATCCTTCACCTTATATTCTTTCCTTTGTTTTTGGCACATTCACTTACTGCTTGATTTTTATCTGCTTCTAGTTTGATTTCCATTCCCACTTGAAGCTGATATGCTTCTGTTAGGCTAAGCAGGAAAGTCATCTTAGATTTATTCTCCTCATGTTTCAAAACTTTCACTATGTTTGGGTCTTGCGAGGTCAGCATATATGTATGCAGTCCCACGATTGCAGATCTATACATGTAATCAGTTTCATGGAGGCCCATCCTTCCTTCAGAAAGTGAAATATATAATCTTGGTATGCACTGATTTTTATAAATCATTTGATGTGCATGAAGTGTCCTTGTTTTCCTATCTAATATATTCAACACCTTTTGGGGCCAGTCAATCACTCCAAAACTGTAAGTTAGGACAGGAAGAGCAAATTCGTTTATAGCTTCAGCTTTTTTCCTAGTTTTCAATGTTTTTTTCAGGATTAATTTAAGTCTTCTGAAATATTCCTTACTGAGTTTTATTTGCATTTGCTCATGTTTTATTGTTGATCCTTCATCAATTCCCAGATATTTATGCACTCCCTCTTGCTCCAGTTCTTTTATATCACATTCTAGTCCCAAGCTGATGTTTTCCTGGTGCTGCAGTTTTCCTGCTTTAAAGGTTGCTTTTGCACATTTATCAAGACCAAATGACATTATTTTATCACCTGAAAATGTTTTGACTACTAGCAGTTATGATTTCGGTTCCTCATCTGATGAGCTATACAATTTTAAATCATCAACAAAGAGAAGATGAGAACTCTTTGCACTTTGTTGCATTTTGGGAGCCAAATTATAGAGATGACCTAATCTGTCAAGGAGACAGCTCAGTGGGTTGGGTTAAGGGCAAGGCAAAAGAGCAACAATGACAGAGAGTCACCCTGCAATATTCACCTTTGGATTTTTATCCCTGGAATAATAATTTGTCATTTATCATGGCTTAACTGAAAGTGGTTTGCCAGTGTTTCATGGTTGCTGTGATGTAGTTTATCAGTGCAGGGTGTATCTTATACATTTTAAGCACTTTTTTATCCATGAATGTGGGATACTGTCAAATGCTTTTTTGTAGTCAATCCATGCCATACTTAGATTCTCCCCCTTTTACAGTTCTCCACTATAACATAATTTAACAACAAATGATCCTTTGTCCCATATGACTTTCTTTTATTGCCCTTGTGTTCTATTGCCATACTTGAGTTTTCTTCTAAATTACTATAAACTCTGTCGGTATCAATTCCAGTGTATAGTTATACATCGTTGGAAGGCAAGTTATTGGTCTATAATTTTTAGGGTAACTTGCAGGTTCACTCTTTAGTAGGCGCATTGTTTTTCCTGTTGTTAGCCAGGTTGGTGTCTGTTGAGGTGCGCATATAAATAGTTCTTACTCATGGCTAAATCTTCATGCAAAGATGTTAATACTTTTAACCAGAAGTTATGTACTGCATCTGGGCCTGCAGTTTTCCAATTAGACGCTTTTCTTAACTTTGTTTCAATATCTCTGGTTATTTCTTCATCCCATTTCATATCCTGTACCTCTAACTTCTTATTCTTTCTTTTACTTCTTCTGTCCATTTAGTATCTTTGTTATTTTCCACAAGATCTTCATAAATGCTTCTCCAAAATGTATCTGTTTCTTTTTTTTTGGTGGACTTTTAATTCCTTTTACCTTGTTTCCCAATTCTTTATAAACCTTTTCAGGTTATCAATAAATTGCTTATTTTGTACCTTTCCTTTATATTTATCTGTGCATCATCTAAGTTTTTCTGCCTGTGCTGATATTTTTAGTTATTTGAGATAGTGCATGATAAATCCTGATCAGTTATAATACTGTGCATTGCTTTTATCACATCTATCTTTCTGAGTAATTTTGTTGATCTGTTCCCTCTTCTACATTCTTCTAACAGTGATACTTCTTGTCTTAACTGCGTTATAGTTTTCTCTATTCGATACTTCCATGATGGTATTCAATTTCTCCCCTTCTTTTCCCTTACTACCCTGTATTCTTGTGGTAGAATTTTATCTATTATTAATTTAGCTGCAAAGTAATATATCCTGTTTACTTCTGTTATATCACATGGATCTCTACGGACAGTCCTAAATACTGTATTAATTTGTTTTATCAAACTTCTAACCTTTTCTTTCTTTCATTAATCGTAATATGTCTACTTCCGTTAATTCAAGCAACTGTTCTCTTAGCTCATTTTCTTCTAAACTGAGGGTACATTTTTGTCTGCATTTTCTGTGGGCATTCTATAGAAAGTTCTATAGCATCTTCCTGTGGCACATTCTCTTCAATGTTATCCTGTGTTATCCATTTCTTTGTCATATGAGAACTCACTAGCTTATCATTCCTTATCATGACTGCGTCAGAGTTGCCATAGTTTCCTGTTCTTTAACTTGCAGTCCAGCTTTAGGCGAACGTTTATACTGGTTTCCAGTGAAAACATCTCCATATGACAACTGACCAGTTGCTTCCCATTCCACTGGTTTCTCCACAATTTGGATCTCTGTTGCTCTATCCTACTGTGGTACGTAGAGGTAAATTTTCTAGACTGAATCCTTCACTTCGCAGGTACTCCATAATCTCAGTTTCAATTTCTTTAACTTCTCCACTACTAATAATCATTTCTACTTTTCCTCTTTGTCTTCTTATTTTTTGCATTGTAAAGTTTTTCATGTCCAGATTCCTTTGCCAGTATTTCTCTTCAAATATCTTTGGTGCTGCTCTTTTTGTATTGATTGGTTTTGCTTTTTCCTTTCCATAAATATCACACCATATTAAATCTCTTTTTCTTTCCCATGTCCATATTTCTTCTTCAGATGTCTCCTGATCTTCCTGTTTCTCTTTACTCTGGGGACTTGTTCCATTATGCTGTGATGTAACCTGTATTAGACCTTCTACACCAAATCCTTCACTTCACAGGCATTCCATAACTTCAACTTCTATTTTTTTAACTTCAACTTTACTAATCTTCTTTTCTACATTCCCTCTTTGTGATATTATTATTATTGTGAAATTTTCCATATCTGGATTCCTTTGTCTGTATTTCTCTTTGAGTATCTTTGGGGTTGCCTTTTTTGTATTGATTAATTTGGCTTTCAACTTTGTATAAATATTGCATCATTTCAAATCTCCCTTTCTTCACCATGTCCATATCTCTTTTTTATACTTTTCAAAAATCTTTAGAATTTGTTGTTTATATTTTTGCGTTTCCACAGATACTTCTTTTTCCAAACAGGTCAAAGGTTATTGATCTATATATTATGTTTTTCACAAATCTGTTGTATTCTGACAGTTTTTCTTGTGGAAGTATTTTTCTTTCCTCTAATTTCTCTCTTAATATTTTGTATACCTTGTGTCTGTAAATTCTGGGCTTTTTGCATAATAGTAACAATACATAATTTCTTTCTTATCCTCAATAGTCCACTCTAAAGTCTTTATGGCTTTTCTTTGGCCTATCAGTTTTTGTGATTTTTGTGGACTGCTACTTCCTTCTACAACGGGGGGGGGGGGGCATCCTCTATCTGGGCCTGGCCTGGCTCCATTGTAGGAATGTTCCCGTATTTTGAACATTCTTCACTGTCATTTTTTCCACCCCTGGCACCAGTGTGCCTACCAGGATTGGGCACTTTTTTATCCTAGGTCTGGGTCTTGTGCACGCAGCTATCTTTTTTTTTAATTTTTGACCTACTTCTGTTTATGATATATGCTGTATAAAATACAGTCTATATATCAGTGTTGTCTTGGTGAGATTTTGTGAAAAGCAGGGTCCATCTCATGAAGGTACTCACCAAGACTTGAGGATGAATTAAATTTCAACAATACTACTCTCCTTTGCTTGCTGACTTATCATCTCTGCATTCAGATCCCTAATCCTCTATGCCTGAGCCGATGGTATTTGAGGTGGAAGTGAAAAATCTCACAGCACTTACTGAAAGGTGCAGATTCTTTATTGCTAAAGGATTTCTTTTTACATATTTATATAACTGTTTACCATTTACATATATCTGTTTAAAACATCTTGACCATATTTATCCACTTTGATCTGCTTGCTCTGTCTTATATTTAATATTTGTATATCATTATTCAGAACCCATTTTTTATTGTACAATAAACATAAACATTGTTATTTGGTGCTGCGGTAGCATTGTCACCTCACTGTAAGACGTTGTCCTGTTTGATTCTCAGCTAAAGCGTCTTCTGTGTGGAAACATGCATGAGTGGGCATACCTTCGTTGAAGGTTGTATGTCAGGGCTGGCAACTCGGTACGTAAAGATCTACTGCCAATCATTAGCAGACCGGAGTTCTGCTGTGACGACCCCTAACCAGGAAAAGCCAAAAGATACAACATTGTATTTCCAAATAGACCACAAAGAACTCATAAGTACCCTGTTCCTTCTCAAATTCATATTTCATAAACATTCCTTTTTTAATAGGCCTGCTATTTTCTCCAAAATTTAACTTCTAACATTCTTCAAAGGATGAAGGCCAGGATTCATAAACATGGTGGGCATGGTCATTGTAAACCTGTTGCTGCTTGTCTTGCTTGTGGGATGAGACCCAGACTTCAATTACAGTTGAGGTTGGGGAAATCAGACCGAGACAAGGAACTTATTAAATATCCCACTCGAGTCTACAACAGGGTCTGGGATAAAAGCATGTATTATTGAATGGAGGCTTCAGGGAAAGACAGGGAATAGCAGTGAACATCTATCATCTATGTGTCTTGAAGACAGTCTATGTGATCACATTTGCAAAGAAGCAGAAGAAAGAGAAGTCATATAGAAGCCTTAAACGACCATTATACTATTGCTGTCATCTGTTTTTTTTTTTCTTTTGTTACCAAATTAAATGCTCAAAATGAGAATATACCAAAAAAATGAAAAAAGGATGAAGAAAGCAAGCGGTAGGACATAAGGTGAAAGCCTAAGGAACAAGCAGGATGTAAGTAGGGAAGGTGGGGTAAAATATGTTTGTGGGTTAGATGCTCATGATATAAATATGTGAAAAAAGGCCATACCTCTCAATTGTTACTTGCAGGATTAAGGATAAAACAAAAAGTATCATAGTAAAGGCCATTAATCAGGTACAGATTTTAAATGCTGGTCCTATTAACTTACTAGTTCAAAAATAATTTCCATTTTAACAGGGATGGAGCAGAAGTTATAAAGCAAATTAAAGGTGTCCATCCAAAATCTGCACAATGGAGAGGTATGATGAAACGTTTAAGAGGTGATGTAAATAAGGGAAGTAAAATAAGTAAAGTATCAGAGTCTAGAGGTATATAGCAGGGGCACACAAACAAACATATAATGCAGACAAGACTAACAGGAGAGGTGCTACCACATTGAGGAAGGGGAGCACACTGGAGAATGAAACATCAGATGAACAGAGTGTAGATAGTACAGTTTGGGAGGACTGGACAACAAAAAGGGCATGAATAGGATCATAGGATCATAGGAGGTTACTAGGCTAATGGCCCTGGAGCCCTTACAAGCCTAGTCAAGAGTTTATCCAGGAAAGGAAACCTCAGTCAGCACCTGTCGCCCCTGTCAATGAGAGACACAGGTGGAACCACTGGGACAAATTTCTGGTTTCCCATCCACTCATCAAGGTTGCGCTTGAAGAGGGTCAGTGAGGTGCTCTGTTTGATGTGTATGGGAAGTCTATTCCAAAGGCATGCAGCATCTGGGAGACAAATATGTCTCTCCAGCAGGTTTTATTGATATCACATATTAGATTCAGGCCTTTTGAATGGGTAGTGTGTGAGGAGTTAGAATTACGAATATGGAGCATCTCTGGTATGGCAGATTACCTTGTAGACGAGACACAGATCAAAGGCTTTTCTGACCATTGCTGCTACATGATGGTCGAATGTGAGGTTGTTATCAACCTGAGTGCCGAGGTCTCTCACCACAGGTTGTGTGCTTAGGGGGTTGCCACTGATGTGGTAATCAGTATTGTGTTTTTGCCGAATGGTATGATGATACATTTTTTTGCATTTAGCTTGAGGCCATGACTTTGACACCAGTCATTAGATGCTGTGAGACCCTCTTGTAATATGTTAACATCATATGGGGAGTCAATGATGGCACCCACCTTACAGTCATCTGCAAACTTGGTCAGCCACAGGCCTTTTGTCTTTGCCTGGACTTCTTTGATGCCAAACATTGGGGGTCCAATGACAAATCCCTGGGGAACTCCACTAGTGACAGGTCTGCTATCGGAGGTGGAAGTGCATATTTTGACTTTGAGGATCCTGTCGGTCAGCCATTTGGCCACATACCTGATGAGATAGGAATTTACACCAAGTTGTGTTAGGTTTTCAATGATGCCTGAGTGGGGGATTGTGTCAAAGGCCTTGGCCAAGTCAAAGTAAGCTGTATGCACTGCCTTTTCCTCAAGGGCATTGGTGACAAGATCAAAAAAGTCAACCAAGTTTAACAGGCAAGATCTGCCCTTGACGAATCCAAACTGGGTGGGGTCAAGTACTCGGAAATTGCCTATGTCCTCATTTATGAAATCCATAATAATATCCATGGCTTTACAGATCAGACTTGTCAAGCTAATGGGGTGTTAGTTTACAAGGTCACTAGTGGCACCACATTTGTGCAAGGGGATGACAATGGCAGTTCTTTGCTCTGCTGGAATGAAGCCTGTACTTAGGCTATGGTTGAATAAGGTGCTCAATGGCAAAGCCAGTTCTTGCTGGAGATGGTGCAGAATACATCCTGAGATACTATCAGGTCGAATGGAAGCTGTGTTCTTTGCTTTGGATAGGGCCTGTAACACTTGATCTACAGAGATCTGCTGATGGTCTGTTGGAAATGCTTCACTTAAAGAAATCCCAATCCCTCTGAGCTATACGCTGTATGGACCTAAACCTTGTCACCATAATAAACAGAACATGCTGAAGGGATAGAGGGTACCTGTTATTTAATCGACCATCTCAAATATCAAATGCTGGAAGTTCAAAAAATAGAAATGTCAAAGCCGAGGAAATTCAAATTCTTTCCCAGGGAAAGAATTCGATTGGCTGTTTCCACAGCTTTGACATTTTCTGTAGTGTGGTGCGAAAGTTATGGCTCGGGTTAAGGTAAGTGTGCACATTGGGGTTAGGGTGCAGGTAAGGTAAACGTGGGACAGTGACAAACTTTAGGGTTAGGGCGCGGGTAAGGTAAGTGTGTGACAGTGACGGACTTTAGGGTTAGGGTATGGGTAAGGTAAGTGTGCGATAGTGATGAACTTTAGGGTTAGGGCGTGGGTAAGGTAAGTGTGCGATAGTGATGGACTTTATGGTTAGGGTGCAGGTAAGGTAAGTGTGCGATAGTGACGGACTTTAGGGTTAGGGTGCGGGTAAGGTAAGTGTGCGATAGTGACGGACCTTAGGGTTAGGGCTTGGGTTAAGGTTAGTGCATAGATAGTTGTGTATGTAAGGTGTAGTGTAGGTTTATTAGGTTTTTGGTGTGCCTGTGTTGTGTGTGTGTTTTTCGGAACAGTGAATTTTTTCCCTGGGAAAAAATTCACTGCTCTGAGGTTTCGATGTTGTCATATTTCAAACTTCCAAGTTCAAACATATGGTGTTCGAAATTTTGGAAGTTCGATTATATGACATAGACCCGGGATAGATTCCTGTCCCAGAGGCTTCCCTTACTCTGGAACAGACTACCTATCTATGTCAAACAGAGCTCCTCATGAACACTCTTCAAGAAAAATCTTGATGATTGGATGGGAAATGGGAAATTCACTCCGGGGATCACTTCTTTGCCTTTGTTTGACAGAGACACAGGAAAATAATTTTCTTGGGTGGCGAAACCCAGGGTACCTTTTTGGCTAGGATTATATAAGCCCTAGGGCCAATAGCCTAGTACCTACCTATGAACCTATGAACCTATGAGATGTGAGGTGCAGGACAAGTATTGGGGGTTTCAAAATGTCCTTTGGGGGGAACAGGGAGGTGAAGTTTGCACTGAACTTATCTGCTAGCAGGTTGGCTAAGTCAACAGGATCAGCATAAGAAATACTGTTAAGTACTAATTTGGAACAATTCCGGGCTTTGCCATGGAGGCTCCTGATGTAACTGAAGAAGACTTTATGGTTTCTATTTGTTTTGGAGGCCAGTTTTGATTTATAATTGGCCTTGGAGGTTTTCACTAGTGATCTAATTTGCTTGTTGAGGCTAAGAAGGGAGTTTTTCTAATTTGGAATTTTTTTTCCTTTTTACCCTTGGACAACATTTTCTTCCTTTTGTTGTAAAGCCTGTTGATAGAGGATGTCCACCAAGCAGGTTTGTGTTTTTTGAGGAGCAGATTTTAGTTCTATTGGGTATGGTTGAGTCCATGCAGTTGTACAGATGCTTGTATACTGCATTGGTGTACTGTTCAGCATAGTTGTCTGCATCCCCTGAGGAGGGTGGTGGTGTGAATTTACAGATACACTCCCTTACGAGATTGCAGTCTGCTTTTGAGAAGTTTTTTAGCTTGATTATGGCTGAGGGGGTTGGGTGGGATAGAAACTTTGAGTGAGACAGTCCTATGACCTGATCTCACCAGGGAAGAACATTCTATGGGAGTGGTGCAGCTGTCACCCATGTTGGTGAGAACCAAGTCCAGAATGCTATCTTCCCTTGTGGGGGATGAGATGAACTGCTGTAGTATATTAAAATTGATGAAGTCAATATATCATTGAGAGAGGGCATTAGTGTAAAAATAGTTCACCCAGTCTATGGTGGGGTAGTTGAAGTCACTAAAGATCAGTGTGTTAGGGGGCATCTTGATGGAGTCAAGTACATCCATGTAAGAGGAGTGGGTGTTCTTAGTCATGGAGGAAGGTCTATAGCTAGCTATAACTTGAATGGGTGTCTTGCCAACTGTCAGTTGCACTTGGAGTAGTTCCAGTGCCTCATGCTGGCAACCCAGTCTGGAGGTGTGCCTGTCCTTAATGAAGATAGAGACTCCACCACCCTTAGTCTTCCCAACCTCATTTTGGGGTCAGAATGTGTGGAATGAGGTATAGCCTGGTAAGGTAGGATGCTCTCTGCAGCCCTGAACCAAATTTCTCTGACTGCACAGACATCGGTGTGAAGATTGGGTGAAGATAGATGAAGGCTGCCAGCCTAGCCAGATAGAATTTTGAAGATAATTCTGTCATCTGTAAATATTAAGGTAAACTACAGGCTTGTTGTCTTAAATGGTAAAAATAGTGTTACATGTGGAACTGGAAAAAATGTAACAACAGTGCACTCTACTGACCAAGTAAAGCATGTTGTGACCCTTTGATGTAAACACGGCTCCAGCCAGTCTAGATGAAGGAATTCTTGCTATTGTTTTAAGGCCAGAGTTAATGGCCAGAATATGCATGCATAAATGTCCTTTATTGTTCTGCTTTCTACCCAGAGGTGAAGAATGTAAATGTAGTTTCTGTTAGCCTGGGAACCCAGGGAAGTGTGAAGAATGATGTAATGTAAACCAGGGAAGTGTGACGAATGATGTAATGTGAACCAGGAGTGTGATTTTAAAAACAGAGATAATCAGAGAGCATTAAGCATTTTTGTCTTGATCGTCCAACTCATCAGCACTGTCTTACTCTATATGTAAGTTTATCTTAGACTTGTGTTTTCTCTTAGAAATAGCTAGAAACTAGAAAGATTAGACAAAGTGTTTTCTGTGATGTCAGAACTGTACTACTAAATTATTTTAAGTATTTCTCTGTGATCTCTGAACTCTTGACTAGCACTGTGTAGTAAAAAGTATTGTCTTGTGTTTTGACTATTTGTTATTAAATATTTTTAAACCCTTTCAACGTGGCTGTTTTGGAAGAGATAATTTCAGCTCTTTACTGTACTTGCATGTATTTGGTAAAATTGTACAAAGCCACTTCAATAGCTTTAGCCCTGGGCTATACTACCAATTGGATAATACTATTGCACAGTATTAATTGGACACCCTTTTAGGGGCCTTTGAGTAGCTGATAAATATTTGTGGGTGGTGGCAGCTGATACTACCATATAGTCTGGGAAAAAGAGGCACAGCTGGAGAACCTGTGCCAGCCTTCCCCCGGAGTGTCTGTGTGGTTGTATAAACTCTTCTCAAAGTGTGTGTGTGTGTGTGTGTGTGTGTGTGTGTGTGTGTGTGTGTGTGTGTGTGTGTGTGTGTGTGTGTGTGTGTGTGTGTGTCAGCTACTTGGGCAGGGACATGAAGCACTGGTTGGACAGAGAGGGTGCTGGAGGTTTTAGCTTGCCCACTAGGCTGAGATCTGGACCCTATAGCTGTGCCAGTGTGGAGTCTTATTGGGGACCTGGAGAGCAAGAGAGTGACCAGCCCCAGACTGACTGTGATCTCTGTGTGCTCTTAAGAGAAATTGCACTTTACTGTGTGTATTTGTTATCCTTTCATCCTATATGAGACACCCCTCACTGCTGTTAGTGGTGAGGATTGAGGCACCTTGATTGCTGGGCTAGGGCACGGGCATCACATATTAACTGTTTGGCAGCAGTGGGATATGCACACCACATATTAATTAGTTGGCAAATACTAATTGGCTTGTAGTGGTGTGGGTAGAGTGAATTCCTGTAGCTTATGTACAGTGAGCTCTCAAGGTGTTTTGTACTCTAAATCAGCCACTCAGTGAATACTCAGAGTTCAGGTCACAATTGTTCTATTTCTTTTGTTAGCTTAGTTAATCAGGGTGAGCAGGCAGCATGTCAGCAGAGGAGTATGGAAAGCTGACATGGAGCCAGCTGGTGGAGATGTGCCAGACTAGGGGACTGGTGCATGGAAACCTGACTAAGGCAGACCTGATTGCAGCCTTGGTTATAGCTGCATCAGAAAACAGTAACTAGGAGGACAATCAGACTGGCAGTGGAGATATAATACCCTTGGAGAATGGACAGCTCAACCTTTCTTCAGAGGACTTAAAAATCCATCTGGAGCTAAAGAGACTTGAGTTGGAGGCCAGGCCTTTGGAGATAGAAGCAGCTGAGAGACTGAGGAGTCTACAGGCTGAGGAAAATGAGAAACTGCTATGAGTGGAAGCTGTGGAAAAGGAGTGGCAAAGGAAGCATGAAAGGGAAATGCTGACTCTTCACCAGAGTCATGGAGTTAATGGGGAAGGGAGTAACTGGACCCCAGAAGTACAAAAGGTCAGTAAATTTCTTCCACAGTTTAAAGAGAGGGATAATTTTGATAGTTTCATTCATATGTTTGAGAGGGTATGCAAACAGTATGGTGTTGAACAAAGGCTCTGCGTACGAAACTTGATCCCCTTACTTCATGGTAAAGCTGTAACTGTTTTGTCAAAAATGTCTGATGTTGCATGTTTTGATTATACTGCTGTTAAAAATCACTTGTTAGAATTGTTTACGCTAACACCTGCAACATATAGAAAAATGTTTTGTAAGCATAGATGCAAGGCAGATGAAAGTGTGTATGAATATGTTGCTGAACTGAGCACTTATTTCCATAGGTGGGTGAGTGGATGTCAGGTCACCACTTTTGAAGGGCTGGCAGACCTTTTGGTGAGGGAACAAGCCTTAGCACTTTGCCTGAGGATATGAGGATCTGGTTAGCTGAATGATAATGTGCCACTTCAGATGAGTTGGGGAAGAAGGGGGACCTATACCTGGCAAGCAGGGCAGCCCTGCACAGGAAAGGGACCCCAGTACTGCTCATGGGTCTAAAAAACCCATGGTGGGCAGCACAGAATGCCCCAACAGAATCTGCCAGTAGCAGGGGAAACCACTAGTCCAGGTACACATCCAGGAGCTAGGGTTAAATGTTTTGAATGCAACCAGTGGAGCCATGTGGCATACAGGTGTCCACGGAGGTAAGGTGGGGAACAAAAGGTGAGGGAGCCAGTAAGTAAGAAAGACAAAATGCCAATAGTAGGTTGTCTTGAGACAACAAGGGTACCAAATTACCATCCTGCAGATGTCCTGATAGGGAAGGATTTGGATGAGGCAGTACCATGTGTTTGTGCAGTTACACGCAGTCAGGCTATGAGACAATCATGTGGGTCTGGTAGCCTGGGGAGACCCAGACAGACTGCATACTTGCAGCCAGGACTGGTGAAGTGGTTACTTCAGGGAGGGAGCTACCCTGTAGCAGTGAGACTGAAGGTGAGCCACAGCTGCGTGGGGGTACTGATGGTCCCTTGAACAGAGTGACTGCAAAGGTAGAGGTGAGTAGTAGTACCCAGGCTGACAGTGAGGCACCACTATCAGAGGATGCCAGACTTCCTGTGGAAGGGGAGCTGGGAAGGGTTGCAAGGAGAGAGTTGAGACAGGCTCAGCTCTCAGACCCTACATTGCAAGGTCTGAGGCAGGTAGTTAGGGAGGCACCTGATTTGCAAGGAAAGTGGAATCTATATATTGAGGCAAAGGGTTACTGTACAGAGAGTAGACCTCTGAGGGAAGGCTAGAAGGTGAGAGAGTACAGCAGTTGTTAGTGCCTAGAGCCTACCATCTGGTGCTTCTAGCCATAGCTCATGATATTCCCATTGCAGGTCATATGGGCATAAAACATACAAAGAGACATATTATGCAGAACTTCTATTGGCCTGGAATTTCCAGAGATATGATAGGGTACTGCAGGACCTGTGAGCAGTGCCAAAAGGTAGGTAAGACAGGAGACAAAGTGAAAGCTCCTTTGATGCCTTTGCCTGTGATTGAGGAGCCATTTCAGTGGGTAGCTATGGATATTGTGGGTCCCCTGAGTACCCCAAGTTCCACAGGGAAAAAGTATATCCTAGTGGTAGTGGATTATGCTACACGATACCCTGAGGTGGTGGCGTTGTCCTCCACTGAGGCAGAGAAGGTGGCAAATGCTTTGTTAGAGATTTTCAGCAGGGTAGGTTTCAAAAAAGAAATACTGACTGACAGAGGTGCCAATTTCATGTCAGACCTGCTGGCTTGTCTGTGGAAATCCTGTGGGGTGAAGCACATGAAAACCACCCCCTACCATTCCCAGACTAATGGTCTTGTTGAAAGGTTAAACTCTATAATCACGTCCATGCTACTGGCATTTGCAGATCAGTTTAAGAGGGAGTGAGACAAATATTTGCCCCATCTGTTGTTTGCTTACGGAGAGGTCCCCCAGGAATCCACAGGTTTTTCACCCTTTTGTTGCTGTATGGGCATAGGGTGAGGGGACATTTAGATTTAATTTGAGATGAGTGGGAAGATGAGTGCGAGTCTCACAAGGATTCTGTTGTGGCATATGTCCTAGACCTCAGGACAAGGCTCAGGGAACTCATGGGTGTGGTCCAGGAGAACTTGGCAGAAGCCTAACAAAAGAAAAAGGTGTCATATGACAGGAATGCTCGAGCTAGAGAGTATGCTGTGGGGCAGCAGGTAATGGTTCTCATTCCTGTCAGACACAACAAGCTGCAAGCAGCTTGGGAGGGACCCTACAAGATGGTAAGAAAGGTAAGTGATGTTAACTACACGGTGGAACTGCTAGACAGAAGGCAGGGACAAAAATTGTACCATGTTAACATGATGAAACCTTACCATGATAGGGAGGCCCTTGTGCTGAGCATTTACAGTCAATTGTAGGAAGAGTCTGAGGGAGATCTGGGGACTGAACTCTTCAGTGAGGCTCGGGCTGACACCTCAGTGGAAGGTGTAGCAATGACCCAGCAGCTATCTCCTACCCAGGTTCGAGAAATCTGAGCAGTGTTGCAGGAATTTGGGGAATGTTCACTGGGAAACCAGGGTTCACCCACCTGGGGCAGCACCAGTTGGATACAGGACCCTAAAGGCCTATTAGGCAGGCCCCTTATAGAGTGCCTGAGACAGTCAAACAGACTCTGAAGGAAGAGGTACAGGAGATGTTGGAACTAGGGGTGATTCAAGAGTCCAACAGTCCCTGGGTCTCCTCAGTGGTGCTGGTGCCAAATAAGGATGGCAGCATCAGGTTCTGTGTGGACTACAGGAAATTAGTCACACAGAGTCAGATGCTTACCCCATGCCTAGGACAGATAAGGCCCTAGAGCATCTGGGTGGAGCTAAGTATCTTACCACCAGTGATCTTACCAAGGGTTACTGGCAGGTGTCCTTGACTCCCAGTACTAGAGAGAAGTCAGCCTTTATGACTCATTTTGGCTTATATGAGTTCACAAAGATGCCCTTTGGGAAGAAGAATGCCCCAGCAACTTTCCAGAGGCTGGTAGATCATATCCTAGCATGAGCAGGAGGGTTTGCCCTTGCTTACCTAGATGATATTGCCATCTACAGCCATTCCTGGCCAGAGCACCTTCAGTATGTCAGAGAGGTGCTGGGCAGACTACAGAGGGCAGGGTTGACCATTAAGCCGAGCTAATGTCAGGTGGGTATGGCAGAGGTCTCCTTCCTAGGACATAGATTGGGGAGTGGTAAGATAAGGCCAGAACCTGCGAAAGTGGAAGCCGTTCAGGCATGGCCCACACCTGTTACTAAAAAGCAGGTGAGGGCATTTTTAGGGACGGCAGGGTACTACAGAAATTCATCCTCAGTTATAGTACCATAGCTGCTCCTCTCACAGACCTGGCAAGGAAGAACAGGCCAGATAAGGTAATGTGGACCACAGCATGTGAGCAGGCATTCTAGAAGCTTAAAGAAGCTTTGGGAGGACCCCCTGTGTTAGCCAGTCCAGATTACAGCAAATAATTGGTTGTGCAGGTGGATGCTTTGCACCATGGGGTGGGGGCTGTACTTAGCCAGATTTCTTCAGTGGGGGAAGAGCACCCAGTGATTTATCTCAGTTGTAGGCTCCAACCTAAGGAGGAATGCTATGCAGCTGTAGAAAAGGAATGTCTAGCCATAGTGTGGGCACTGCAGAAATTTCAGCCTTATCTGTATGGAAGGAAATTCACTGTTATGACAGATCACAACCCCCTAACATGGTTAAACAGAGCCAGCCAGCAAAATGCCAAGTTGCTAAGATGGAGCCTGGGGTTGCAAGCATATGATATGTCCATGCAGCACCGCAATGGGATTAGCAATGCCAATGCAGATGGGCTCTCAAGACAGGGAATGGGGTAAGGTATATTCAGATAGACCTAACTCCCTCAAGCAGTGTTTCTCAAGGGTCACTTGAAAAACTAGCTTGAGTTCTTCAGGGGGGGGGGGGATATGTGAAGATTGGGTGAAGACAGATGAAGGCTGCCAGCCTAGCCAGATAGAATTTTGGAGATAATTCTGTCATCTGTAAATATCAATGTAAACTACAGGCTTGTCTTAAATGGTAAAAATAGTGTTACATGCGGAATTGGAAAAACTGTAACAACAGTGCACTCTACTGACCAAGTAAAGCATGTTGTGACCCTTTGATGTAAACATGGCTCCGGCCAGTCTAGATGAAGGAATTCTTGCTATTGTTCTAAGGCCAGAGTTAATGGCCAGAATTTGCATGCATATATGTCCTTTATTACTCTGGTTTCTGCCCAGAGGTGAAGAATGTAAATGTAATTTCTGTTAGCCTCGGAACCCAGGGAAGTATAAAGAATGATGTAATGTAAGCCAGGGATGTGTGAAGAATGATGTAATGTGAATCAGGAATGTGATTTTAAAAACAGAGACAATCTGAGAATATTAAGCATTTTTGTCTTGACCATCCAACTCATCAGCACTGTCTTGCTCTATATGTAAGTTTATCTTAGACTTGTGTTTTCTCTTAGAATAGCTAGAAACTAGAAATATTAGACTGTTTTTCTGTGATGTCAGAACTGCACTACTGAAGTAAGTATTTATCTGTGAACTCTGAACTCTTGACTAGCACTGTGTAGTAAAAAGTATTGTCTTGTGTTTTGACTATTTGTTATTAAATATTTTTAAACCCTTTTAACTGTGGCTGTTTTTGTAGAGATAATTTCAGCTCTTTAGAGTACTTGCATGCCTTTGGTAAAATTGTACAAAGCCACTTCAATAGCTTTAGGCCTGGGCTATACTACTAATTGAAACAAAAGAACTTGTTGAGAAAATCACTTTATAAAACAACACAACAGCAAAGCTTTTGGGTAAAACCCTTCCTCAGTGCTATTACATATAGTTAAAACCAAAAAAGTTTAAATACAGGTCAAAGTCACATGGCCAGCAGCCCAACGGTCATGTGATCACAGACAAGCAAAAACAAAATGTATCATTACAATACAAATTAAAATATTAAAAAAAATATTAAAAAAAAACATTCTTCAACGCAATTTAGTACGTTGCAATTTAACAAGAACAGGTTTTAATGTAATCTTGTCATTTAAGCCTGGGGAGTGGTCCGAAGCCAACCTAAGTATCCATTCATACTCCTTTGTTTCAAGTATGTTATTAACATCCCCACCCCTAGGTGTTAGTCGTACAATATCAATAACCCTAAAGTAAAATCTATGTTCAGTTCCAAACTCAGCTATATGCTTATACAAAGCATTCTTATCAACCGATCTTCTGATTTCTGATTTATGCTCAATGATTCTTTCTTTTAATTTTCTAGTGGTTTTCCCTATATAAAATGAGGGACACTTGGCACAAGTTGCCATATAAACCACAGAAGTCGTAGTACAAGTTGTTAACAAATCAAAACAATATAATTTACCAGTTATAGGATGTCTAAACTGATGACTACCTTCACCAAGAATATCCACACAACAGGTACAATTCATATACTTATAAGTGCCTGGTTTAACAACAGTCGGACTAGAAGAACCACAAAAATCTTTATAGCACAATCTATGCTTTAATGTTCTCATGTTTTTATAAGAAAAATATGGTCTATCACCCAAGACACCCTTTACATCAGTCGATGCCATCAAGATTGTCCAGTTCCTTTGTATAATTTGTCTAAGTATGTCTTAATATTAAAGGAAGTAACATATCTAACTACAGACCTTCGCTGCTCATGATTGCTACACTCAAACTTTCCATCCAAGAAAATAGGTTTTAGTATTGTCTTTCTATCCGCTACAGTTTTAGTTTTTAGATCTGATAACAATTTCAGATCATAACCACTACACAAAAATTCATCAAACATTTCATCCAATTGTGTACTAAAATGAACATCATCAGTATTCAACCTACTAACTCTATTAAACTGAGAGGGCACTACACTTTTGAACACATGCGGAGCATGCATGCTGGTATAATGGATATATCTACCAGAATATACCTCCTTTTTATATATACTAGTATGAATAAGACCATTTAAGAGTTTTAACCTAACATCCAGAAACACAGCTGTGCTATCTGAAACGACCAGCCCCGGACTGACTGTGATCTCTGTGTGCTCTTAAGGGAAATTGCACTTTACTGTGTGTATTTGTTATCCTTTCATCCTATATGAGACACCCCTCACTGCTGTTAGTGGTGAGGATTGAGGCACCTTGATTGCTGGGCTAGGGCACGGGCATCACATATTAACTGTTTGGCAGCAGTGGGGTATGCACACCCCATATTAATTAGTTGTCAAATACTAATTGGCTTGTAGTGGTGTGGGTAGAGTGAATTCCTGTAGCTTATGTACAGTGAACTCTCAAGGTGTTTTGTACTCTAAATCAGCCACTCAGTGAATACTCAGAGTTCAGGTCACAATTGTTCTATTTCTTTTGTTAGCTTAGTTGATCAGGGTGAGCAGGCAGCATGTCAGCAGAGGAGTATGGAAAGCTGACATGGAGCCAGCTGGTGGAGATGTGCCAGACTAGGGGACTGGTGCATGGAAACCTGACTAAGGCAGACCTGATTGCAGCCTTGGTTATAGCTGCATCAGAAAACAGTAACTAGGAGGACAATCAGACTGGCAGTGGAGATATAATACCCTTGGAGAATGGGCAGCTCAACCTTTCTTCAGAGGACTTAAAAATCCATCTGGAGCTAAAGAGACTTGAGTTGGAGGCCAGGCCTTTGGAGATAGAAGCAGCTGAGAGACTGAGGAGTCTACAGGCTGAGGAAAATGAGAAACTGCTATGAGTGGAAGCTGTGGAAAAGGAGTGGCAAAGGAAGCATGAAAGGGAAATGCTGACTCTTCACCAGAGTCATGGAGGTAATGGGGAAGGGAGTAACTGGACCCCAGAAGCACAAAAGGTCAGTAAATTTCTTCCACAGTTTAAAGAGGGGGATAATTTTGATAGTTTCATTCATATGTTTGAGAGGGTATGCAAACAGTATGGTGTTGAACAAAGGCTCTGCGTACGAAACTTGATCCCCTTACTTCATGGTAAAGCTGTAACTGTTTTGTCAAAAATGTCTGATGTTGCATGTTTTGATTATACTGCTGTTAAAAATCACTTGTTAGAATTGTTTAAGCTAACACCTGCAACATATAGAAAAATGTTTTGTGAGCATAGATGCAAGGCAGATGAAAGTGTGTATGAATATGTTGCTGAACTGAGCACTTATTTCCATAGGTGGGTGAGTGGATGTCAGGTCACCACTTTTGAATGGCTGGCAGACCTTTTGGTGAGGGAACAAGCCCTTAGCACTTTGCCTGAGGATATGAGGATCTGGTTAGCTGAATGACAATGTGCCACTTCAGATGAGTTGGGGAAGAAGGGGGACCTATACCTGGCAAGCAAGGCAGCCATGCACAGGAAAGGGACCCCAGTACTGCTCATGGGTCTAAAAAACCCATGGTGGGCAGCACAGAATGCCCCAACAGAATCTGCCAGTAGCAGGGGAAACCACTAGTCCAGGTACACATCCAGGAGCTAGGGTTAAATGTTTTGAATGCAACCAGTGGAGCCATGTGGCATACAGGTGTCCACGGAGGTAAGGTGGGGAACAAAAGGTGAGGGAGCCAGTAAGTAAGAAAGACAAAATGCCAATAGTAGGTTGTCTTGAGACAACAAGGGTACCAAATTACCATCCTGCAGATGTCCTGATAGGGAAGGATTTGGATGAGGCAGTACCATGTGTTTGTGCAGTTACATGCAGTCAGGCTATGAGACAATCATGTCAGCCATACTTAACGATGCTAATGCATTTAAGCGTATTATGATTTCTGATGTTAAGAAGTGTATTAGTTATATTAATATGGTCATTTATGATTTACAAGTTAATGGTGATATTAGTTTAGATTTGTTTCATTTTTTTACTGTATCTTGTCCGGTAATTCCATGTCTTCATGGCCTTCCCAAAATACATAAGTCTATGTCTGATCCCCCGATGAGACCTATTGTATCGGGAGGAGGCTGGCTCACTGAACCGATCTCAATTTATTTACAGAAGCAGTTGCAACCGTATTTATTGAAATGTAATAATGTTTTAAAAGATACTACTGATTTTCTACTTAAATTATGACAATGGTCTAATAGCTTAGATAATGGTAGATTGACACAGGGTGAAGTTTTTTTCGTTACTTTAGACATTGCTTCGTTATTTACTGTAATACCAAATGACTATGGTGTTGAATCAGTTAGAGAGTTTCTGACTTCACAAACTTGCCTATTAACTAATAAAGTCGAAAATATTTGTTCCCTTTTGGATATAGTTTTAACTAATAATATCTTTTTATTTGATGAACAATTGTATTTGCAACTTACTGGTGTAGCTATGGGTACTTCGGTAGCGAATACCTATGCTAACTTGGTTTTGCACCAATGGGAGAGGGCATATATTTGTAGTAACAGGAATCCCCTTAATAAGTATGTGCGCTTTTATCAGCGTTTTGTGGATGACTGCTTCATGATTTGGAGTGGATCGTTAGCTCAACTTGATGAGTACATACAATATTTAAATGCAACAACAAGTTTCTTGAAGTTTAAGATGGATGTTTCAGATAGCACAGCTGTGTTTCTGGATGTTAGGTTAAAACTCTTAAATGGTCTTATTCATACTAGTATATATAAAAAGGAGGTATATTCTGGTAGATATATCCATTATACCAGCATGCATGCTCCGCATGTGTTCAAAAGTGTAGTGACCTCTCAGTTTAATAGAGTTAGTAGGTTGAATATTGATGATGTTCATTTTAGTACACAATTGGATGAAATGTTTGATGAATTTTTGTGTAGTGGTTATGATCTAATTATTATCAGATCTAAAAACTAAAACTGTAGCGGATAGAAAGACAGTACTAAAACCTATTTTCTTGGATGGAAAATTTGAGTGTAGCAATCATGAACAGCGAAGGTCTGTAGTTAGATATGTTACTTCCTTTAATATTAAGACATACTTAGTTAGACAAATTATACAAAGGAACTGGACAATCTTGATGGCATCGACTGATGTAAAGGGTGTCTTGGGTGATAGACCGTATTTTTCTTATAAAAACATGAGAACGTTAAAGCATAGATTGTGCTATAAAGATTTTTGTGGTTCTTCTAGTCCGACTGTTGTTAAACCAGGCACTTATAAGTGTATGAATTGTACCTGTTGTGTGGATATTCTTGGTGAAGGTAGTCATCAGTTTAGACATCCTATAACTGGTAAATTATATTGTTTTGATTTGTTAGCAACTTGTACTACAACTTCTGTGGTTTATATGGCAACTTGTGCCAAGTGTCCCTCATTTTATATAGGGAAAACCACTAGAAAATTAAAAGAAAGAATCATTGAGCATAAATCAGAAATCAGAAGATCGGTTGATAAGAATGTTTTGTATAAGCATATAGCTGAGTTTGGAACTGAACATAGATTTTACTTTAGGGTTATTGATATTGTACGACTAACACCTAGGGGTGGGGATGTTAATAACATACTTGAAACAAAGGAGTATGAATGGATACTTAGGTTGGCTTCGGACCACTCCCCAGGCTTAAATGACAAGATTACATTAAAACCTGTTCTTGTTAAATTGCAACGTACTAAATTGAATTGAAGAATGTTTTTTTTAATATTTTAATTTGTATTGTAATGATACATTTTGTTTTTGCTTGTTTGTGATCACATGACTGTTGAACTGCTGGCCATGTGACTTTGACCTGTATTTAAACCTTTTTGGTTTTAACTATATGTAATAGCACTGAGGAAGGGTTTTACCTGAAAGCTTTGCTGTTGTGTTGTTTTATAAAGTGGTTTTCTCAACAATTTCTTTTGTTTTATTATATTTGCTTACAGCCTGTTTTATTTATCTATACTACTAATTGGATAATAATATTGCACAGTAATAATTGGACACTCTTTTAAGGGCCTTTGAGTAGCTGATAAATATTAGTGGGTGGTGGCAGCTGGTACTACCATATAGTCTGGGAAAAAGGGACACAGCTGGAGAACCTGTGCCAGCATTTTCCAGGAGTGTCTGTGTGATTGCATAAACTCTTCTCAAAGTGTGTGTGTGTGTGTGTGTGTGTGTGTGTGTGTGTGTGTGTGTGTGTGTGTGTGTGTGTGTGTGTGTGTGTGTGTGTGTGTGTCAGCTACTTGGGCAGGGACATGAAGCACTGGTTGGACAGAGAGGGTGTTGGAGGTTTTAGCTTGCCCACTAGGCTGAGATCTGGACCCTATAGCTGTGCCAATGAGGAGTCTTATTGGGGACCTAGAGAGCAAGGGAGCGACCAACCCTAGACTGATTGTGATCTCTGTGTGCTGAAATTGCACTTTACTGTGTGTATTTGTTATCCTTTACTCCTATATGAGATGCCCCTCACTGGTGTTAGTGGTGAAGATTGAGGCTCCTTGATTGCTGGGCCAGGGCAAAGGTGTCACAATTGGCATCTTCCATTGCAAGGAGAGCCTCCAGTGAGTCCATTTTCAGGTTAAGGCTCCTAGCGCTAAGCAGCATGACCTTCAATTTGATTTTTGACAGATCTTTTATGTTGGAAGGTTTGTTTTTGGGTCATTGCCTAAAAAAGAAACAATGGGAGAGGCAAGAGCCTTGGCCAGGATCCGGAAACCCAGTGTTGACAGGTGAAGGCCATCTCTGGCAAAGCATCGAGGCCTGTTGACCATGTCATCCCAGGCAGACAGATACTGGATCCTTGTGGAATGATACCAGAAACTAAGACAATTGTTGAAGTCAATTATTTTTTCTTGGTAATGTTGTATCATTCTGGGTGAAGGAAAGATGCTGCTTAGGGCTAGGGTCATACCTGCCTGGAACTCATACTCAGAGCTCAATCATGTCTTTCTTCATATAGTCCAGAGAGGTATGTCTCAAGTCATACACACCAACCTGGACAATGACAGAGTCATACTTGTACCTGTTATGGAGAGACTTAAATGTGTGCATGATGTGGCAGATTCTGGCACCAGACTGACAACTGACCATGACCTTCTCCTTGTCGAGCCTGGTGAGGGGTACTTCGGTGTGCCTCACAACTGATTCATCAATGACCAGTATGTTTGGTTTATTGTCATGTCTTGTTGGCTGTGATGGTTTATTGTTTTGCCTTATGGGCTGTATTTGTGAGACACTGGTGTGCTGTCTGCTGTGTGTAATGTATTTTGTGTTGTCTGTGGAATGTTTGGCAGTGTGTTTTGGAGGCCTCTGCTGTTTAGGTAAGTTTTTATTGAGGATCTCTACACAGGTGTCTGTGTGTTGTGCTTGGTTATGAGATGTGAGTGGTGTGGTGTTTGTGCTGGCAATCTTCTTTTTATCAGGAGTACTGAGTATGGTGCATTTCTTGCAGGTGGAAGAATTATATGCTAGGAGAAGAGAGTTGTCAGTAAACATGAGGCAGTTGCTACACTGTCTCAGTATGCCCATGTTGACCAGGCTGGCAGGAGAAACTGATGGGAATTGTCCAGACATAGTGTTCCGAATGGTTGGGTGGACTTATGGAGAGAGGGTTTTGATAAGGGTTTGTCCACAAGAGTGTAGATCACAAGAACCTTCTTAAATGAAAGTAACTAGCCTGAAACAAGAGTGCTAAAACCAAAGCTAAAATCCTTAGAACAATAGTTACATTTAAACAGACTACTAACATGCAGTAATAAATGCAGCAGCATAAAATCACTTGAACACTTAAGAGCACACAGCAAAAATAAGGTAATAAAGTATGAAGAACACAATTACAGTAAAAGCAACTGAATAAAGTGTACATTTTTATTTTTTATTTATTTTTAAAGTGAGAGGGAGGAAACAGTAGATAGTTCAAGATTAGGGAACTAAGGGGGTTGGCCTTCTCAACTACTCTCTCTCTCTCTAGTCAGTACACTGAACTTATGAGATAAGACAGGGAGGAGTGTCCAAAGACAAATAAGCAAGGGGGTATTCCTACCCAAATGATCTTACTGCACTAGAATGAGTGATCAAATGAGATTGGGCTGGGAGAAGTGACCAAAATCAGATTTACAGCAGAGGCGGACAATTCCAAAGCCACCAAGTTTAAGAGTGCAACAACATTTTGGAGGGACGGTGAGAAAAACATACACTGCAGACAACAAAGGACAGAAACAATAAAGCAAATATATAAATACAGTATAGTGAAAATCGAGTTGCAAAAAAAGTGTACTTAGTTTGGTATATCAGATGGTAATAGAATTCAACACAGCTGGGAACTTAGCTCTGCTATATCAGCTCTGCACAAATTCACAGAAATGAAGTCTGTACTAGAAGTGCAACATAGGAAATACACCTCAGGCAATGGCTAACACCTCAGATGGGCTGGATCAACAACCCCCACCTGAAACTAGCTACTGAGCTACCCTGAGACACAAAATGTAGGGAACACAATGTAGACACAAAATGTAGGGAAACACAATGATAAGAGATAGGATGGGATAGGATGGGGTTGCACAGTGACATCTCAATCATGCATGACCCAAAAAGTTTAAATACCACCCTGAACTTTCTCACCATTGGGCTGTGGCTCAGATGGAGCAGCCAGTGTGGGGCAGGGACATGGCTCACTGAACTTTAAAGGAGGTTTTCTGGTTTTCCAGAGGGATAATGTGGGCATCTATTCCTGAATCAGTCAGGTCCCCAACAATTTTGGTCAGCTGATGGTTTGTCACAAAGGTGTCACCTCCACTGCCACATGTACCGGCAGGGACAAAAGACTCAACTTCCATTGTAGGGATGGATGGTGTGTGCAATGCAGCTGATGTTTAAGCTGGAGAGGTGAACCCTGCAGATGGAATGGATGGTGATGCCATTTGTGGGGAGCTGGTAGCCCTTGCTGTAGCAATGGGCATAGAAATAGATGCTGCTGCTGCATATAAATGTAAAATAAATGAAGAAAAATAAAAATAAATATGTGTAATGCAAAAGATAATGAGGAAGAGGATGGGAGGCAAAAGTACATATACAATGAAAGGTAATTCAGCTCATACACATTTTTTTCTCTGACAACATTACAGACACTGCACATGAAATCACAGTAATCACCTACCCCAAGCTACCAATAATGGGACAGCACACAACTGGAACTGGGAATCAAACTCCTATACATGAGGATGTGTAGTCTCAAAGACAATGCTGCAACATACTGAGCTGCTCCATATAATCCCATTGAGAAGTGCATTCAAACACACAATAATAGCATTACTCATTCATACTGCTACCTTTGGACTATGGAACTTAGCACAGAATTGGCATTATAGGGAAAATCTTACAGACTACATCTATAACCTGTGAACAGACTCACTAGTCTACCTGTAATATCAATACATGTCTACTGTTTCATCAGTATTTAACCCTGTACTTTATGAAGAAGGTGTGCTCACCTTGGTACCTTATAAGACACTGTAATCTTCTCTTGTGCAGATGTACATTCTCTGCTATTGCTTCTGGAGCTATGAAGAGAAAAAACAAGTGCATTTAAGATATGTGGGTACCACACACTGGCAGTATGTATGTGTACATTAGACAAATGTTATTACAGTATGATGCCAAGGAGGTTGAATAATGTCATATCATGTCTATAATGATAGCGATATTAGTCAACAGTGTTTGGGATGTTTATTGTACCTTTTACAATGCCAAATCATTCCAGAGCTCTGTTTTATATTGAGGACTTTCATACCCTTCCTGCAGTAGGTATTGCTGGTGATCATAGTGGAGTATATGGAAAAGATTTTACTTTCCTCCATGCACCACCTCTGAACTCTGCAAGATGCATTTTCTCCATCTGCAGCAGACATGATTATTCTTCTCAAGAGCAGCAGAGAAATATGACTGACATCTCATGGCTCCACTCATAATCCATTTTGTCAACTGCTACTCAGTTTGGGATAGTGGATTTGTATGACCTATGATGAGACTGTCAAAGATATGTTTAATATTCCAATATTTCTATTTTGGACTGTAATGGGTGAAACGTAGCACTGACTATGCTTATAAGTCACAAATATAGAAAACAGCACTACATTAGGTAAGATGCAGAATTACATATGTCGTCAGAGGCTTAAGGTAGAACACTGGTGCCTAGGAATCTACGTATCTTACTGACGTAGCTTACTACTTACTCTTTGAAGTGATTGTGCAGCTTCTTTTTATTGTTGTTACAATGTATTTACCCTCTGGGGTTGTTAATCATGTACTTCATATGTTAATTCTTTTTTATAATATGTTGTATCAGAGTTTTGTTATTTTACATGTTTTCTGTAATTGTGGAGCTTTTCTCCCTGGGCCTCCACTGAAAAGGGCTTTAACTCAGTCAGATTAACCCGGCCAACAAATGCCAAATAAAAAAAATAATAATAAATATGATGTCATGTAGAAGTGTCTGTGAAGATTTGACAGTACAAGACATACAAAATGAGAGATTCAGACAGAATGATTTCTTGAGGGCTCATTTGCATAATCTCCACACTTAAACATCTGAATTTGCATGATGTAAGTGAGTTAGACTGCAGTGAGCATTATCACGCTATAGTGAATCTTCACCTGAATGTTAAAGGTGCTGGATTACAGTTTGTATTAGGTAAGAGTAAGGTTTGCTGCTTCACACTTAAAAGTAAAGCTGTATTTCTCTGTTGTATTAAATGTGTACATCAATAATCAGAGAAATACAAAGCTAAAGTAAGTCCAAACACTTAGAAATAAAATTATTTAATGAAATCACAGATAAGTGCTTTTATCCTTAAAATACTCAGGACTTCATCAGAACTGATAAGAAACTTGTAACCTACCATTAAATAATATCCACTGCTATAATATTGGAAAAAAGATAGTGTTTATTTTCAATTGTCTTCTGCACTTCTGTTTTACTACATATCTCTGTAATCTGTACAACTGTTTTTGCAATCGATGCAACTGTTTCTATTCTCCTTTTTGTTGTCTCATAGAGCTGAATATCTGTTACTGTTTTTGACCCTTTCAGCTTGTAGTGAAATATTTTATCTAGCGAGGCCTAGCTGTTTTCTTTGTGGCAGGAAGTAAATCAGTCTGGTTTAGTCTAGTTAAAAGTATTCCTGCAAAACTGTTATTTTTGATTGGATAATTGGGCTGGTTTCTGTTTCTCTGCCTTTAATTGCCAGTGTTTTAAACCAGAAATACTTGTTTGCTGAAGCTGTTCAAAGTTGCAGAGAGGCTGGTCTTCTGCCTTTTGCTCTGCTGTAATATTGGAAAAAGATAAGTTTTTATTTTCAATTGTCTTCTGCACTTCTGTTTTACTACATATCTCTGTAATCTGTACACCTGTTTTTGCAATCAGTGCAACTGTTTTAGTTTCCTTTTTGTTGTCTGATAGAGCTGAATATATGTTACTGTTGTCTGATAGAGCTGAATATATGTTACTGTTTTTGACCCTTTCACTTTGTAGTGAAATATTTTGTCTAGAGAGGCCAAGCTGTTTTCTTTGTTGCAGGAAGTAAATCAGTCTGGTTTAATCTAGCTAACAGCATTCCTGTAAAACTATTATTTTTTGATTGGATAATTGGGCTGGTTTCTGTTTCTCTGCCTTTAATAACCAGTGTTTTAAACCAGAAATACTTGTTTGCTCAAGCTGTTTAAAGCTGCAGAGAGACTGGCCTTCTGCCTTCTGCCTTTTGCTCTGCTATAATACAGAAAAAGATAAGTGTTTATTTTCAATTGTCTTCTGCACTTCTGTTTTACTACATATCTCTGTAATCTGTGCAACTGTTTTTCCCCACCCACCTGCCCAGTTGTTGTGGTGGTGGTCATCTTAAATCTTGGTGGCTTTGAGTTGTCCGCCTCTGGTATAAAGTTGACACTGGACACTCCCCCCAGTTACATTACATCAGCACATTCTATTGTTTATAGTGAGAACTTAGTAAAGGCCCACCCCTTTAGCTTTTGAACCTTGAATTATCTCATTATCTTGTGTCTCTTCACTTTCTACTAAAAAAAAGAAACTGTACCTCTTTCTACTTCATTTGTTGTTGCTTGCCATATTTATTACTGCTTGTTGTTAGCCTCACTAAATTGATGACAGTATTCTACTGAATATCTGCTTTATTAGTGATGTCTGTTACTGTTGTGATTTGTGAACTATTGTTTCAAAGCAATCTACTGATTAACTATATTTCATTGTTATCTACTGCATTTCATTCCTGTTTTGCTGTTTAACTGTATTTTCTCATACTGCCAGTGCTATTCTTTTGACTATAAGTGATTAATCTGTGTGTCATTGCGAGTTTTCTTCTTACTGAGTTCTTAACATTAAAATTGAGTAGCATAGTCTAAATACAGGTCTGCAACATCCAGATCTTCAACTGCATGGTTTTAAACCATTTTTGAGGTGTTCCAGCTACAAGTTAACTATATTTTTTCTGAAAAAAAAAACAACTAAAACAAAAAAAAAAGTTCTAAGCTTGTTTTCTGCCTTTCCTGTTACTATAGTAGTTTAGATACAGATTTGCTGTATCCAGGACTGTTTTGTAAGTTTATGAGTTCCCCAGACCTTTCTGTGTTAGAGGGAAGCCTTCCAGCTTATCATTGGGAGTGGTAAGCACTAGGTAGCATATCTACCACAAGAGGAGTGGTTTCTGGCTCTGAAATTGTAGTTTATTGACCGTTTGGCCGTTTTTTCTATCCCTTTCAACTTTCTGGTTTAAAAGCCACTGTTTGCATGAGTTTCCAACTGTTTAAGCTATGTGGATCCTGTTTTTGCATTCAGCAGACTATAAGAGCAGCAAAAAGGAGAAAGAGAGACTTTAAGTGCCTCCATTTTGATTTTTTTGGATTATACTACTTTCTCCAGTTGATATAAGTCATTTGTTTCCATTTAACTGCATTTATTTTAACAGTAGCTGCTTTAATATTGCTACACACTTTTGTGCTAGCTTGCACTGCATTTAACGTATATTACCGGTGCCAGAAAGTCTGCTCTTTAGTTTTTCCCTTAGATCTTGCTAGACCTCTTCTCTCTTATACTTTAATTAACTTATTACCTAGCACTTCATTAGGCTTTTTGTAGCAATTATTGTAGCACAAATAAGTGCTGTCAGCCCTAGATAACCTATAAAGAAATATCTCCAGTACTTAGTAATGATGACCATCCCTCCTGGCATGTCTAAAGGTCAGTTTCCTGTGCTTTCTCCTATTAACGTGGTGAACTTGGGCATTCTGAGGCAGTGTAGCAACTGCCTCGTGTACACAGACAACCCTCTCCTCTTACCTCCCAACACTTAGACTTGTGAGAGATGTGCTTATATCTCCAAATTGAAAGCCATGCACTCTCCAGCCAAGACCAGAATAGCTGGTCAAGAGGAGAAGGTCAACACCTGCACCACACCACATGGAACACATAGCCCTCCAGAACACCCACCATCACAGCCCTCACATAAAAACACAAACTACACACCCACCTTCGTGGAGGATCTCAGTAGAAATCTACCCAAACAGCAGAGACCTCCAAGGCAGAAATGCACTCAACCAACACAACACAGCAAAAATCACAAGACACATAGCTCACCTACACAGTGTGCCCCTCAACCTAAGCCCCTAAGGCAAAACAGATTGACCAATACAATAATCATAGGTGATTTAATAGTGAGGTACACTGATGTCCCACTCACTAGGTTGAATAAGGAGAAGCAACAGTCAACTGTCTATCAGGTGCCAGAATCTGACACATAATACACGCACTCAGGTCACTCCACACCAAGTACAAGTATGACTCTGTCATTGTCCATGTGGTTGTGAACGACATGCACCTCCCTGGACTACATGAAAAGAGACATGGTGGAGATTTCAGATTATGTGGCCCAGGCAGGTATGACCCTAGCCCTGAGCAGTATCCTACCATCACCCAGAATGATACCACAGTACAAACAGAAAATGATTGACTTCAACAATTGGTAAGTTTCTGGTGTCATTCTAAGGGGATCCAGTATCTGTCTGCTTGGGATGACATGACTGACAGGCCTCGATGCTTTGCCAGAGATGGTCTGCATCTGTCACCTCTGTGTTTCCAGGTACTGGCTAAGGCTCTTGCCACCCCTATAGTGCCTTTTTAGGCAGTGTTCCAAACACCAAATTACCACCAGCACAGCTATAAATAAATGCAATCTGAGAGTCATGCTGCTCAACGCCAGAAGTCTAAATCTCAACATGCGCTCACTCAAAGCACTCCTCATCGACATTTGTGCTATAACGGAGACATGGTTTAAAGCAGCAGAAAGCACCCCTGTGCTACCAGGCTATAACTCTTTCCACACCTTTTGGACCCAGAACATGGACAGAAGCTCCAAAGGCAGTAGTGTCTCCATATTCATAAAAGATATGCACACCTCCAGACTAGTAACCCAGCATAACGCATCTGAGATACTCCAGGTACAGCTAACATTGGTTAAGATGGTGATTCAGATCATAGCCTGCTATAGGTCCCCAACCATGTCCCAAGACTCTCAGTCCACATTCCTAAGCACCCTGGAAACTATTAAGATCCAACCCAACACTTTCATACTAGGTGTCTTTAACTACCCCTCCATCAACTGGGAAAACTAATCATGCACCAATGCACTGGCCCAGTGCTTCCTGCAATTCATCATTTCCAATGCCCTGGACAAGTTCATTCTTACCCCCACTAGAGGAAACAACATCCTTGACCTGGTTATTACTAACATGGGCAACCATTGCTCTACACCAATAGTCAGTTCCTCCCTGGTTAGATCCAACCACAAACTAATCACCATGGAAATCCACATCTCACCCACACACCCCACAAAGGTATCCACCATGAAAAACTTCTTTGGACTCCTAAAAACAGAGGTGGATAACTTCACAGCACCCATGCCAATGGAAAACAGATGCATGACTGCCAAATCATACACTAGTGCACTGTACGAACACATACATAAATGCATGGAACTAGCCATACCCAACAGAAGCAAGATGCTCTGCTTCAAAAAAAGGAAGCCAATCTAGTGGTCCCCTGCCATTAATAAACTCTACAACAGAAGGAGGAAACTGCTGCAAAAAAAAGGAGTAGTTCCAAGACTGGAAAAATTCTCTTATTAGCCTCAACAAAAAGTTGAGATCCCTGATCAAAACCTTCAAATCCAACTAAGAAGGCAGAATTGTGGCAGACACTAAAAACAACCACAGAGCCTTCTATAGTTATATCAAGAATGTCCAAAGCAATAACCTGATTTGCTCTGAGTTACTGCACAATGGTACCTCCTATACTGAACCAACAGATATTGCCAACATACTAGCTGACAGATTCAGTGCCAACTTTACCACTCTATCCCTCAAAAGGACCAATCTCAATATCAGAAGAATGTCAGGCACCCAGCATTACTGCAGCACAGGTTAAAGCTGCATTGTCCAAAGCCAAGAGTACAGCTTCTATGGGACCCGACAGTATCCCTGGCTGTGTTCTACATGAATTACAAAGTGAACTGGCACCACATCTGTGTGCCCTGTTCACTCACAGCCTCATCTCAGGCTTTGTCCCTACTGAATGGCACATTGCTACAGTCATCCCTCTCCATAAAGGAGGAGCGACTACAGACCCTTGATATTATTATCGCATTAGCCTGATTAGTCTGATATGTAAGGCTATGGATTGCATCATCATGGACCTAATTAACAAGGATATAGGGAATCTCCAAACTCCAGATCCCACCCAATGTAGTTTTGTGAAAGGCAGATCATGCCTGCTCAACCTGGTTGACTTCTTTGAGTCAGTCACCAGAGCTGTGGATGAAGGTAAGGCAGTTCATACAGCCTACCTCGATCTGGCGAAGGCCTTTGATACCATTCCTCACTCAGGAATTATTGACAAACACAAAAAACTGGGCATCAACCCCTCTATCATTATGAGGGTTACAAACTGGCTCACAGATAGAACCCACAATTTGAAAGTAGTGGACTCCAACTCAGACAGCTGATCAGTCCTGAGTGTAGTCCCACAGGGATTGGTCCTGGGTCCTCTCCTGTTTGGCATCTACTTCTCAGAAGTCCGGACAACATGGAAGGACTCTGGTTGATGAAGTTTGCAGACAACTGCAAGCTGAGAGACATTATTAACTCGCCAAGTGATGCAGTCATCCTACAGAAAGGCCTCACTGAGACCAATGACTGGTGTTGAAACCATGGCATTAAGCTTAATGTCAAAAAATGCATCATCATCCTCTTTGGGTAAAACTCAGTTCCCACTAATTACCACATCGTTGGGAGCCCACTGAACACTGAAGGCATTATAAGAGATCTGGGGACATAAGTTGACAGAAACCTCTCCTTCAACCACCACATTGCCAATGTGGTCAGAAAGCACTTCTATGTGGCACATCTCATTACCAAGGGTTTTGCATCCAAGAAGAAAGAGATCATCATCTCTATCTGCTCTTCCCTCATTAGGCCAATCATCGAGTATAATGCCCCATTTTGCATGTAACTCACTAGACACATGCAACCACTGAAAAGGCCACAAAAGTACCTCACAAAGAGAATCATAGGCCTTAAACACGTCCTACATGGATAGACTCAAAAAACTCCAGCTATTCTATGTCTCATAAGTCTACTAAGAGATGATCTCTGCTTGACTTACAAAGCCATGTCTGACCCAGCTCTGTTAGAAATGCTACATCTAAAGAAATCCCAATCCCTCCACACCACACACCAGAGACATCAACCTCATTACCACAAGCAACAGCACATGCTGGAGGGACAGGTTCATAACCCAGAGACTGCTCATGCTCTGGAAAAGACTTCCCATACATATCAGGCAGATCACCTCACTGGCCCTCTTCAAGAGAAATCTTGATGACTGTATGGGAAATAGAAGGTTCTCCCCATGGGTCACTCCAGTGGCTCTACTTGATAGAAGCAGTGGGAACTAACATCAGGTGGCATGATTCCAGGACACTTCTATTGGCTAGGCTTGTAAAGGCTCCAGGGTCATTAGCCCAGTCCACACCTATGAACCTATGATACTGTTTGAAAGCACATTAATGAAAATTTCTAGATCAGCTCTTTACCCTTCCCATATGAAAAAAATGTCATCAATATAACGCCTATAACAGTGAACACTGCTGAAGCAAGGAAGATAAATTAGAGTCTCCAACTCCCATGTGCTTAACAGTAAGTTAGCAAAAGCTGAAGCCATGTTGATCCCATTGCTACAGCTTTCACCTGTTGGTATGTCCTTTTGTTAAAATAGAAAAAGTTATTTTTCAAAACAGCTGCTGTCAGACTAAGTGTATTAATTCTGCTTTCTGTGAACAAAAACCTCTACAGCCCTTAATCCTCCAAAGTATTGTATGTTGGTGTATAATGCAATGATGTCCATACTGACAAGGATACAATTGGAGAAATCAAGCCTTGACTGAAAAAGTTCATTCAAAAAACTCCAAGAATCTTTAATATAAAAATGAGTGTACTGTACTAGTGGGTTCAGAACTCCAGCAATATATTCTGATAATCTCTCAGTCTTTGCACGTTTGTTAGAAATGATAAGTCTAAATGGGGGGTCAGTTTCATTTTTGTGAATTTTCAGAATACCAAAAAGTTTACCTAGGTTAGGGCTCATAACTAAAAGGTATTGGTATTCTTCTAGAGAAAGCTGTTGATTGGTTTCTAGATTCTTCAATAAATAGTCAATGCTAGAAAAATGGGAGTGAATCTATTTCACAGTGACTTCTTTGTAAAACTGGTTGTCAACTAGCATGTTTTCAATTTTTTGTATGCACATTTCCTGTTCCATCAGCACTAACCCAATGCCCTTATCAGCTTTCATTATTGTTAAATGCCTGTCATGGCCAAGATCTACAAGTGCTCATCTTTCCTGTGGAGTAAGGTTAAACCACTTATTTTCATTGGGTCATGTTAACAGTTGTCTTAAATTATGTTTGCACACTCTTAAAAAAGTGTGTGGGGTACTGTTTAAAATAGGATTAAAAAAACTCTTCCTTTTAAATACTGGTGTGTCACTAGTAATATCTTGTTGTGAGTCCTCATCTATTTCATCTTCATCACTAAAAAACAATTTCAAATTCAACTTTCATAAGAACAACCTAAGGTCTAATAAGACATTGGTGATATTGGCTCTCTGCGAGGGTATAAACGTGAACCCTCTGTTGAGTAACTGTAAATGATCTTGTGTTAAGTGTCTATTCTCTTAGCAGCTCTTTATGGAAAGAACCTGTTTTACTTATAAAAAAAAAACACATTGAAAGTAGCATTCGAAAATAGTGACGTGTACTATTTGTTGAGTAAAGTGAGTAGAGGAAATGGATGTGGCATGTTTAACTGTGGGAAATTCATAGTGTGCCTGGAAATATATACAGGGATTTATTATAAATATGAACATTGCAACTTTCAAGTTTCATTTAAAAGACATTTTGATTGCCAATCCACCATGGTTGCGTATGCAGCAGTCTGTAACACTTGTCCTGCATTCTACCTATGCAAAACAATTAGAAAGCTCTCTGATAGAGCCAAAGAGCATTTGTCAGCAATAAGAAAGAAAGAAAAAATCAACACTTTAGGATGGCACCGTACTAGATGTCCAAACTTAACAGGATTCAAATTTCTGGTTTTAGAACACGTTGAACAGTTTTTTGGGGACCTGGACACTTTTCCTCAACTTCAAGAACTTTGTTTGCAATTACTTTTGAATGCAGAGATGACACCGGGTCTCAATGAGAACTTGAATCTTAAATGTGCATTGCGATGGCTAGCATAATCTTTTTTTAGCCACACTCTGCAACCACAGATTTGCTACTGTATTCACAGCTGTTTGATCCTAGACTTTTGATAGGCGTAGAGATTTTTTTGCAGCATTCTTATAAGGTAATTTTATTGTCAGCTAGTTTATGACAATAACGTTACATATTGTATTAGAGTGCACAGTTTAAATCTTTGGTTTACAGTTTTACTTCACTGTATTAGCTCTGAAGAAGTTCTGACAACATTGCAGAATGCAAGCACTTAAGCATTTTACCTCAGTGTCATTTCTCACACATATTTTTTAAATATGAAGTGTTCTTACGTTTTATATATATATATATATATATATATATATATATATATATATATATATATATATATATATATTTCTGCTGTTTTTATGACTTCCTAATCCATTGGTCCTGCAACACTTTGGGTGGAACCCCCTCAGGGGATGGGACCCACCCCCCTAGGAGCAAGCATGGACAGGAGCTTGTCACCTACAGTCAGTTCTGGGATTTGGTGCACAGCAGCATCCGAGCAAAGTTGGTTGGGCAGCAGCGCCAGATTGAGGGCTGCCTGGTGCACCTCAAGGAGCAGGCTGCCCCTCCTGTCCAGCATCCAGCACAGCCACCTTAAGGGCCGTGAAGGAGCAGTGGTGACTGCCCATGGGTGGGGACCTCAGTCCCACTGTATCAATTTGGAGGCTTATGGGCTTTGGATTCCCAACCACCTTCCTTGTCAAAGGTGTTTATCCCCCCCATGCATCATATACCACGTCTGTCTGCTGTCTTGTTTATCTTGTCTGTCTCCCTACCCAACTTACCTCCCCAGATGTACCTACAATCCTTCCCCAACATCCCACTCTCACCTTAACAAAAAAAATGGCATTTGTCCCCAAAATAATATCGCCCCATACATACATGTCCATTTCGCACACGTGCCCACTGGAAACGTAATCCAGTCCAATTGGCTTGACAACACATTTCTGTTGTCCTCACCCCTCTCTCTGAGTTTTGAGTGTCCAAATGTACCTCTAAATTCCATACAAATGCACAGCTGTTGCTTTATAAGAAATGGACAGCTATGAACCTTCCCACCACCCATCCTGCACATCCCTAGCTACCTTTCATATTGTTTTTCCCTCTTTGTGCCCCTATTTCACCTATTTCTTATTATCCCTTTCTCTTTTCTTGTAAAGAAATTAGAGCGGCAAGTAAGTGTTAGTTAGGGAGTTTGCGTGATGCTAAATGAAGCTAAAATGGATTAAGCATCTCTACGGTTAACCATATCTTGGCATCATTTAGCATCATGCAAACCCATGCAAATCTGCTTAAAACTGCTTTAATCACTCTATCTCCATCAGCCACTGTTCTGCCTAGCAACAAAATAATAAGCACTGCCAAGTCGCAAACCCAGGACCCTGTACACTATAGTCTGAGAAATGTACCACTACACCATTTGAGATGTAAAACATTCTGATGCTTTTTCAAACATATCATGCAGTAGAGTCACTCAACAGTAAGGAAAAAACTCTGTGGAATCACTCATGTTGTATATATATATATATATATATATATATATATATATATATATATATATATATATATATATATATATATATATATATGTGCATATACAGATATCTATATGTATGGAGATACATATATATGAAAAATTATATATTAGAGTCCAAAAACACCTTCACAAGCTACAGGAATTCACACTGCCCACACCACTACAGGCCAATTAGTATTTGCCAACCAATTAATATGTGGTGTGAATATCCCACCATTGCCACCAATTAATATGTGACACTTGTGCACTGGCCCAGCAATCAAGGACCCTCAATCCTCACCACTAACACCAGTGAGGGGCGTCCACATAGGGGAGGATAACAAACACACACACAGTAAAGTACAATTTCTCTTAAGAGCACACAGAGGTCACAGTCAGTCTGGGGCTGGTTTCTTCTTTTCTCTCCAGATCCCCAGTAAGACTTCCCACAGGCACAGCTATAGGGTCCAGATCTCAGCCTAGTGGGAAAGCTAAAACCTCCAGCACCCTCTCTGTCCAACCAGTGATTTGTGTCTTTGCCCAAGTAGCTGACACACACACACTTTGAAATATAAGTTATATACAGACATATGGACACTCCTGGGTAAGGCTGGCACAGATTCTCCAGCTGTGCCCCCTTTCTGCCAGGCTATACGGTAGTACCAGCTGCCGCCACCCACTAATATCAGCTACTAAAAAGGCCCTTAACAAACAGTGACCAGTTATTACTGTGCAATATTATTATCCAACTGGTAAGTGTGACTGAGCAGCAAGGCTTATTTGGGGTGGCTTGGACAGTATCACTATATACATGCAAGGTACTCTAGAGCTTAACTTATCTCTACATAAAACAGCCACAGTTGAAAGGTTTATTTAATAATAAATAATAAGAACACAAGACAATACTTCTTACTACACAGTTCTGACATCAATACAGTAAAGAAAACACTAATCTAATCTTCCTATTTCCTAGCTATATCTAAGAGAAAACACAGTTCTAAAATAAACTTACATATAGAGCATAGGCAGAGTGCTGGTGATGTTGGATGTTCTCAAGCCAAATGCAAAATGCTCTGAGTCTCTCTATCCTTAAATTGATAACACAGTACCACTGACTCATTTCAGATTACATCCTTATTTTCTGTTTCCCAGGCTAACAGAAACTCTGAGTGTAACAGCCCTTTTGATATTGTAGCAGGAAGCCAGAGCAATAAAAGACATTATACCTGCAAAGTCTAGCAATTAACACTAGTCTCAAAACAAAAGCAAGAATTCCTTCATCCAGACATCTTGGCTCCAGGTTTTCTGATCAAACAATTACACAATGCTTGACTTATCAGCTTTCCTACAGCAGAGTGCACTGTTGTTACATTGTTGCAGTGCCACATTTAACATCATTTTTTTCCATTTAAGAGAACAGGAGTGGTTTCTGGCCCAGAAATTGTAGTTTATTGGCAGTTTGGACAGTTTTTCCATCTCTTTCAACTTTCTGGTTTAAAAGCCTGCGTTTGCACTTGTTTCACACCTTTTCTGTAACTAGTCTAGTCCAGATAGAGATTTGCTGTATCCAGGACTGCTTGTAAGCTTCTAAGCCCCCAAGACTTTCTGTGTTGGTGGGAAGCCTTCTAGCTTATCAGTGGGAGTGGTAAGCACTAGGTAGCCTGTCTACCAGAAGAGTCGTTTCTGGCCCAGAAATTGTAGTTTATTGGCCGTTTGGGTAGTTTTTCCATCTCTTTCAACTTTCTGGTTTAAAAGCCTTTGTTTGCACTTGTTTCCCACTTTTCCTTTAACTAGTTTAGTCCAGATACAGATTTGCTGTAGCCAGGATTGTTTGTAAGCTTCTGAGCCCCCCAAGCCTTTCTGTGTTGGAGGGAAGCATTCTAGCTTATCAGTGGGAGTGGTAAGCACTAGGTAGCCTATCTACCACACGATCCAGGTACAGATTCTTAGTTTTAGCACATAAATTTGCTTATTTGTGCTCAGCACTTGTTCAGAACTTGTTGTTAGCACTAAATAAGCTACACGCTACTACAGCACTCAACCTTCCTCTTTACCTAGAGGAAAACAGTTTTTGTACTTATTTTCCTCACTTGCTTAGAGAAAAACAGCTCTTATACTCACTTTCCTCACGTGTCTAGAGGAAATTAGTTTTTTATTCAGGCATGTCCAAGGGTCAGCTCCCAGTTTTCTCTCCTGTCTATCTGATGAATCTGGGCATCTTGAGACAATGTAGCAATTGCCTCATGTACACAGACAACCCTCTCCTCCTACCACCCAACACCACAACCTGTGAGAGATGCACTTATCTAGCCAAATTGGAGGTAAAGCTCTCTCCAACCAAGACTGAACTTGACAGTCAAGAGGAGAAGGTAAACACTTGCACCACACCACACTCATCACATACTTCCACTAAACCTACACCACCAAAATCCACACATAGAAACACAAAAACATTCGCAGAGGCTCTCAATAATAATCTGCTCAAGCAACAGAGACCTCCAAAGCAGAAATGCAAGCAACCTCCATCCCCCAACACAACCCAAATGACACATAGTCCACAGATTCAGTGTGCCAATAAACCACAGCCAATAAAGCAAACCAACATACCCAACACACTAGTCATAGGTGACTCTATAGTCGAGCACACTGATGTCCCACTCACCAGGCTAAACAAGGAGAAGGTTACTGTCAGCTGCCTGTCGAGTGCCAGGATCCACCACATAACCTACGCACTCAGGTCACTCCACAACAAGTACAAATATGGCTCTGTCATTGTTCATATTGGTGTGAACAACCAGAGACGTACCTCCCTGGACTACATGAAAAGAGACATGGAAGAGCTCTCCGATCTTGAAGCCCAGGCAGGTATGACCCTAGCCCTGAGTAGCATCTTGCCATCACCCAGAATGATACCACAGTACAAGGACAAATAACTGACTTCAACAATTGGCTAAGCTTCTGGTGTCATTCTAAGTGGATCCAGTATCTGTCTGCCTGGGATGACATGGTCGACAGACCACAATGCTTTGCCAGAGGTGGCCTGGACCTGTTGCCCCTGGGATCCAGGATACTGGCTAAGGCTCTTGCCGCCCCTCTAGTGCCTTTTTTAGGCAAGGTTCAAATGACAAATTCACCACCAGAACAGGAACAGGCAAGCAAAAACTGAGGGCAATGCTACTCAATGCTAGAAGTCTAAATCTCAAAATGCATTCACTCGAGGCACTCCTTAAAATGGAGAACATTGATATCTGTGCAGTGACTGAGACCTGGTTCAAGGCTCTAGAGAGCACCCCTGCATTACCAAGCTATAGCTAATACTACACTTTTCGGCCATCTAACCTGGACCAGAACACCAAAGGCAGAGGTGTGTCCATATTCATTAAGGATATCCACACCTCCAGACTAGTTGTGCAGCATAATGCATCCGAGGTTATCCAAGTGCAACTAACTCTGGACAAAACTGCAATCCAAATTGTAACTTGCTACAGATCCCCACCATGCCCCAGGATTCCCGCTCCTCTTTTCTTGATATACTGGAAAATATTAGGGTTCAACCAAACACCCTAATAATGGGTGATTTCAACTACCCCACCATTAACTGGGAAACTTACTGATATACCAACTCCTTCGCTCAACGCTTTCTGGAATTCATAAATTCCAATGCCCTGGATAAACTTATCCACACCCCCACCAGGGGCAACAATATCCTAGACCTAGTCATTACCAACATGAGTGACCAGTGTTCCACACCTGAAATCAACTCCTCGTTGGTCAGATCCGACCATAAGCTAATCACCCTAGATATCCGCATCCCACTCTCACCCACCATTAAGGAAACCACAGTAAAAAATTTCTCCAAAGCCAACTTCATGCTTCTTAAGACAGAAGTGGCGAAGTTCGTGACACCCATGTAGATGGACAATACAGTTATGACTGCTGAATCCTACACAAATGCACTCTATAAGCACATAGATGAGTGCATGGATCGTGCTATCCCAAACAGAACCAAGACGCTATCCTCCAAAAAAGGAAGCCAATCTGGTGGTCCCCTGCCATAAACAAACTCTACAACAGAAAGAAAAAACTGTTGCAAAAGAGAGTAAAATCCCATGAGTGGAGGAGCTCCCTGGTCAGCCTCAGTAAGAAGCTGAGATCCCTTATAAGATCTTCCAAAGCTAGCTGCGAAAACAAAATTGCCACTGATTCTAAGGGCAACCACAAAGCATTCTATAGCTCTGTCAAGAATCTCAATGGCAGCACCCAGATTTGCTCTGAGTTACAGCACAATGGTGTGAAAATTATAGAACCAACTGATATTGCCAAGATCCTGGTAGACAGGTTCAGTGTTAACTTTACCCCCCCATCACCCCCTAAAGGGTCCATATCTATACAGGAAGAATGCAGAGTCCCTGTAATCACATCTATGCAGGTAAAAGCTGCACTCTCTAAAATCAAAAACATAGTATCCATGGGACTGGACAACATCCCAGGCTGCATTTTACACGAGCATCAGAACAAACTGGCTCCCCACCTAAGCACCATGTTCAATCATAGTCTCACATCAGGCATTGTGCCCACTGAATGGCACACAGCAACAATTATCCCACTCCACAAAGGGGGAGCCACTACTGATCCTGGGAGCTATTGCCGTATTAGTCTGACGAGCCTGGTCTGCAAGGCCATCATGGAACTCATAAGCAAAGACATTGGTAACCTCCAAACTCTGGACCCCACCCAGTTCATGTTTGTGAAAGGCAGATCATGCCTTCTGAACCTGATTGACTTCTTTGAGGCAGTCACCAAAGCTGTAGATGAGGGTAAGGTGGCTCACACAGCCTATCTTGACCTCACCAAGACTTTCAACACCATCCCCCATTCTGGAATTATAGCTAAACTCACTAAACTAGGTATAAATCCCTACATCACAAGATGGGTTGCTAACTGGCTCACTGACATAATCCACACTGTAAATGTTGCAGACTCCAAATCTAACTTCAAACCAGTGACAAGTGGAGTACCACAGGGTTCAGTCCTGGGACCTCTCCTACTTGGTATCTACTTCTCTGAAGTACAGGTTAACACAGAAGGCCTCTGGCTAATGAAGATCACAGATGACTGCAAACTAGCCATAGTCAAGTCCCCAAATGATCTGGACATCCTACAGAAGCGCCTCACTGAGACAGATGCCTGGTGTCAGAGGCATGGCCTCAAGCTTAATGCCAAAAAGTGCATTGTCATCCCCTTTGGTAAAAACTCTGTACCCATGAACTACCACATAAACGGCAGTCTATTTAATGCTGAATGTGTGATAAGAGACCTTGGGACCCAGGTAGACAGTAGTCTCTCCTTTGATAATCACATCTCCACAGTAGTCAGGAAATCCTTCTATGTGGCACACCTCATCACAAAAGGGTTCTCATCCAGGAAAAAAGAAAGGTCTTTGTTCCCCTCTACTTGGCACTCATTAGACCCATTATAGAGTACAACGCCCTTTTTGGAATGTACCTCACAAGACATCTGCAGCAGCTGGAAAGGCCACAGAAGTACCTCACAAAGAGGATTACTGGCCTCAAACAGATGCCCTACACTGACCATCTCAAAAAACTCCAGCTTTACTCTGTAGCATATCACCTACTCCAAGGAGATCTCTGCCTAACATATAAAGCTATGTTAAACCAAGAGCTGTTGGACATGCTACACCTAAAGAAATCCCAATCCCTCCAAGCTACACACTCTAGGGACCTAAACCTTGTCACCACAATAAACAGGACATGCTGGAGGGATAGATTCCTGTCCCAGAGACTTCCTATACTCTGGAACAAGCTACCCATCTATGTCAAGTAAAGTTCCTCATTAACACCCTTCAAGAAAAATCTTGATGAGTGAGTAGGAAATAGGAAATACACCCCAGGGATCACTTCTGAGGCTCTGCTTGACAGGGGCACAGGAAATTTACTTTCTTGGGTGGCGTAAGCCAGGAAACCTTGTTGGCTATGCTTACTTAGGCCCTTCAGCCGATAGCCTAGTACTTACCTATGAACCTATGAACAAGCCTGTGGCTTATATTAATATTTACAAATGACAGAATTATCTACAAAATTCTATCTGGCTAGGCTGGTAGCCTTTACATATCTTCACTATATGATTTACCAGAGAAATATAAATAATTTGTGTAACAGACCAAAAATATGAGCAATAAACCTGGACATTCTGAAATAGTCCAGTCAGTTGACAGGTAGCATTTATATCACATCACTGAAGTTTCAAAATATCGAATCTGATATGGTCGACACCATGTCATCGATATTTTAAAACTTCGAACATAAAAAAGAAAAAAAAAAAGAAAAAATAAAACAACTAAACATTGCAAGTGGGGGGGCAAGCTCCCCTGCACCCCCCATGTGGGGGGCAAGCCCCCCACACCCCTGCTACTTAAATATACCTACTCTGAGATCGCACTACAGTGCAGTAAATGGAAATCTCTCCTTATGGAGATTTCCATTAAAACGTTCAATGTCTTTCACTTTCGCTGATATGGTGCCGACCATATCAGCTTTGATATTTTCAGTCTTTAACGAAATAATATAGACCCAACAGGTATGCCCAGAACCCCTCAGTGCAATGAATCTGGACCAAGCGTGACAAAGTGGGGGGAGAAAAACATGAAAATAGGGACATATCTGAAATACTTGAGTAGGTAAGCTGAGACAGTTACTGCAGTAACACTGTCTTTTCTAACATATATTAACTTAAATAGCACAAGTGCAAGACTCAATTGCTTCTCATTAGTTAGTGACTTAAATCCTCACATCATCCCACTGATTTGTCAGAAATACACAACACATATGGGGACCAGACCAAAAATATGAACCACACATCTAGGCATTCATCGATACTCTGTACAGTTGAGAGGTCATGTGTACATGGGTGCAGTGTGTGCTATGTGAAGGCCCATCACCTACTAACACTACTCACGTATCCCAGAGGTGTATATTAATAGTAACATTAAGTGGAAAGGGGTGCACTGCATGATGTTGAGGGCTTGTCCAGAGTGTGCATGTTGTGGTCTGACTGTGTGTTGTGAATTTCACCAGTTGGCTATTGTATGGTCTGTGTAATGCCTTTGTACCATCTCACCAGTATGTGCCTGTGTGTGTGTCCTTGTGCGGATGTGTGTGTGTGTATGTGTGTGTGTGTGTGTGTGTGTGTGTGTGTGTGTGTGTGTGTGTGTGTGTGTGTGTGTGTGTGTGTGTGTGTGTGTGTGTGTGTGTGTGTGTGTGTGTGTGTGTGTGTGTGTGTATACCAGAAAACCTTATAGTGTAGGTATTAATTTACATATGTTGTCTTCCCCTCACAGATGGACATGGTGGTTGTGGTCCCTCCTGCTCAGAATCTGATGCCAGTGTCTCTGCTGACTCTGACAATGATATTGGTCCTAGTGAGGCACAGGTGGGGTTGTCAGGTCCTGAATTTGTGACAACAGTTGCCATCCCACAGTCCACCACAATGTAACCGCAGACAGTCACAAGCAACACATATACCCTGTCCCCAGCAGCCACAGATAATGGACAGTTGGTGGGTGTTGACATGGAACAGGCTAGTGTGGAGACTATGGCAAGTGTGAGTATAGACACTAGCCATAGCCAGAGTCCAGGCAAGGTCCCACACAGGCGGATGGACAGGGGTGCTCGAAGGAGGACCACTGACCTTCAAGCCGTTGTTGCAAGTGCCACAGCAGGTGTCACCAAACACATGTTTTGGGCTGTCATGTATGTACAGGCACATAGTGAATGCAACACCAGACAAATACTCAGGGTCTTGAATGCAACTACAGGCACATAGTGAATGCAACACCAGACAAATACTCAGGGTCTTGAATGCAACTCTTCCTGGCTTACATGACGACATACATGACCTTGTTGAGGCCACACGTCAACATACTGAGGTCATGAATAGATGGTGGGCTGAGACCTTGGCACTCCTTGACTGTGGAATGTCTGTGTTGCAGTGTGTGGTGGTAGATGGGGGTTGGCCACATGGACGTAGGTCAGCACCAACATCAGCTGAGAGTCTATGTGGCCATGTACCTTCACACTCCGGTAGTGGCAGTGCTACCGGCACTACTGAAGGGTGGGTGCTGTCCACACCACAATGAAGCTGGCCATGGGCACATTGTGCTGGCTGGTCCCGTCAGGGACATGGATCCAGCAGACAGCAGTCACGATCAGGGAGTAGTACTGCATCTGGCCTTGGGCCTGGTGGTGCCAGTGAGACCCCTGGCAGTACCAGTTCATGTTTCCTTGGGTGGAGATGGTGAACTGTACACCCTGCCATGTACGGTCCACAGCTGTCCAACATACCCCTGTGTAGGGCAGCCACATAACATGACTGTGTGCATATAAATGCACACACATCAACATCACAGCCAGGTCACCTCCAGACTCACACACACACAACCTCTGCATGGCCCATTCATAGGACACCCCTCCAAGCATACACCCAGCCTAGGCCTCTGGAAAACCCACACAACACCCTGTGCATATGATGATACCTGTGCCTCATCCCTGTCATCCATGCCACCGATGCAGGGTGTATGCTAATATGGTTCTGATGCACAGGGTGAATTAAGTACAGGTTAGCTATGTAATGCTGTGTAAGGTGCTGTCAGCTGGCATTTGTAATGGGTACACTTCAGATTTTGTGTATCTTTTCAGCCATACTCTATTATTGGTGTTAGTAACACTGATTGAATGTAGTCTCACTTGCTGTATTCTGTTTGTGTTCTAGGTGTCTGTGTGTCAGCAGGATGTGGCACTGCAGACATTGCCAATAAGGGGTATGGCAGAGTGGTAACACATCGACCAGGACATAGCCGAGGTACAGCTGTATATGTACTCATTTACCAGATTTGTGTAACAGTTATTGCATGTGCCACAGAGCTTATAGGGCTGAGCAGTATATACAGGTAAGTCTATGGTGGTTTACATCAGCAGGTCTTGTAAAGTGGAGAGTGGTAAGTGTAGTGGATGGAACACACCACAGATTGGTAAGACCCACACCGCCAGACGATATTGTGTCAACCAAACATACAGAGAATACAGTTCCCACACACACACACACACACACACACACACACACACACACACACACACACACACACACACACACACACACACACACACACACACACACACACACACACACATACACAGGATCACAGTTGACAGTGTTGGATTTGGAACCCCTACCCATCTAGTTAATGGTACTACAGTGTTATGCAGTTATCACAGGTGGCATGGAACTAATAGTGTGATGACTGTTCCAAGGTACCTATAAAGTGAATAACATCATTTGCCCTTGTGAGGTATGGCAATGGGGGTGTAGTGGGTGGGAAAGGACTCATTATACTGTCACCAACGAGGCTAAACACTGCTATACACACCAATGCACACACACACATTTGCCAGTACAGACATTAGTGGCCCTGCCTATCATGTTATTCATTCCATACTGTTACATAGCTGTTGCACGTGACACAGGGCTTATAAGGCTGAAGAGTGTCTACTGACACTTCTACTGTAAATGTGAACATCGGGATTCATAAAGTGGACCTTGGAATGTGTACTGGGAGTACCATGGCCTAAAATTATAAACCACGGCCACACAATGGATATAGTTCACACTCAAACACACACAGGATATTCTCAAACACACTTGCCAGGACTGAGATTAGAACCCCTTCCTACCTAGTTAGTGCTAGCACAATGTTATGCACAATGTCTATACACACTGAGCAGAGTGGATAAGAGGTGTTGACTACAGCTGTTAGCTGAGATATATAAGTATCCTTTTTTATTATTTATACAGATTATTGTTTCTAGCAATTTATATATAGCACTTTTATTTTATTTGTTTGCATTTAAAAGCATTCTGTATCTTTACAAATCTTTATCTGTTTAAAACTGTTTAAAAACTTTCATTTTGTGGCTTTCTCTAGTGCTTACTGTCTGTAGGCTATATATTTTAGCTGAAGCCTTTCTTTACCTTGGCTAGATTGTGTTAATTGTCTGCTGGCTAGTGGAGGCTGGTTCTTTTGTGTTTTAGTAAAAAAAAAAAAAAAAAAGTTGTTGTTCTGGTATTTAAGCCCTAACTTTGATAGGGTTTCTGTCTATACACACTGGGCAGAGTGGATAAGAGGTGCTGACTACAACTGTTAGCTGAGATATATAAGTATCCTGTTTTTTTATTATTTATACAGATTATTGTTTCTAGCAATTTATATATAGCACTTTTATTTTATTTGTTTGCAGTTAAAAGCGTTCTGTATCTTTACAAATCTTTATCTGTTTAAAAACTTTCATTTTGTGGCTGTCTCTAGTGCTTACTGTCTGAAGGCTATATATTTTTTGTCCCCGCCATCCCTCCCAGTTGGTGTCTTGCTGTTGTACTTGGTGGCTTTGCAGTGGCCCACCGGAGTCTAGTGTCATTAGCTCATTCTACCTAATACAGAGAGAACATTTGATAAGGCCTTCTGTTTCTTCTTTTTCCCTTTAAAAAAAAAAAAAAAACTTTTTTTTGCCTGAATCTCCTTGTGTCCTGACTGTGCTTCTCAAACATTTTGGAATATAGAGTATATTTCAGAGCATTTATTATAACTGTAATTGCCTTAATATTGCTACAACTAAAGTGCTCTAGGTTGCACTGCATCTGAAGTGTTTGTATATTTTAGCTGCTTTTCTGCATATATACACTTCTTTGTATATGCAGATTAGCTACTTATTCTGCTGTGTTACTTCCTCTTAAATCGTTTTTCAGTTGTGCTCTTGCCTTGCTTCATTTAAAAATGTTTTAAATTGCTAATTTTGTAGAGTTTTAATTGCATTTACTGTCTAGGACTACACACTCAAGTGTGTTAGCCTTTTCTGTGTTTATATACTGTATTATTGCATTGTTTAGCCTGTTTCAACAAAAAAAAATACTATCTTGTTTGCTTGTTTCCCACCTTTTCTAGCCAGTACATATCCCAAGCTTTGCTTGTCGCAGGACTTTATTTTCTGTGCTCAGAGTTATCCAGACCTTGCATTGGTAGAGGGAAGTCCTGCTGTCTACCAGTGGGACTGGTGAGCATTGTACTGCCTATCTAACACTAGAGGAGTGGTTTCCAGCTCTGAAATTGTAATTTTATTAGCCTTTTGGGCTGATTTCTATCCCTTTCAACTTTCTGGCTTAAAAACGCACGTGTTTGCATATTTTTCACATCGTGCAGCATTGCGAGGCTACAGTTAAACTATTCCAGGTGCCAGAAAGCCTGCTCTTCAAATTTTCCCTTAAAACTAGCTGGTTTCTCAGTAGTAGCACTAAAATCTGAACCCCTGTGACTAGCACTTGCTCTAGAACCTGCTGGAAAGAACTAGGAAGCCTGAAACAGATACAAGCACTCAGCTCTCCTTGTCAATAAGGAGAAATTAATCATAGGCACTAAACAGCCTATAATTGCAAAGTACCTTGCAAAGGTAAGGAAAAACAGCTCTTAAACTTTACATAAAAGCACCTAAACAGGCATGTCCAAGGGTCAGCTTCCAGTGATTTCTTCTGTCCACCTGGTGAATCTGGGCATACTGGGACAATGCAGCAACTGCCTCATGTACACAGACAATCCCCTCCACCTACCACCCAACGCTACAACCTGCGAGAGATGCACTTACATAGCCAAACTGGAAGCAAAACTCTCTCTGGCCAAGATTGTGCTAGACAGTCAAGAGGAGAAGGTTAACACCTGCATCACACCTCAAGCAACTCATAGCCCTTCAAAACCCACACCATCAACACCCACACATAGCAACACTAAACCCACATATGCGGAGGCCCTTAACATTAACCTGCCCAAGCAACAAGGACCTCCGAAGCCAAAATGCAAACAAACACCAGTCACAACCAAAGTGACACATAGCTCACAACACCAGTGTGCCACCCAACAACAGCCCCTAAGGCAAGACAATGTACCCAACACTTTAGTCATAGGTGACTCTATAGTCAGGCACACTGATGTCCCACTCACCAGACTGAACAAGGAGAAAATTACATTCAGCTGCCTATCGGGTGCCAGGATCTGCCACATAATGCATGTACTCAAGTCATTCCACAACAAGTACAAATACGACTCTGTCATTGTCCATGCTGGAGTGAATGACTTGAGACGTACCTCCTGGACTACATGAAAAGAGATATGGAAGAGCTATTGGATCATGTGACCCAGGCAGGTATGACCCTAACCCTGAGTAGCATCCTGCCTTCGCCAAGAATGATAACACAGTATAAGGACAAAATGATTGACTTCAACAATTGGCTAAGCTTCTGGTGTCATTCAAAGGGGATCCAGTATTTGTCTGCCTGGGAAGACATGATCGACAAACCACGATGCTTTGCCAGAGATGGTCTGCACCTGTCACCCCTGGGATTCAGGTTACTGGCTAAAGCTCTTGCCACCCCTATAGTGCCTTTTTTAGGCAAGGTTCAAAGGATAAAACCACCACCGTAACAGATAGAAGTATACAAAATTTGAAGGTAATGCTACTTAATGCTAGAAGTCTAAATCTCAAAATGCACTCTCTCGAGGCACTCCTAAAAATGGAGAACATCGATATCTGTGCAGTAACTGAGACCTGGTTCAAGGCTCCAGAGAGCACCCCTGCAATACCAGGCTACAATTCTTACCACACTTTTTGGCCACAAAACCAGGACCGAAACACTAAATGTGGAGGAGTGTCCATATTCACCAAGGATATTCACACCTCCAGGCTAGTTGCCCAACACAATGCATCTGAAATTCTCCCAGTGCAACTAACACTAGGTAAGACTGCAATCCAAATTGTAGCTTGCTACAGATCCCCAACCATGCCCCAAGATTCTCACTACACCTTTCTAAACATACTGGAAAATATTAAGATACAACCAAACACCCTAATACTGGGTGATTTCAACTACCCTGCCATTAATTGGGAAAACTACTCAGGTACCAACTCCTTTTCCCAATGGTTCTTGGAATTCATAAATTCCAATGCCCTGGATCAACTAATCTATTGTCCCACCAGGGGCTCCAATATCCTAGACCTGGTCATTACCAACATGGGAGATAGATGCTCCACACCAGTGGTCACCCCCTCATTGGTCAGGTCTGACCATAAGCAAATCACCCTTGACATCCACATCCCACCTCCACCCCCCAGTAAGGAAACCTTCTTAAAAAACTTCTCCAAAGCCAACTTCAAGCTACTGAAGTCAGAAGTGACAAACTTCACAACATCCATGCAGACGGGATCTGGAAGTTCGACTGCAGAATCCTACACTAAGGCACTGTATGAGCACATCCACTCGTGCATGAATCGTGCCATCCCAAATAGAACCAAGATGCTCTTTTCCAAAAAAGGAAGTCAATCTGGTGGTCCCCTGCTATAAACAAACTAAACAACAGAAGGAAGAAACTGTTGCAAAAAAGAGGAAAATCACAGGATGCAAAAAACTCCCTCACCAGCCTCAGTAAGAAGCTGAGATCCCTCATAAAATCCTCAAAACTAGTTACGAAAATAAAATTGCCAAAGATTCCAAAGACAACCACAAGGCATTCTATAGTTATGTCAAGAATCTAAATGGCAATGCTCAGATCTGCTCTGAGTTGCAACAGAATGGCATTAAATATACTGATCCCAAGGATATTGCCAACATCCTGGCAGATCGATTTAGTGCCAACTTCACCCCACTCTCACCCCCTAAAGGGCCCATCTCAATACCAAAAGATTGCCAAATTCTGATAATCATGGCCACACAGGTAGAAACTGCACTGTCCAAAGCTAAGAATACAGCATCCATGGGACCAGATGACATCCTAGGCTGTGTACTACATGGACTACAAAATGAACTGGCACCTCACCTAAGTGTCATGTTTAATCATAGCCTCACCTCAGGCTTCGTGCCCACTGAGTGGCGCACAGCTACAGTTATCCCGCTCCACAAGGGAGGATCCACCTTGGATCCTGGGAACTACCGTCCCATCAGTCTGACAAGCCTGATTTTCAAGGGCATGGAACGCATTATCATGGAACTTATAAACAAAGATATTGGCAACCTTCAAACACTGGACCCCACCCAGTTTGGGTTTGTGAAGGGCAGATCTTGTCTCCTGAATCTGATTGACTTATTTGAATCAGTCTCCAGAGCTGTGGATGAGGGTAAAGCAGTCCACACAGCCTATCTGGACCTCGCCAAGGCCTTTGACACCATCCCCCACTCTGGAATCATAGATAAACTTACTAAGCTGGGCATAAATCCCTACATCATTCGATGGGTTGCTAACTGGCTTACTGACAGAACACAGACAGTAAAAGTAGCCGACTCCAAATCCAGCACCAGACAAGTGACAAGTGGAGTACCTCAGGGTTCAGTCCTGGGACCACTCTTGTTTGGCATCTACTTCTCTGAAGTACAGGCCAACACTAAGGGACTCTGGCTAACAAAGTTTGCAGATGACTGCAAACTGGGAGCCATTATTGAATCCCCAAATGATGTGGATATTCTACAAAAGGGCCTTACAGAAACAGATGCCTGGTGCCAGAGCCATGGGCTCAAGCTTAATGCCAAGAAATGTATAGTTATCCCCTTTGAAAAAAAACATGTACCCATGAATTACCACATAGGTGGCAGGACACTAAACATCGAAAGTGTGATGAGAGACTTAGGGACACAGGTGGACAGTGGTCTCACTTTCGATAACCACATTGTCACAACAGTCAGGATATCCTTCTATGTGGTACACCTCATGACTAAGAGCTTTTCATCCAGAAAAAAGGAGGTCATTGTCCCACTGTACTCATCCCTCATTAGACCCATTATAGAGTATAATGCCCCATTTGGTATGTACCTCACAAGACATCTGCAACAGCTTGAAAGGCCACAGAAATACCTCACTAAAAGTATCACAGGCCTAAAGCAGATGCCATATACTGACCATCTAAAAAAACTCAATCTATACTCTGTGGCATATCGTCTACTCAGAGGCGATCTCTGCTTAACATACAAGGCCATGTCAAACCCTGAGCTGTTGGACATGCTCCACTTAAAGAAATCCCAATCCCTCAGAGCCACACGCTCCAGGGATCTAAACCTTGTCATCACAATGAACAAAACATGCTGGAGGGATAGGGTCCTGACCCAGAGCCTCCCATACTCTGGAATAGACTGCCCATACATATCAAGCAGAGCACCTCATTGGCCCTCTTCAAAAGGAACCTTGATGATTGGATGGGAGATAGGAAATTCACCCCGGGGATCATGTCAGTCGCCCTGCTAGACAGGGGCCTGGAGAAGTAAATATTGTGGGAAGAAATATCCAGGGAATTGTTATGGCTAGGCTTGCATAGGCCCTAGGGCTGATAGCCTAGTACCAACCTATGAACCTATGAACCTATAATCGCATGAGCCATGAAGCATACAGGGTGAAGAATGTCCCAAGGTAATTCTAAGGTGAGCAACATCACCAGGCCTTGTAAAGTATGGCAATGGGTGGTGTACTGGGTAAGAAACAATTGAAAATACATTAACCTACAGTTATGCATACTTACAAACACAAATACACTCATACAACATTTGTCAGGACTGAGATTAGCAGCCCTGCCTATCTTGTTAGTCAGTCCATGCTGTTACATAGTTCATGCAAATGGCACTGGGCTTATTGGCCTGAAGAGTGTTAACAGATACCTCTATGGTTGATGAGGACAGCAGGCCTTGTAAAGTGGACACTAGGATATGTACTGGGAGTACCATAGCCTAAAAATGTAAAACCCACACCCGCAATGGATATAGCTCTCATTCAAACACATACACAGGATACAGTTCTCGCGCACACACACACACACACACACACACACACACACACACACACACACACACACACACACACACACACACACACACACACACACACACACACACACACACACACACACTTGTCAGGACTGAGATTAGAACCCCTACCTATCTAGTTATTGCTACTATAGTGTTATGCATTTATTGCTCATGCCACAGAGCTTTTAGGGTGAAGAGTGTCCCATGTTTTTTCTAAGGTGAACAACATCACAAGCCCTTGTAAAGCATGGCAATGGGCAGTGTACTGGGAGATTGAGACCTCAAAATGCTGTATCCTACAAGTATACACCCTTACAGTTACAGACATGGGACTTGTAGAGTGAAGAGTGTCCCAACGTACCTGTAAAGTGAATAACATCACCAGCCCTTGTAAAATATAGAAATTGGAGGTGTAGTGGGTGAGAAGGACCTCAAACTACTTTTACCTACATGTTTGCACACTCACAAACACTTTTATACACACTGATGCACACACACACACACACACACACACAAACACACACGCACACACACACACACACACACACACACACACACACACACACACACACACACACACACACACACACACACACACACACACACACACACACACACATATGCCAGTACTGAGATCCATAGGCTCATAGGTTCATAGGTGTATCCTAGGCAAATGTCCATGGAGCCTTTACAAGCCTAGCCCATAGGATCACCCTGGCATTATGCCACCTGATGTTACTCCCTAATGGCTATACTCAATAGACACACTGGGGAGTAATGTCAGGTGACACAATGCCATAGGATTACCCTGGTATTGTGCCACCTGATGTTACTCTCCAGTGTGTCTATCAAGTATAGCCACTGGAGTGATCCCCAGGGTGAGATTTCAATTCCCCATCCACTCATCTAGATTTCTCTTGCAGAGGGCCAGTGAGGTGTTCTGCTTGACATGCATGTGAAGTCTATTCCATAGTGTGACCAGTCTCTGGGTTATGAACCTGTCCCTCTAGCATGTTCTATTGTTTGTGGAAATGGGGTTGAGGTCTCTGAGGCATGTGGTGCAGATGGATTGGGTTTCTTTAGATGTAGCATGCCTAAAAGAGCTGGGTCAGACCTGGATTTGTAAGTCAAGCAGAGATCACCACTAAGTAGCCAATATGAGACAGAGAATAGTTGAAGTTATTGGAGTCTGTCCATATAGGACAAGTGTTTAAGGCCTAGGATCCTCTTTGTGAGTTTCTTTTGTAGCCTCTCCAGGTGTTGCAGGTGTTTAGTGAGGTACATGGCAAATGGGCCATTGTACTTGATGATTGGTCTAATGAGGGAAGAGTAGAGGGGGGCTATGACCTCTTTCTTCCTGGATGCAACACCCTTAGTAATGAGATGTGCCACATAGAAGGACTTTCTGACTGCAGTGGCAATGTGGTGGTCAACAGAGAGTTTGCTGTCAACCTGTGTTCCCAGTTCTCTTATAATGACTTCTGTGTTCAGTGGACTACCATCGATGTGGTGATTCCTGGGAACCAAGTTGTTCTGGAAAGGGATGGTGACACATTTTCTGGCATTGAGCTTAAGTTCAGGTTTCTGACAACAGTCGTAGGTCTCAGTGAAGCCTTTCTGCAGGATGTCAACATCAATGGGGAGGTTATAATAGCACCCACCTTGCAGTTGTCTGCAAACCTTGTCAGCTAGGGTCCCTTCATGTTGGGCTGTACTTCAAAGGTGTAAATACCAAACACAAGGGGACCCAGGACCAGACTCTGTGGTTCTCCACTCATAACTGGCTGGCAGTCTGACATGGAGTCTACTACTTTCACACTGTGAGTTCTATCTGTGAGCCACTTTGCAACCCACCTAGTGATATAGGGGTTGATGCCTAGCTGAGTATGTTTGTCTATGAGTCCTGAGTGGGGAATGGTATCAAAAGATTAAAATACCTCCATATCTTGTTATTTATTCCATACTGTTACATAGCTATTTCATGTGGCACAGAGCTTATAGGGCTGCAGAGTATCTACAGCTACCTCTACAGTGTTGACAACAGTGGGCCTTGTAAATTGGACATTGGAATGTATACTGGGTGGACCATAACAAAAATTGCAAAACCCACCCCCCAATGGTATGGTTCACACACACACACACACACACACACACACACACACACACACACACACACACACACACACACACACACACACACACACACACACTTGCCAGGACTGAGATTAGAACTCCTACCTATCTGGTTATCGCTACTACAGTGTTATGCATTAAGCGCACGTGCCACGTAGCTTAGATGTACTGGGTGAGAAAGGCCACAAAATACTTTAACCTACAGATATGCACACTTACAAACACAAATACACTCGCACACACATTTGCCAGGCTAAGATTAGAACCCCTACCTAACTAGTCATTTGCACTATAGTGTTACGGAGTTATCACATGTGCCACAGAGCGTACAGGACTGAGGGCTGCCCACAGATACTTCTAAAGTGACTGACATCAGCAGGACTGCTAAAGTAGAGCAATGGGAAGTGTACTAGTTGTGAATGGGCTCAAAATATTTAATGTACAAACACACACACACATACACACACACACACACACACACACACACACACACACACACACACACACACACACACACACACACACACACACACACACACACACACATTTACATTTGCCAGGACTGAGATTAGAATTCCTACCTAACTAGTTATTTGTACTAAAGTGTTACACAGTTATCACACGTGTCACAGAGCTTATAAAGCTGAGGGCTTGCCACAGGTACTTCTAAGGTGACTGACATCAGCAGGCCTGATAAAGTATGGCAATGGGAAGTGTACTGGTTGTGAATGGGCTCAAAAACTTTAACCTACAAACACACACACCCATTTGCATTTGTCCGGATTGAGATTAGAACCTCTACCTAATTAGGCATTTGTACTATAGTTTCACACACTTATCGCACACACCGCAGAGCTTATAGGGCTGAGGGCTGCCCTAAGGTACTTTTAAGGTGACTGACATAAGCAGGACTGCTAAAGTAGGGCAATGGGAAGTGTACTGGTTGTGAATGGGCTCAAAGTCTTTAATCTGCAAACACACACACACGCACACACACACACACACACACACACACACACACACACACACACACACACACACACACACACACACACACACACACACACACACACACACAGACACACTTTACATTTGCCAGCACTGAGATTAGAATCCCTACTTAACTAGTTATTTGTCCTATAGTGTTACACAGTTATCACATGCACCACAGAGCTTATAGGTTTGATGGTTGGCCACAGGTACTTCTAAAGTGACTGACATCAGCAGAACTGCTAAAGTAGGGGAATGGAAAGTGTACTGGGTGTGAATTGGCTTAAAATCTGTAACCTACAGACACATACATTTGCCAGCACTGAGATTAGAACCCCTACCTCAGTTGTTATTTGTACTATAGTGTTACACAGTTATCACATGCACCACAGAGCTTATAGGGTTGATGGTTGGCCACAGGTACTTCTAAAGTGACTGACATCAGCAGAACTGCTAAAGTAGGGGAATGGAAAGTGTACTGGGTGTGAATTGGCTTAAAATCTGTAACCTACAGACACATACATTTGCCAGGACTGAGATTAGAACCCCTACCTCAGTTGTTATTTGTACTATAGTGTTACACAGTTATCACACACCACAGAGCTTATAGGGTTGAAGGCTGCCCACAGTTACATCTAAGGTGACTGACATCAGCAGGACTGCTAAAGTAGGGCAATGGGAAGTGTACTGGTTGTGAATGGGCTCAAAATCTTTAACCTACAAACACACACTTTTTTGTTTACCAGAACTGAGATTAGAACCCCTACCTAAGAAGGTATTTGAACTATAGTGTTACACAGTTACTGCATGCACCACAGAGCTTATAGAACTGAGGGCTGCCCTAAGGTATGTCTAAGGTGACTGACATCAGCAGGACTGCTAAAGTAGGGCAATGGGAAGTGCACTGGGTGTGAATGGGCTCAAAATCTGTAATCTACTAACACACAATTTTACATTTGCTGGGACTGAGTTTAGATGCAGTTGTCACAATGACCACAGAGCTTATAGGGCTGAGGCCAGTCCAAAGGTACTTCTACGGTTAATGACATCAGCAGATCTTGTGAAGTAGGGCAATAGGAAATGTACTGGTTAGGAAAGGGCTAAAAGACTTAAACACTTATTCCTACACCCCCCAACACACACACACTTACATATGCCGAGACTGTGATTAGAACACCTACCTATCTAGTTATATGTATTACAGGGTTACACAGTAATCACACACGCTATAGAGCTTACAGGACTGAAGCCAGTCCAAAGGTACTTCTTAGGTGAATGACATCAGCAGATCTTGTAAAGTAGGGCAATGGGAAGTGTACTGGGTGGGTAAGATATCATAATAGTGAGACCTACACACACACACACATACATACACACACACACACACACGCACACACATGCACACACACATGCGCACGTACATGCACACACACACACACACACACACACACACACACACACACACACACACACACACACACACAAAGGTAGGTGATGTTATATTCCAACTCCCACCTCAGTACTATCAGACAATGAATCTCATCTTCATGCTGGCATGCGCCTGTGGTTACAAGTGGTATGCAACTGTCTGCAGCAGGACATCACTCTCTGCCATTCAGAGTATCCCTGTGTATGACTCACTCTCTGTGTGTGTCTCCCTGTGTGTCTCATTCTATCACTGTCTGTCTGTCTCTTCCCCATGTCTATGTGTGCATATGCTTGACATATTGTAATATGTTGCATATATATGTGTGTGTGCATCACATGCAACAGATGCAGAAATACCATAAATGGGTCACTAATGGCTGTGGGTAATCCTGTCAGATGGGTGTGTGTGTGTGGAGACAGATGTACATAGCTGTGTGTATGCAAAGACATCTGCACAATACATATATATATATATATAGTCCATTGTGGTTTCATACATGGGCCTTATTTCTCTAAGTGTAGGAACATGCCTAGTATGACCTTCTATAGTAAGCGTGGGAATCCATTCCAGGAATAGTTGTAACTCCAGTCTGGTGGCTGTGTGCTACAGCCATACCCTGCAACCTGTTTGTGTAGGATATCTGGAGATAGGCTCCTAATATGGGGAAGCAATGGCCCAGACATAGGGGGATACTGTCAGTATTACTCTTAATGTATGAGTTTCGTGAGTTACAGTGTTTGTTTTGGCATACATTTTCTGACTTATGTAATGTTTGACACTGTAATGTATTGTGTCATTACCTACTGACATATATCATCGGATTATCATAGTTATTTACAAGTGAAATTCAAGATGGATGATGCACAGACCAATATTATGAGGCAAAGGCTAGACATTCTTGCACAATTCAGCCAGTTGTGAGGTGTGGCTACAGCTGCTTGACTGCTGAAGCTGTGTAAAATGTCCAGCACCTTGGTGATATACTGGCTGGAGATCTCCTGGTTGTGTGGTATTCTTCTTACCTGGAAGGTCATATCCTGGTGTAGCCATACCCCTCAACTGTACAGATTCTCACAGATTATCCAGATTCATGCCTCACATATCTGGCCAGTTTCCCTTAACATTGTGGTTTTCTAGCAAGTTTGTTGCAAATCACTCAGGGTTGCAGTTAGGGAATAATGACCGAACATTAGAGTTTCAGACTTCACACCCTTCATGACATCCATGCTACTACACACCCTCTCTGTTATTCTATCACCTTTCCTAACATTATGAGAGCATTATTTCAAAAGTGTCCCTATATTTGGGCCTTTATGTATGGCTTTGCCCAGATTCCTTGCTCTACGAGGTTGAGAGGTATGCTACTAGCACTTAGCGGCATGGCCTTTCATTTGCATTTTGTTGACTGTGTTATGTTAGTAGTATGGATCCCATGACATTCTTTACAATGGCACTATGGATGAGGCATGGGCCTTTGCCAGAGGCCTGTAGGCCATGTGAGACTGATGCAGGCAAACTGTAGCAAGGTCACTCATATGTTCCCAGGCTGCCGAGCAGTGGATCCCCCTGGGGTGAAAAATGATAAGTGAGTCAGGTGTTACTGACAATCACTTTCTGTTCATATTGATCCAACACTCTGGGTGACAACAGGATGCTGCTTATGGCTAGGAATATACCTGCATGGGGCACATATTCAGCACGCTGCATCATGTCTGTCTTTCTATAGTCTGTGAGGTACTTCTCACATCATTCACACCACCATGGACCAAGCTAGTGTAATACCTGTACCTGTTGTGGGGTGACTTCGGTGCATGTGTGATATGGCAGTTTACGGCACCTGCCAAACAAGTAATGATAACTTTCTCCCTATCTTGTCTGGTGTGTGGCACATCTGTGGGTCTCACAGTGGAGTCTTCTATGAGTAATATGCTGTGTGTATGGTAAGCCCTTGGTGTTTGAAGGACCCTGGTGTGTGGTGTATGCATGGTCTGTGGTGTGTAGGTTTGGGAAGTTCTCATGTGTTTTTGCCTCTGAGGTGTCCTTTACTTGGGATTTGATTTGTTGTGGACCTCCACTTATGTGGGTGTGTGTTGTGTATTTGCAGGTGATGCTTACTGACTCCATACAGTGCAGGGCACCTATGTTACTCAAAAATGTGCAAATTGTTGGTTACACATTTAAGTTGGTTAGAGGCAACTGTAACATTAAAGGGCTAGTTTATATCTCCATTTGTGACCAATGTGGTTGCTACTACATGGATAAACAGAAAGAAAATTTAAGACCAGAATTTATGAACACATATGTGTGATTTCCAAAGGGAATATTAACAATTCCTTATTTAACCACTCTTTACAATGTTCTGGTTTCACCAAGTGTAAGCTTGGAATTTTGGAATTCATGCCTTTGAACCCAAGGGGAGGGTGATGGAAACTTTTTATTGATCTTAGAGAATTTTTCTGGATCACCAAGTTAAGAGCTAATATGCCACCGGGGATCAATGATTGTGTTTCTGTTCTGCCTTATTTGATGAAGAGGGCCTTGGCTGTAGAAATATAATGGTAATTATTATATAGATCATTTTAACTTTCCATGTTAAAAACAGTTACATTTATTTATTAATTGTGCATTTTTTAATTGGCATATTTTGTGTTTTTGTACATTTCAAGTGTTTTTGTTGAAGTTTGGGATTTTAAGCAGTATAGGTATATGTCTCTTTAAGTAATTGATCAACTGTTTTTAATTGTTTTAATTGATTTAAATTGCTGTATTTTTTAGCATAAAAGAAGGAGTTTTGGTATTACTGATTGTTCTGATGAAGTCCCAAAATGTTGAAAGGGATGAAAGCACTTGACCTATTGTAATTAAAGTTCTTCGTTTTTTGTCTTTTTATCTATGTGTCGTTTCACTTGAGTATGAAGCTTATAGTGTGAATTTACCAGGGAGCCAAGTTGTTATTTATTTATTTAGTAATTTTTTTGGTCCTCTTTCCAACGTCTTTTTTGTATCAGTTTCATGTTATGTTGTTTAATGCTAGCAGCCTCAACAGAAAACTACATTCCCTGGAAACACTTCTCACCTTGGAAGATGCTGATGTTTGGGCAGTCACCAAGACTTGGTTCAAGGCCACAGAGAGCACCCTGGCCATACAAGGTTACAATGCTTTCCACAAGTTCAGACCCCAAAAAGAGCACGAAAGAACCAAAGGTGGAGGTGTATCCATCTTCATTAAATCCAGATACACCTTGAGATTGGTTAAACAGTACAACTCTCTAGAGCTGCACCAAGTACAATTAACTATAGGTATAGCACCCTACCACATCATAGCTAGCTTCAGGTCCTCCACCATGAACCAAGAGAAACACAATGACTACCTAGACTTGTTGAATCACTCCCTATACAGCCAAACACCTTGGTCATAGGGGATTTCAACTATCCTTCCATAGCTTGGACAACATACAAGAGTAGAAATGTGATCACCCTGAGGTTCCTGGACTTCGTTAATTCAAATACTTTGAAACAGCTAGTCTGCACTTCTACAAGGGGCTCAAATGTCCTGGACATGGTACTCACCAACATGAGGGACAGTTGCCCTCCCTGTTGAGGTCAGACCAAAACATCTGCCTTATTTGAAGTAAAGATCTGACTGGATACCCCCACAGGAGCAAACAAACTGAAAATTTTCTCCAAAGCAAACTTTAGCCTACTAAGCGACAGTATAAAAAGTTACAACCCCCCCCTGCAAATGCAGCCAACAGTAACTCCTATGCAGAGAAGTACACAAATGCCCTGTATAAACATTTAAACAACTGTATAGACTTGTCTGTACCTGTCAGGATCAAAACTAGGTTGTCCCAAAAAAACAAGCCACCCTGGTGGACTGCAAGTATAAATAGGTTATATAACAAAAGGAAGAAACTGTTATCCAAGAACAAGAGGAAACTTACTCACCAGAAGAAGAATGCTCTCCACAACTTAAACAAGCAAATCAGATATCTTGTAAAGTCCTCTAAAGCCAATTACAAGGCTAAATTAGCATCACTAGCTAAAGACAGTCATAAGGCTTTGTTTAGCTAAGTTCCAAAATCTTAAAGGGATTGTCCAGCTATGTGCCAAACTGATTGTGGATGGTACTACTCACATTGAACCGAAACAAGTTGTCAACCTGCTGGTGGACATATTTTGCACAAATTTCACCTCCCTGTCCCCACCTGACACACCCTAAAGTATCCATGTTACCAGTCCACTATCTAGCCTCTCCAAACAGCAGGTCATATTCACCCTCTACAAAACCAAATACACAGCCTCCGTTAAACCAGATAACATCCCTGGCTGCCTACTAAACAATCTAAAACAAGACCTAGTGGAACCGCTTGGCACTCTCTTCAACCATAGCCTGAGCACTAGCTTTGTTCCAGTAGAATGGAGAACAGCAACAGTAATCCCCTTACACAGAGGGGGTCCATCAATCAACCCTGGGAACTGCAGACCCATAAGCCTAACCAACTTATCTGCAAGACCATGGAAAGAATCATCATGGCCCTTATCAACTAGGACATAGATGACTTCCAATCTCTTGACCTGACCCAGTTTGGCTTTGTTAAGGGCAGGTCTTGCATATTAAACCAGGTGGACTTCTTTGAGCATGCCACCAAAGCCCTGGATGAGGCAAAGCAAACATAGCACCTATATTGACTTAGCCAACACCTTTGACATAATCCTCCACTCAGGTATCATTGAGAAATTCTCCCAGCTGGGAACTGACCCATACATCACTAGATGGGTAGCAAACTGGCTCACCAACAGAACGCATACTGTCAAAGTTGGAGATTCCACCTCCACCAGTAGACCAGTTACCAGTGGTGTACCACAGGGATCTGTGCTGGGCCTTCTAATATTTGAAATCTACTTCTCAGATGTCCAGATGAAAGTAGATGGCCTATGGATTATAAAGTTCACAGACAACTGAAAACTTGATGCAATCATTGAGTCCCCCAGTGATATTAACATATTAGAAAATAGGCTAACTTAGACAAATGATTGGTGCCAGTGTCATGGTCTAAAACTAAATGCAAAAAAGTGCATCATTATCCCCTTTGGCAAAGAAGTGGCCCCTGCAAATTACATTATAGATAGCACTTCCTAAGTTCAAACAGAGTGGTGAGAGACTTGAGAACATAGGTTGACAGCAATTTAAACTTCGATCACCATGTCTGAACAGTGGTAATGAAAGCCTTCTACATTGCGCTTCTCATTAATAAAGGCATTGCATCCAATACTAAAAATATTATAACTCCTCTATACGTGACCCTCATCAGGCCACTAATTGAGTACAATGCTTCCCTTTGCATGTACCTCACCAGACAGCTGCAACAACTGGAGAGACCTCAGAGTTTTCTAACCAAGAAAATTGAGGGCCTCCAAAACATGACCTACATGGAAAGACTGAAGACCCTCTTTCTGTACTCGGTATCCTACAGGCTGCTAAGAGGCAACCTGTGTCTGGCCTACAGAGCAATCTCTGACCCTGCCCTAATAAAAATGCTGCATGTCTGCAAATCAAATAGGACAAGAGTCACTCACTCCAGGGATCTCAACCTAACATGTGACATAAACAGAACATATTGCAGAGACAGATATGTCTACCAGAGATTGACACTCCTCTGTAACAAACTCCCACTTCACATGAAGCAAAGCTCCTCAATGACTGTATTTAAGAGCAGCCTTGACATAAATTCACCTGGGAGTGGCACCTCTGTCCCTCATGGACAGCGGCATTTGGTACTAATCACTGATTCTCTCTGCTAACAATGACCATCTAACCACGGTCAACTAGGGAACAAGGGTATTGCATGGCTAGGCTTTTTAAGGCCCTAGGGCCATTAGCCTAGTAGCATCATATGAACCTATGTTCCAAAGCCTTGAAAATAATACTAGAGACTAATAGTCAGCAATTTCTAGGGTGGCTGAGGGACCCCTTTCTGTGAGGGTTTCACAAAAGTTATTCTCTACACATTGGGATTTAGCAGTAGATGGAGTCATGTTTAAGAGCTGATGGAGGGGTTTTGCTGTGTGCGACTTAACACATCTCAGTATCCATTCAAGAATATTGGCACAACGTGTGGATCTGGTATTTTTAATTTTGGAAAGTGCAAAAAGATCTTTGTCTAAAGTGATCTTGGGAGGACAGGGATGATGTGGAATGGAAAGGAAAGAATTGAGGATGAACAGAGTGAAGCTAGAAAATAATTTGTCTGCAATAATATTAACAATGTCTATGGTGATGGATTAAGTTTTGTAATAGCAATAAAGAAGGCTTTATAAATGTCTTTTGAATTAGTTGTGATCCTAAGTTCATAGTTGACCTTTAATTTCCTAATGTTGTTTCAGGTACTTACTTGCTAGTTTTTAATCCCTTTTATAATGATAAAGTGAATATTTGTTATTAATGTCCAACAGCTTTTTTTTCCCTTTTCTCATATAGTTTGTTGATGGGTTTGCTCCACCATATGAGTTTAATTTTAAACTTGCCATTTTGTTTATGTTGGACTGGTATGGATGTCTCAATGCATTTATATGAGAATGGTCACAATTCACAGGAGTAGACAGAATGCAGGCTTTCAGTGAGAAGGTCACAACAAGATGGTCAGAAATGATTATATAACAGAAGTTGAATGATGCAATTGGAAACAGTTGTGAAGACAATTACAAGAAGAGTAACACCTCTGGCTGGCAAAGGACAATTTGGACAAGTGCGCAAACATTTACAAAGTCAAGAAATATCTGGGCATATTTGTTGTTGGTAGTATATATATTTGCAAGTTTATGAGTAAAAAGGTGAAATCACCAATAAGAAAGGCATTTGGTTCAGTGGTTAATATTTCTAACCAATTAAGGTATTTTGCATGCTATGAAGGGGGCTAAGATGGGGTTCCATAATGGGCTACAGATTTGTTTTGCACAGGCAATCTAAAGTACTGATGTAAGCACACCCCCAAATTCATACAGGTAGTTCGCATTGTTGAGGCAACGTGAGTGACTACGGGCAAAGTCCAGATTCCAATTTGTAAGTAAATGTTTTTGCTTCAGCTTCTTGAATATGAACATTTTGAAAATAGTGGTAAAAATACTCCTGGTGATTCATAAAGCTACAGTCTCTGTCTTCAAGAGCACTCCTACCACATCGCTTGTGCTGTCTATTCACTTGGTGTAGACTTAGTGGTAACCATTATTTATACCAGCCAGTTTTACAGAAATCTAAATATCTTACCCTATATTATCAGTTCTTTCAAGAAATGACATTAAGGAAGGATAAAAATAACTCAAGTGCCTTGTTTGGAGATATGCAAGGGAAGTGTTTATTAGTACTACAAGATCATCCAAGATGTATATAACTGCTGTTTTTACCGGGCAGTAAAAATAAACAAATGAAGGTGTAATTTGTTATGCCAAAATTGCTCTGTTGTAGAATTAATGTTGTTCTTGCAGTGTTTATACTGTTAATGTTGACTGTACGTCAAAAATATATTTACTCAGTTCCATAGCTTTACCCTGAGTATTTCTCACAGTATAATCACCTTCTCCAGAATAACTTACTTGCAAGCTGCCAACATGGTTTTAGACCATTCCATAGCACAACAACTGCCCTGCTATCCTTCTCTGACACCATAAACAAAAACCGAAACAATAACACATTTTCATCTACACTTTTCATTGACCTTTCAAAGGCCTTCGATATGGTGAATCATAACTTGCTTATTGACATACTAAAGATCCAGTCACTTGATGCACAGGCATTACAATGGTTTAAATCCTATCTGGAAAACTAACACCAAGCCGTACTCTGGAATAATAATCTTTCCACACCACTCCCTGTGAACATAAGAGTACCTCAAGGCTCTATTTTAGGTCCTCTTCTCTTCTCTTTATTTATAAATAACCTACACATCACAATTCCACAAGCCACCTGCATACAATATGCAGATGATTCGACCTTAATTTGTTCAGCCAAGTCCATAACCTCTCTCCAGTCAATCACCCAGTCCGTATTTAACAGTGCTGAAAACTGGTTCTTGCAACATGGTCTCCTACTGAACCCCAAAAAAACGAAATTATTATTCTTTGCTCCTACTCTTAAGTCATCTCAACTGTACTTCACTGTAACCTCTAACAATGGTGCTAACATATCCCCTGACACTACTACCCGTCTACTGGGAGTAACAATTGATAACCACCTTAGCTATGATCATCATATTAACTCTACAATAAAGTCTGTTAACAAAAAACTTGGCACCCTTTACAGAATCAAACCCTTCCTAACCCCTTCTGCCAGGATAACCATTTCCCAGACCCATCTGATTTCTACCCTATTCTATGCCTCTGCAATATATACTAATCTTTCTAAAAGCAACCTCTCCAAACTCTCAGCATGTTACAATAACATAGCCAGATTTGCCACTGGCACCCCCTTTAGGACCCACCATTGTCACAACATCAAACAACTGTGATGGTTAGAACTGCAGAACCAACTGCTATGCCAACAATTTGTCATCTCCCATAAGATTCTCTATCATCCTAACAATACCCCAATCCTCAATAATCTGTTCACCCCCTACAAAAATCTTACTACACTTCGATCAGCAAATAAGCTACTAGTTTCCACTATTAAATCCAACAACAAAGCAGGGGACTCTCTTTTCTCCAACACAATAGGAAAAAGTTGGAACCAGCTTCCTAATAAACTTACTACCCTCACTTCCACTCTTCTTTTCAAAACGCTACTTAAAGAATACCTTAAAACTCACTGACTCTGTCCCTGCTCTAACCCTGACTAGCACCTCCTTCCCCTTGCTGCTCTCTCTATTCTCCTGATCTACTGCACTATCAGTCCTTGTGGTTAGGAAAGTATATTAGTCAATAATTTTATAAATTGTTATCTCTCAAATGCTCACTAAATGTATTTTGTTTTAGTATATCCTACTATACTGCTTTGTTTCAAGTCTAACTGAACCTCAATTATAAACCATCTACTGTATTTCTGTCAACTATTAGTATATATAATATTGATTGTCTGTGCCTTTGCTTGGAGCTTTTCTCCCTGGGCCTCTACTGAAAATGGACATATATCCAGCTAGACTAGCCCGGTCAACAAATGTAAAATAAAAAATAAATAAATAAGAAATATTTCTGGTAGATTAACATGATACTGAACCAGTTTTTTATAGGTCAAACCCTGTGATAGACAGGCACAAAAACAACTGAGGTTGCTAACCATATATAGGTTCATATGTTCACAGATTAGTACTAAGTTAACTGCCCTTGTGAGCCATTTTAAGCCTAGCCAATTATCCCTAGTGAGACTCAAATCCTCAAACCCCTTAACCATTAGGCCACCCTCCCAACCCCTATATATATGTATATATATATATATATATATATATATATATATATATATATATATATATCACTATCGCTTCGCCGACGACATGGTCGAGACTATATCGCTGAATATTTCAATTGCCGAAAAAGTGATAAATACACAGAACAACTTACCTATTCATTTTTGCAGGGGGCAAGCCCACCTGCACCCCCCATGTGGGGGCTGTGCTCCCACACCCCCTACAACTTAAATATATGAACTCCTCGATCACACTACAGTGAAGAAAATGGCAAATCCTGGGTTCTGCACTGTATGGTGATCCCAATATACAATTGTTGACAAGTCAAATCTTCGGCGATATGGTCTTGGTCATATCGTCTTCGGAGATTTGAACTTTCGACAATGTGACAGGAAGCCATATATATATATATATATATATATATATATATATATATATATATATGTATATATGTATATATATATATATATATATATATATATATATATATATATATATATATATATATATATATATATATATATATATATATATATATATATATATATATATATATATATATATATATATATATATATATATATATATATATATATATATATATATATATATATATATATATATATATATATAGGGTATATGGTTCCACTTAAACTAGTTGGCTAGTATTTAAGTTGATTTGGTCATGTGGAAAACTACAACTGTTGTGCAAGATCGGTAAAATACCAGGGTTGGGGAATATGCCCTTTCTCTAGTATTGTGTGATCTTACAGTTGGTATATTTAAATAGCATGTGGTGTGGGGAGTGCACCGGGGGGGGGGGGGTTGTACCTCTTGCCGAAAACATTTTTTTAAATTTGCATGCTGTAAGACTTTGTTTCAGGGTATGTGCAGAAATACGTTGATATTTTTTCAGTTTTCTTTGTCAAAATTTCTTTTGTTGATCTACTGAAGTTTCAATAAAATTCAGTAAATCCCTATTTATCTGTATAAAATTACAAAATATAAAGTGGTTACTAACATTTTAAGTAATTTAAATCATGGCTCAAATTACTCTCTGCTAAAGAAAGCTGTAACTTCAGCTTGGTTCAAGGTTGGAAAACTTGAACCCTTTACCTTTACATGTGCTCTTTACTACCACTAAACACCAGAGACAATCTGAAATGTTACCTAAGGCTTTAAAACAAATATAACGTAAAAGGGGTGGACGAGGTTTGAAACCTTGCACTGTTGATTCAAAAGGCAGCAGCATTAATTCATTATGCTAATTCATATTTTTTCTGTGGCTTGCAGATTCCTTACATGGTGGTCAATTCTGTTCCCTTCTCATAGGAGGTGGACTCTCCAGAGGATACTTTTTCACTCAAAATCAAACTTTTTAATACAGTCTCTGTCCCCATGGTCATCTCACATATGCATTCCTCGTTCCAGAGTAGATGTCATCACATGACGCATTCCTATGATGTTTATTTAGGTCAGGAATAAAGAAAACTAGATCTTCTGCATGCAGGCAGTCTTGTTGAAGAGCAGGACATGCTCGCACCATGGCCACTGTATAAACAGGCAGTCTTGCTGAAGAGCAGGACATGCTCACACCATGGACACTGTATAAACAGGCAGTCTTGCTGAATAGCAGGACATGCGCACACCATGGACACTGTATAAACAGGCAGTCTTGCTGAAGAGCAGAACATGCTCACACCATGGACACTGTATAAAAGCCCATTTTGTAAAGGGGAACATTTGTCTAAAAGTAGTGTGTAGACACTAACAGTATTGCAATGTCCAACCCAGAATTAATGGACATGCTGCACCTCAGAAAATCCAAATCCCATCGAGCTACGCGCTCGAGAGACTTGAACCTCAGCACTGAAATAAATAGGACATGCTGGAGGGACAAATTCATAACCCAAAGGCTCCCTTCACTCTGGAATAAAATCCCAGTCCAGGTTAGGCAGAGTCCCTCATTGACTCTCTTCAAGAGGAATCTTGATGAGTGGATGGGAGATCGTAGGTTTACCCCGGGTATCACTTCTGTGTCACTGTTAGACAGAGGCACAGTATACTAACCTTGAGAAAGGGCATAGCAAAATAAATTTAAAATGGGTGGTGAAAGCCAAACACATTCTGGCTAGGCTTATAAATGCCCTAGGGCAGATAGCCTAGTATGAACCTATGAACCTCTGGAAGTGCCTTCTATTTTTTGCTGTACACAGGAGAAACTAAGGGTTTTGAGTAAGCAACATTTGTTTTATATTTATTTTTTCATTTTTAAAAATGTTTGTTATATTGTCTGGACACATTATCCTCCTTTTATAAATCTTAATGTAAACATGCAGTGTTGCAGTATAAACTCTATCACTATCACAAAGTGAACACTTTTTGTCATGTTCGTCTTTTTTTTTGTTATTGGCTGAACAAAGGGGGAACAACAGGGGTTTCAAACTGTATTTTTGCTTTGTTTGTTCTCTTTCCTCATTGTTTTAATTTTTTTCTTTTGTAAAAACAAATTTCAGTCCAAGTATAGGTGGGTATGCTTGGTAACTCTATGCAAGAATGTAAAGCTTACAGTAGTTTGACGTAAATACAAACATTCAAAGGGTATTATTTTAGTCAAACCAGTGTAATTAGCATTTCACTTGTGGCATACTGAAGTCTAAATTGGACAACGTTCAGCTACTATATTAATTTATTTGTTCTTTAGTGAAAAAAAAATGTCTTGAGGAGGTCTGAGGACAAATGATCCACATACACAGTGAACAGTACCATTTTAACAGAAAATAAACTAGCTTCTTTTGGGGTAGCCTTTAGTAACATAAATCAGAACAAAGAGTTGGTATATAAAGTAACAGCAGATGGTGTACAGCACATATTTAGGGGATATCTAGGTAGCGGGTTAACACCTATAGTGCTTCGAATCACCATTATTGTGCCTCATAATTTTGCCCTATCTTTAGTTTTGTTGCTGTGTGAATACGTAAGGATGGCAGTCAGTCTGTAATACCAAGTAGCATATTCTATACCTTTTTGTGTTTGTAACATGCTTGATGGTGATAAACCTGTTGTTAGTAAGTTACACAAATGTGTACTCTGGTCCCAATTTGGGGGCAGCATGGGAGAATTTTGCAGTTTCATTGAGCTACTGTAAAAGGTTATTTTTTCAAGTCTGTAAACAAGGTGGTGCTGCTAAGCAGGGAAAAAGATGTTATGAAGGTAAAGCTAACTATTTGGTGGTCAAGCTTAAGAATTTAGGGTCCAACAATGAGCAGGAGGCATACCAGAGCCAAGTTTATGAGAATTAGGTCCAGGGTATTATTCATCTTAGTAGGATAAAGGTCACTTTGATACAAAGAATTCCTATTCAACCAATCTAAGAAAAGTTGTGCATACCTGTTGTTTGAAGTCTAAGTACTCCAGTCTCTGGAGGGTAATTTGAAGTCACTGAGGAATATAGATCCATATCCAACAGGAATGTTTTCTGACAATGCTAGAAGCTTATCTGATACAATGGGGCATGGAAGGGGACCAGCAACAAGCTATAAATTGATAGTCTGATTTGCATAGAGCAAGCTGGAACTGATTTGGATGGTCAAATAATCTTTGATAACTTTAGATAACTATAAAGTAGTATTAACACAGTGCTACCCATGCTGTGTTGTGAAACCCCTGGCAATGTATGTCATAGGTGCATTCTAGCTTTATGCAATATAACAGACTTTTTATAATTAATGCTGCTGATAGTTGCCAATATTCCATTTCTAAAATGATGGAAATTGTAACTGTCATAATCTGGAACAACTAGTCAAAACATGGAACACTTACTAACTATATACTAATAATGTTGGCTCAAAAGCTCACAAGATGGCTACCACTCTATTATTTTATAGTTGCCAAAAGTTGTTTGAGAAGTAAATAAGGTGCTACTTTAATTTTGTGTACTTTTTTTCCCAAAACACTGACAAACCATTTCAATGTGGAAGAGTGTAGAACATAACCCATGACTGATGAGCATTCGACATAATGAGGTACAACCAAGAAGGTATGATGAAAAAAAACATTATTTCACAAAGCCTTTGGCGTCAGCATACAGTGAGTGTTCAGTACATTATTGTGAGGATTCTCATAACTGAAATCATCCAAGATGGTCCACATTGCCAGGGTTTTCCACACATTGCTGTTTCATACCTTGATAGGAAGTGTTTATCATTTTTCCCATTTGATTCTTGTAATCTAATTAGTGTTACAACACTTCGAGATGTATGAGTTTTCAACTATAGAACACTAAAAATCCAGAACCAGAGAAACTTTGCTGCATTCCCAGTAATTTTGCTCCTCACTGCAGTTTATAATTTTTCCCTGGCTCCGTCAGCTTTGCTCAGCTTGCTGAGCACCTGCTGCTAATGGTGCTGGAATTGCACATCGTTTCAGACTAGAAAATAATATGTGGCACTTGCAACAAGACAATTTCGAGCTTCTGAAACTTTGGCCATATGAAATTCGAGATTTTAGAAGTTAGAGATTCTGAAGAGAATCCATATATTATACATTCCCGCAAACATACAAATGCACACATACACATATGACAGTTCGTTAGCTGATTGGATAAACTATGGATGAAGTTTATGTTTTAGAAATGTTATATTTGTATTGGTCAGGCATTTATTTGTTTTATTTTTATATATAATTGTATATGTATGTGTATATGCATGCTATTTTTATCTGTGTGAGTTAATGCAGGAGGTCTTGTGTTCAATCCCTACCACTCCTGTTGAGTTGATAATATATATATATATATATATATATATATATATATATATATATGTACACACACACACACACACACACACACACACACACACACACACACACACATATATATATATATATATATATATATATGACTTTCCCGGTCAACAAATGTTAAATAAAATTAAATATATATATATATATATATATATATATATATATATATATATATATATATATATATATTGATCTAGTGTATGGAACCCATATATATATATATATATATATATATATATATATATATATATATATATATATGTATGTTCCATACACTAGATCGAATTTTCACTAATTCGAAATAGTGCATGGAATGCTCACTGCAGTGAAAGTGCACTTAATTAAAAGTGCACTTACGCGAAGTTCAGTACAATGAACGGGTGTTGTACTGAACTTCCGTGCAGTACTCATGGGTCATAGTAAGGGGATAGCCCGATGGGCTATCCCCTTACCATGACCTGTACCCTAACCCTAAGGTCCGTGATGACTGCAGCGCAGTGAAGGACATAGCAATTTCCTCCACTATGGTGCGATAGTCACGAACCTTAGGGTTAGGACATGGGTTAGGTTAAGGGGATAGCTTTACTAACTATCCCCTTACCCTAACCCGTGCCCTAACCCTAAGGTCCATGATTATCGCACCATAGTGGAGCACATAGCTTTTTTTTATGTCTTCCACTGTGCTGCGGTGTTTTCGGTGAAGTGCACTTACGCAAAAGTTCACTTTCATTAAAGTGAACTTTCGTAGAAGTGAGGCTTCCTATTACAAGTTTGAAGTAGCGAACTTTCGTTCTTGTAATAGGAATCCATATATATATATATATATATATATATTTAGACACACACACACACACACACACACACACACACACACACACACACACACACACACACACACACACACACACACACACACACACACACACACACACACACACACACACACACACACACACACACACACACATATATATATAGATATAGATATAGATATAGATATGTATCTGTGTGTGTGTATGTCAAAGTATCTTAAATATTTTGTGCAAGGAATACTTTTTACATATATTGACTTTAGCTCAAATGATTGTAATTCATATACAAGTAATATTAATATGAATAGTAAAGGTTTCCAGTGGTGGTAAAGATCCTGGAGAAAAAAAAACCCTGGGCCTTGAAGTTGCCAACGGGGGACAAGTCCCAAGACTAATAAAATAAATATTCCCTGGGATTCATGAACAATCTTGCAGGCTTCACGCAAAGCCTACAAGATGTTTACATGTTAACATGTTGAGCAGCAGCGCTAAATGCATATGCACACAGCTCATCACACTTACACAGATGCAAGCATATTGCTGGCACCAAAAACATGTTGAGCAGCATGAGCACACGCAGTAAACAAACAGGCTTGACTATGGGCAGACCTGTTAAACTTTTTCGCTCAGACAGCATGAAAAATGGATAGGGCAAATAATCCAAGCTGTACCAAGCAGGGAAAGTGTACTGAGTGCAATATGATCAGAATTGAAATATATGAATAGAAAAATAAGTAAGAGGATAAATAGTAAGGGCAACTACAATAAAAGGGTTATCAGGCAAGGCAAGTGTACTGAGGACATGTGCACAGAAATCAGATGCCTATATGTATATATATATATATATATATATATATATATATATATATATATATATATATATATATATATATATATATATATATACAGAAATATGTAAGAGGGAAGGGTAAATGTTCAAATTGTACTAAGATAATTTATTTAAATGTGCTCATGTCTCACAAACAATTTTGTAATAAATTATGCAACATGTATGTCATAATAATTAATGGTAATCACACTTCCTGAGCAAGTATAGGTAAATAAAAACAGACATAATATTATGGGATGTGACAGTAGACAAAGTAACATTGTAGCAGAGGGGAGTGAATAGTTTCATAGGTTCATAGGTTGATACTAGGCTATCTGCCCTAGGGCATTTATAAGCCTAGCCAGAGTGTGTTTGGCATTCCACACCCTTTTAGATTAGTTGACTGTGCCTCTGTATAGTAGGTCACAGAAGATAGCCCTTTTAAGGTTAGTTTACTGTGTCTCTGTCTAGTAGGGACACAGAAGAGATCCCAGGGGTAAACCTACGATCTCCCATCCACTCGTCAAGATTTCTCTTGAAGAGGGTCATTGAGGGGCTCTGCCTAACATGGATTGGGATTTTGTTCCAGAGTGAGGGGAGCCTCTGGGATATGAATCTGTCCCTCCAGCATATCCTATTTATTTCTGTGCTGAGGTTTAAGTCCCTGGAGCATGTAGCTCTAAGGGATTTGGATTTCCTGAGGTGGAGCATGTCCATTAATTCTGGTTTGGACATGGCTTTATATGTCAGGCACAGATCACCTCTGAGTAGGCGGTAAGCAACTGAGTAGAGCTGGAGTTTCTTTATCCTAACTGAGTAGGGCATCTGTTTGAGTCCCTTGATCCTCTTGGTGAGGTACTTTTGGGGTCTTTCCAGTTGCTGCAGGTGTCGGGTAAGGTACATCCCAAATGGGGCATTGTATTCAATTATGGGCCTGATGAGTGATGAGTAGAGGGGTACAATGACCTCTCTTGATCTAGATGTGAACCCTTTCATGATAAGGTGGGCTATATAGAAGGTCTTTCTAACCACTTTGGCAATGTGATTGTCAAAGGAGAGAATGCTATCTACTTGGGTCCCCAAATCCTTAATTACTTCTTCCGTACTTAATGGATTACCACCTATGTGGTAATTTGTGGGCACTTTGTTTTTCCCAAAGGGGATGACTATGCACTTTTTGGCATTTAGCTTTAGGCCATGGCTCTGGCACCAGTTATCCATCTCTGTGAGACCCTTTTGGAGGATGCTTGTGTCAGTCGGCGAGTCGATTATGGCACCCAGTTTGCAGTTATCTGCAAACATGGTCAGCCATAGTCCTCCCCTGTTAACCTGTACCTCAGAGAAATATATATCGAACAAGAGAGGTCCCAGGACTGAGCCTTGTGGGACACCACTTGTAACTGGTTTATAGTCTGACATGGCACCTGCAATTCTGACCATGTGGGTTCTATCCCTGAGCCAGTTTGCAACCTATCTTGTGACATAGGGGTTGATATTTAAGCTGGTGAGCTTATTTATGATGCCCGAGTGGGGTATTGTGTCGAAGGCTTTTGTGAGGTCCAGGTAGGCTGTGTGGACTACCTTCCCTTCATCTATGGCCTTGGTGACTGTTTCAAAGAAGTCGACCAGGTTCAAGAGGCAAGATCTGCCCTTAACAAAGCCGAATTAGGTAGGATCCAGTGTTTGGAGGTTCCCAATGTCTTTGTTTATGAGTTCCATGATGATATGCTCCATAGCTTTGCAGACCAGGCTAGTCAGGCTTATAGGGTGATAGTTTCCAGGGTCCGTTGTGGCACCACCTTTGTGGAGGGGGACCACTGTTGCTGTACGCCATTCCTTGGGTACATATCCTGTAGTAAGGCTGAGATTGAACAGTGACTTTATGTGAGGGTTCAGTTCTTCTTGGAGCTCATGTAAGACGCAGCCTGGGACACAGTCCGGTCCCATTGATGCTGTGTTTTTTGCTTTGGAGAGGGCAGCTCTCACCTGTGCATCTGTGATGTCAGGGAGGCTACACTCTGTTGGGATAGACATTTGCTCTTTTGGGGGGAAAGGGGGGGGGTTTGCACTGAACCTGTCTGCCAGGATGTTAGCAAAGTCTGTGGGTTCAGTGTATTTTTTGTCATTTTGCACTAACTCAGAGCATATCTGGGAGTTGCCACCCAGGTTCCTGACATAACTAAAGAAGGCCTTGTGATTATCTTTAGCATCTTGTGCAATTTTTCTTTTGAAGCTGGCCTTAGATAATTTTATGAGGGATCGTAGTTTCTTGTTAGTACTGATCAGAGATGCCTTCCCTTTTTGGGATTTTGCTCTATCATGTAGTAGCTTCCTCCTTCTGTTGTATAGCTTATTTATGGCTGGGGTCCACCAGGCAGGTCTCCTGCCTTTGGAGGAGTGAGTCTTGGTTTTATTTGGGATAGCATGATCCATGCATTTCTGTAGGTGTCCATAGAATGCATTTGTAAAGGATTCTGCGGTTTGGGCCGTATTTTCCACTGGCCCGGGGGCTTTGAAGGATTCCACCTCGGTTTTGAGAAGTGTGAAGTTTGCTTTTGAGAAGTTCTTCACCGTGGTTCATAGGTTCATAGGTTCATAGGTTCATACTAGGCTATCTGCCCAAGGGCATTTATAAGCCTAGCCCATAGTTATTTGGCTTTCGCCACCCCTTTAGTTTATAAAAACTATGCCTATATTTATTTTGTTGTGCCTCTGTCAAACAACAGTGACAATAATCCCTCCTATATCTATATCCCCCCCATCATCCATTCAAGATTCCTCTGAACAAGGCCAGGCAGGTGCTCTGCCTCACATGTGTGGATTTTTTGTTCCAGCATATAGTCTCTGGGTGATGAATCTGTCCCTCCAGCATGTTCTATTAATAACCGTGTCAAGGTTTAAGTCTCCCGCCCTTGTGGTTCTGAGGGATCTAGATCTTTTTTGCTCTTTTGGTTTCCTTGGCTGGGGGTGTGGATGGGATATGGATGTCCAGTGAGATTAATTTATGGTCAGATCTTACCAATGAGGGGTATACCTCTGGTATGGAACATAGAGTCCCCATCTTGGTGATGATCAGGTCCAATATGTTTTCCCCTCTTGTGGGAGTGGTGACCAGTTGTTACATAGCATTTGAGTTTATAAATTCTAGGAACCGTTGGGCGAGGGTGTTGGGGCTTGAGTAGTGCTCCCAGTCTATGTTTGGGTAGTTGAAGTCACCAAATATGATGGTGTTTGGAGAGACCTTCATATTCTCCAGTGTTCTCAGGAAAGCTGAGTGGGGTTCCTGAGTTTGGGAGGGTGGTCTGTAGCAGGCTAGAAACTGAAAGACAGTTTTGCCCACTGTTAGTTGCACATGGATGGTCTCCGATGCTCTGTGCAGTGCCACTAACCTGGAGGTGTGGGTATCTTTGATGAATATGGATACTCCCCCTCCTTTTGTGATTCAGTCCAAGTTTTGGGGCCGAAAAGCATGATATGAGGTATAACCTGGTAGTGCCGGGGTGCTCTCGGGAGCCTTGAACCAGGTTTTTGTTACTGCACAGATATTGATATTCTCCATACTGAGGAGAGCCTCGAGTGCGTGCATCTTGAGGTTTAGACTTCTGGCGTTGAGCAGCATTACCCTCAGTTTCTTTTTCCTTGTGTTGTCTATGGAGGTGGGTTTGTCTTTTGAGCCTTGCCTAAAACAGGTACTATGGGGGTGGCAAGAGCCTTAGCCAATATTCGAAAGCCCAGGGGTGACAGGTGCAAGCCGTCCCTAGTGAAGCAACGTGGCTTGTCGAGCATGTCATCCCAGGCTGACAGACACTGGAACCCCTTTGAATGACACCAATACTTTAGCCAATTGTTAAAATTGATCATTTTGTTTTTATACTGTGGCATCATTCTTGGTGAGGGTAAGATGCTACTCAAGGTCAGGGTCATACTGGCCTGGGCTACATGATCAGAGAGCTCCTCTATGTCTCTTTTCATGTAGTCCAGGGAGGTTCGTCTCAGGTCATTCACACCAGCATGGACAATGACAGAGTCATATTTGTACTTGCTTTGGAGTGACCTGAGTGCTTGTGTTATGTGGCGGATCCTGGCACCTGACAGGCAGCTTACAGTGACCTTCTCCTTGTTCAGCCTGGTGAGTGGGACGTCAGTGTGTCTGACAATAGAGTCACCTATTGCAAGTGTATTAGGTGTGTTGTTTAGCCTTAAGGGCTGTGACTGTGTGGCACACTGACTTTGTGAAATATGTGATACGTGGGTATTGTTGTGGGGTAGTGGTTGCTTGGGTGTCTGCTTTGGAGGTCTCTGCTGCTTGGGCAGATTTTTATTTAGAGCCTCCGAGTATGTTTTTGTGAATGAGATAGAAATGTGATTAACATGCTGAGTTGAGATGACAGTTAGCTTGGAAAGTACATACATTAGGGAATATTTGCATAGCCTGCATTTTGTCAATATAACATGATGGGGAATAGGAATGGCTTATAAGCCACAATCTCCTTTTTAGAGTATCTCACTCATGCCATTCATGTTACTACTGAGATGTGTATTAACTGTAAATAGGCATAACACATGTATGAGGAGGATCACCCTTGAAAGGAATTATGCACCTTCATATTCTAATGGGAGCAGAATGTGCCATGTGTAATACCCTTGCCTAAGGTACTGCTACCTGACACATTATCAGGCAGACAGATAAGAACAGATGCAAACACCATTCCATGATGCAGTTTATTCCATAGAGCTGTGTATTATCTACATCTGCCACAGAAGATAGCAATGGGTATTGTCACAAACAAATTAAATTAATATGTGAATTAAGAAAGGATCTCTGATAATGAATGTCGTATCAGAATGTCAGACTGGTGGCAATTAACTGACTATGCTCATGTGCACACAATTGTGATCAGTCCTTTATCAATGGTCCTTGGTCAAGGAAGGTTTCTCTGTATTTTTGTGCATATACCCCCCCCCCCCGAGAACTGGATCACACTTGTGAACAATGCACTACTCAATGCATGTGCCCCAGGAGCACTCTCATCATGATATTGGCAGACAAAATCTTCTACAGCCATGAAATCAAAACATACATTCAGATGTGTTTATGCAACATATCAGGGGATAATGCTGATGTAATATAACAGTTGTTGTGTGATGTAAGTACATTCGCGCAAAATGATTTCCTCAGATACAATTGGACATCAAGCTGTACAACTCCTCCAGCTACCAGCTAACAATATAAATATTAATTACATGTGCCACAGTGGAACCATTATCACTGCTTTTGAATTCTACCTATGTGAAGTCATTCAATCAGGTGTACTTTATTTGACCATATTTTTTTATCTGATAAAGTGGATGGGGGAGGCCTCTGCCACTTTATATGTACACATTAGATTTGTGGTTAGGGGGGGTGTTATTCATGCAGAACAGTTAAGGACACAGATGCTTAGAGTTGACTAAGTCTTGAGAAAATTAACACCATAGTGGGATCAATGAATGTGTCATGATATAAATGCATCACCTATTGTCATATGTGTGGTTATGTGAAAGCATTACATCATGTGTATGAATCAAGGAGTATGTGTCCCTATGATTACTTTGAAATAATCTTGCTGTATGTCAGACAACATTGCCTGGTGCGAGGTAAATCCAAAGACACCCATGGACACATGCTGCAGTTATTTTGATGGCAGAACACAATTATATACAATGTGGATATAATCCTGTATTGGAACACACACTTTACTTAGGCAATGGCATACATTACATTGTCTCATGTCCTCAGTGCTGAGGAGGCATCTTACTACAACTGACATGGAAGGAAAATCTGATGAAATGACAGCATCTGGCTTCAGTATAGGTTTTCAAAATGAAAATTAGAATAAACTCTTGTAAGAGGAAATAGTATCTACACATGAACATAGCACATATCGGTGACAGCAGCAATGCCAGTATTTGAACTATATGCCTAGCATCACAAGCTACCAAAGGTTTGCTGAAGTACAAGCACCATTCAAGATTTGTTTTACAACTGTGACACTACACATTTCAATGGATGACATCAGCAATTTGTATTACATCAATGTTTCTGGTAAATGTGGTTGCATGGTACACTGTATATATATATATATATATATATATATATATATATATATATATATATATATATATATATATATATATATATTTGCAGCCTGTTCTGCAAAGTAACAGGAAAAATGTACACACACAGAACACAGTCAGTCCTGTATTCAAATGCACTGCTTGTTTACTAACACAACACACAGGTGCATTAGAGACTTGCACCATAGAAGAAGTCTGACTTCATGTGAACCAGAATGCATCTTTGAAGGGATGACATCAGCTGTGTCTTGCAAAGGAGATGTGTGTGCAAAAATAGCTTGTAATGCCATGTAAGAATCTAAATGTTGTCAATGCCAACAAGTATAAGACACTCTTGCATCTGTTTACATTCACACATTCACACACACACACACACACACACACACACACACACACACACACACACACACACACACACACACACACACACACACACACAGATTTTAGTGCTTATGTCATCCTGGTGTTTCTTATTTTTCTTTTTTTTTTCTTTTCCACATAGCTACATATGCTTCTGTTCTTATTTATACAAAATTAGGGTGTTCTCCTAAAACCCTTACAAGATGATGATTGTTAGTAAGGGTGTCCCAGTTTTCCTTAACAATACCTTTAATTGTATTGTAATTACAGGTGTAAGTTAGAATGCAACTGTCCTTACATTTCTCTTCTTTTAGGCTATGGTGGCCTCAGTGCATAAGTCTACCAAAAGGCCTATTCCATATTGGGTCTTTGTTCATAAGTGTGTACTAGGCTAATGGCCCTGGAGCCTTTACAAGCCTAGCCCATAGAAATGCCCTGGCATTGTGCTGCCTGACGTTAGTTCCCAGTGTCTCTATCAAGTAAAGCCACTGGAGTGATCCCTGGGGTGAACTTTCTATTACTCATCCACTCATCAAGATTTCTCTTGAAGTGGGACAGCGAGGTGCTCTGATTAACTGTATGGGAAGTCTATTCCAGAGCATGGTCAGTCTCTGGGTAAGGAACCTGTCCTTCCAACATGTTCTGTTGATTGTGGTAATGAGGTCTCTGGAACGTGTGGTGCAGAGGGATTGGGATTTCTTTAGATTTAGCATTTCTAATAGAGCTTGGTCAGTCAAGCAGAGATCGCCTCTAAGTAGGCGATATGAGACAGAGAATAGCTGGAGCCTTTTGAGTCTGTTCATGTAGGACATGTGTTTAATGCCTAGGATCCTCTTTGCGAGATACTTCTGTGGCCTCTCCAACTGTTGCAGATGTCTAGTGAGGTACATGCCAAATGGGACATTTTACTCAAAAGTCATCACTACCAAGGCTTGAACCCAGGACCCTGTGCATTACAATCACAGCAATGTACTGCTACACCATTTGAGCTGTTAATTTTAGAATTTCTAATGGGATCCAAGATCATATGTAACATGTTTGATTCATACATTGTAGTTAAGAAATCATTTTCGAAATCATTCATATTTTTGAGAAAAGGGGTCAAATCTGTGGTAATGCATGCTAATCTGTAGCCTTGTGATTTTATTACATTGTGCTTAATTTTTACTGGATGCATACTGTCTCTGTGAAGTAAGTAGTTCACTCTTGTTGGTTTCCTGTATAAGTTAGTAATTCATTTTCCTCTGTTTTTATCAATACTGACATTCATATCAAGGAACTGCACTGATTCTGAGCTGATGGAAGTGGTAAATTTAAGGAAACGGTGGAGTTACTGATGTAATGGATAAACTCAGTGAGTTTAGATTTCTCACCTTGCCAGACTATGAATACGTCATGTTGAGCTTGCTCTTTTTGGATGGTGCAGTGGTGTAGCGGTAGCATTATTGCCTCACAGCAAGAGGTTCTCCGGTTCATGTGAGTTTCTTCCCACAATTCAAAGACATGTGTCTGTAGCATTTCTACCCGGGCCTCTGCTGAAAATTAGCTTTGTTCTAAGTTGGACTTTCCCAGTAAACAAATGTTAAATAAACAAAAATAAATAAACCGTCAGTAAAGCAATAAATACCCAGTATTCACTGTGCAGTACAAATTCCTCCTCCCACTTGCCTAAGGCTACATTGGTCAGGATAGCGGCCATAGCCACACCCATGGCTATCTCCCTCATCTGTTTGTAAACATGTTCATTGAAAGTAAAAAAATTGGAACTCAACACCAAGTTTATAAGCTTTTCCAAGTGTTGAGTTTGCCCTTGAGTAATATTGTTATTTCTGCTATAAGCCTCTGTAGCTGCTTCAATACACTACATGTGTGGTAACAGTATATAGGGCTTCAACATGAATAGTTACCAATATGCGTCATTCATTTACAACCATTTCTTTTATTTTTCTGAAAAAATCAAGTGAATCTAAAATAAAAGCTGAGTTCTTTTCAGCAAGAGGCTGTAGAATAAAATCTAAGTATATGGCAGTGGCCTTTTTATATAGATCTTTCACTTGCAATAACAGGTCTGTAAGGTGGATCTTCCCTATTCTTATGGGGTTTGGGAAGTCTCATGCTTTGAAATTACATGTGATCCTGGATCCCATTAGAGATTATAAAACTAACAATGATCCTATATGGAGCAGGCCTTTTGGTAGAATTATGCAACAAGGCCATCCTAACCCAAAAGAAGAGAAAAGTAAGGAGAGTTGCATTCTAAACTTATACCTGGGATTTCAATAAAGTTGAAGGCATTATTAAGGAGAACTAGGTCATCTTCACTGACAATCAGCAGCTTGTAAGGGTTTTAGGAGGACACCCTACATAAAAAGAGAAGAATCATACATGGCTATGTAGAAGAGAAAAATAAAAATAAAAAACACTGGGATGACATAAGCACTAACATCTTTGGGCCACCTAAGTGCACCTTCTGTAAGTACTTGATGGGGTGCAACTCATTTGAGTGCCCCTATCTTAAAAAGATGATGATAACTTCAGCAGCTGGTAACTGTAATACTGAAAAAGTTGTATAACGGGCCATGTGTAATGACTACCCTACATTTTATGTGAGTAAGACTATGAATAAAATGAAGAAGAGGATCTCAGGTTATCTTTCTGGTGTCAGACGTAAATGCCAGAAGAATGCTTTATCCAAACACTTATTAGAACACCCCAAACATTCTGGCTTTAAATTTATCCTTCTGGACTGTGTGGGGATGGATGAGCTTGAAGGGGACATCAATGGTGTTTTGGAGAAAAAGAATTATGCTGGCAGTTGAAATTAAATGCATTCAGAAAACCAGGACTTGTACCCTATTGCTCTGTTAAGAGTGTGTTGAATTTACATAAGCTGCCACACAATTTGTAAAAGATTTTTTTTTAGGGATTTTTTGAGGAAATATTTTTATGTACTAAAAATAAACAATGATGTGTGGTATGTGTATAAATTTATATATATTTTAGTTACTTTAACTTTAACCTCAGTTCTGTGTTGATTAGATTTAGTGGATGCTTACATCACACCAGAGAGTTAAATGATAAATTCAAAACACACATTTTTTATGCCACAATTACCATGAAGTATTACCATGAAGTATTGGTATAATTCTCCCATTTATCATACTGGTGCAGACTCATGCCCACTCAAGCACACCTGCACACTTTTATACATTACTAGTTTACTTCATCCACTATTTGTATGTGTTTTTTTCTCTACTGGTTTTCATTGAATAAACATGCTTTTGGGGCTGTAAACATTAAAACTGTCATGACAGTTTTTTTTACCTGCAAAGCACTGACATTTTTTCTGACATTTTTCTGAAATGTAAATAAAATATTTTTTCTGAAATTAATTTTTCTGAGCTATGAATGACTTAGTTTTTATACATACTAATACATAGATATTATTAGACAGGTATATATTTATATTTATAGTGTTCTAGTTAGATAATGTTTATGGTCATATAGTTATGTGTTTTTTCTTGTATCAGTCTGGTTAACTCCTTTTACATATCTACCTATGTATATGATTTTAGTTCTTGTCACAGACCTGATGAAGGCTTTATTGCATTAGATAGCCAAAAGTGATTTTAGCTAAAAGTCAGTCTTTTTATATGTATGTTATGTTTTTCTTAATATCTGATTTGGGAATATGAGTTGCAAATAGATAGGTAGTATTTTCCTTAACTAGAATTTAGTTTGACCTAATCAATAGTAATGTGTGGGGGTGGGTACTTGCTGTTTTAAAAAGCACTTTTTATGGCCCTTTTTATATTGTTTGCATTGAATAGGCTGGTTTAAAATGAAACAATACATATATTTTCCACACCTACTCTTAAGTGTATAAAAGCTGATATGTTTAACATTGTAAAATATCTCTGATTTTTGTTACTAAGGATTGCTTGTCTGTGACAAATAAAGGCTTATTGTTTTGGAACACTACCTGGCTTTCATGATTTTTGGGAATTATTGTGACTAAGCACATCAACGATGTTTTAAGACCAATAGTTTCTTTGTTTTTATTCATTAATGTGATATGCTACATAGAAAAGTGTAGCTACGAAATCATTACTGATACATTTATTGTAATCATCCTACTTATGACAGCCATTGAATGCAATGTTACTTTCCTAATCAAAGTGTTCTGAGAAATGGCATTGTGACACTCTTTGTAAAAAATAAGTGCCATTTGGATTTGGATGCTGCATCACCTGTGTTCTGTATTTAAAGTCACTGCACTTACCCCATGTGCCACAAAAACAGTTACACAGCAGGTGAATGTTTTCCATTCACTACTGTCCAGAGTGCTGACATCTGTTCTGCCAAGCAGGGTCCAAATTGCAATGGCAAAAAAAAATATTATATTCAAGACCACAAAAACATGGACAAACATGACTTTTTTTTCTATTCATCAACAGTTATACCATTACAAAGACACATGGTGCATTTTCATATTGGCTGCTAACATTACAAGCAGCATGTGGGCTAGACATCATCAGCATGTCATGTAGTGTTAATGGTTCAGAAAGGGGACATACAGACAATGACAGGAGGTCATGTTTGGCAGACTACATGCAACTTGTGAGGACACAAAGTATACCATTAAGAAATACTTCTTACTGTGGTGAGGTATGATTCTGAGAGTTTATACAGAATATGTGACAGATCTGTCCACAATATTCATGTTAATCCTTTTCTATTAGAATACTATACAACCTGTCACATGATACAACAACCCTTGCTACCGTTATTATTAAGGACAGCGGGTGATTAGATAACAACTACATCTTTGTAACAACTCGCATAAACTAAAGATAAGATATGGAACATTTATCACATACTTTAGCATATGCATTTCATACACAACACATTATTATTATTTTATATTTATTCTAACCCTACTTCATCTGTGCTGTTTGCTTAAACTCATTGCATTTACACCATAATCTGAAGTGGCAGATAGGCGAGATGTAGAATTTATTCACTTACTGCTGTTCAGTGTTCTTTATCAAAGTGCACCTTTGCCACTCAAAAATGCGGTAATGATTGCATTCCAAATAATATTTCTCAGTTTGTACCTTGGGCAGTGGACGCTTAGTGAGTGACACGAAATGTTGCCAGTCCAAAGTGCACTTTGCCAAAATGCTTGCAAATGATGAACCCAATAAAATGAAAATATTTTAAATAGTAGGACACATCAGGAATAATACTGAAAATGCAGGGCTGGGTACTTTCCTTACTTTGTCTTACAACCTGATCATATGTTTAGGAAATATTCATTGACTCTTAACTTTCACAAATAGCCCACTATTTGGATTTGAAACCTCAGTTTGGTGCAATAACAACACATATTCAGTTGTGTTTCTTATCCCTATTTGCCACCAACACAGGCTTACAGTAGCAATCAGAAAATGTACTTTCCATGTAGATCTGAATTAGCAGGCCATCAAATTACATATCCACCAGAAGAAAGATCAGAAAAAATTCCTTTCACATTTGCTTGAACATGTCTATATGAATATAATATAGCCAACATATTTAGGATAATAATACCCACATCATATTAATGTCAGGTTGCCAGTACTGCCAGCTATTTCTTCTCTTTATTTTCTGAGCATCTTCCCCTTTTCTCAGCTTAACTAAAAGAAATACAATGTAGTGGGCATTATCTTTGCATTTTTGTTTCAATGTGTAATATAGCTGATCAGCATTGCAGAATGATTTTCAATCAGAGGATGGAAAGTCTGTTATTATTAAAAGAATATCAGAGTTGTTAAGGTTGTTCTCATAGCTCTCAAGGAGCTTCCAAACATTTTTAAAGTCTAGTCTGCATGACACTTCCACTTTGGAGAGAAGTCTCTTGAGTATTGTTTGTTGCTGTACTCAAAGAGTAATCATTAACACTTGCAAGCCATTAGCACCTAGCAATTGCCATTGCTCCTCCCTAAATTCATAGGATGTGTGCATGCAATTGTGTAGCTACTTTCATGATGTTTACCTCCTCTACACCAAGTAAGAATTTTGGTATTCAGGAATGCTAATGATTTAACACCGCATGTGCATCTTCACTGTGCTCAGAGGGCTGAATATACACTAATGAAAGGTAATGATGTAGCTATGGAACTTTAAGGAAGGGAGAATGTTTTGATACAGACCAACTGTTGCTGGTATTACTTGGAGGAGATTTTTCTACAAGTTACTGCATTTTTCCTAAGGTATGTTTGTCCTCTTCATAAATTGTTTATACATTCATATCTGGAATACATTTCAATATGCAATAGAATTTTTTTTATCTGTATGCATTTTTCATTCACTATTGGCATAGTGCAGTTCTGGCAGGTCTTGTAAAGTTTAATAATGAATGGTATGGTTACATCACAGTATTGTGTTAACATTTGCTCTTGAAATGTCACCAGGTACTTCAGACAAGTGTTTCATGTTTATTATCAACTTCATTGGTGTTGTATATATGCAGCAGAGGTGTTAGGCTTCACAGGTTGTTGTGACCTCCACAACAATAGAGAGACCAATGAAAATTGTTGGGCAATTTCTACTTTGAATTCTTGCCTATTTATTGATAATACTGCCATCCAATAGACAGTCACAACTGCTGTCCTCATTACAGAAATGTTAACAGAATGGATGTAATGCTAATGTATTACAAATTATTATTATTATTTTTTGTGGTGGGATTTAGCTTGCCTTGTGTATAGTCCTTAATGAGCATTGTATGCTCAGCTGTTTTGTGATGATGGGTGCACATATTTGTATTTGAGGAGAATAATTTCTCTATGTGCTATTACAGTGCTTTATCTTTTTTTCTATTTCATGTCATATACGATTATAGCACTCAGACCATTATTCCATGCAAGCCACCATTCACTGAGACAGAATACAAGGTCATTATTCAAGCCTTACACCACCACGGATCCTTTCTGCTGGACAGAGGCAGAGGTGATATGTCTGCCAGAAAAAAAGCATATGGCAGCAGGTGGCTGCTGACATTAACACAATGGATGGCTGTGCCAAAAACTATAATCACGTGCTGATACTGATATTATTACAGTGGCCCGCAAGAGGGCAGCTGCAGTTGAACATGAACAGATGGCTACAGGGGGATGGCCCTACTACTGAACAACCACTCATTGAAACTGAGGAGTTCCTGTCTACTGTCAGAGATCTCAACAGCTCAGCAGAGGGTTCACACAGACTCCTTGATGTTAGTCCTGTTGTGGGCAACAGGCTAAATGTAGTTTAAAAGCAAAAAATAATGCTCACTGCACTCTGTCCACCTGATAATAAACAAGACTTATAAAATACAACAAAAAAACAGGCTTAAATAGTGGGAAGTATCAGGCGAACAGAGTGCAGTGAGCATTATTTTTTGCTTTTAAACTACGTGACTTATTTTTTGCTCACGCACTCATGGCTGAGGGAAGCAGTCAAAATTCGACAGTTGAACTACCCTACAATCCTGATATGCTTAGAAATACCAAGTCAGGTACTTCTAATATTAAGAGTAGATTTGAAGATGCTGTTACAAGTGACATTAATCCACTGTTATCTTTCAGTCCATTGGCTGAGACATATGATGAACAGAGTTGCAAAGAAGATTATCGAGGGCTTGAAACTCTAGTACAAGAAATGGAAGGAGATTTTCTTAAACTGAACGCCTCCAGTTGCAGAGGCAACACTCAAGCATGCATTACTGAAAATCGCTCCAAGGGTTTAAGGATCCTGAAGATGCCAACCACAGGTACTGTGTATAAAGATTTGTTATATTCATGGCAACAGTTAAACTTAGATACTAGCCTGAAGTACATGGAGCTAATGAACAACTACTTCTTACCTCATGAAACATCATTGAGGGAGAAACTACAGAAGCACACTCCATGGTGATTTTGACTCTTTTTTATTGGATTAAGAATTCGCAAAGTTAAGCTGTTTATAGGTTACAGCTTCGTTTCTTTTTGTGGAACATTTGGTTACCTCCTGTGACTGACTTGAATCGAACACAGCAAGTATACTTCCCACTATTTAAGCCTGTTTTTTTGTTGTATTTTAACAGGCTAAATGTGTTTCAAGAACAACTTCCAGGTATGCTATATATAAGGCATTTACTGCCATTTTAGACATCTTTATGTGCTAATACTTGTATACTTATGATATATCTGGAAATAGAGACATGTGGCTTAGAAGATGAGCACTCCAATGAAGATTGGGAGGGGTAGGACTGGGCAGTCTGTTTGATTCTGAAATATTTCTTAAGGGGAAGATACACAGATCATTAATTTCTTGTCCTTGTATCTTTTGCATTGTGATGCTTATTAGTCTTCTTTCTGCTGCGTTTCTCTTTTTCCAGAGACAACAGAATTACCATATGAAAGACCACCTACACATGGTAAGCACAGACTTTCTTGGCTTAGTAATACCTATTAGTTAGATGCAAGTTTGAGGAGAGAGTAATTATTGTATTCCTTTAGCATCTGAAATTATTTAACACGAGTGTTTAGAACACAGTTTAGATAATGTCCGGTCCCTATTTGTCTCATTCTTGTGTTTGTTGCTTATTATCACAGGTGACCCTGACAGTGGAAGTGTCGAACTTCTACCACCTGATGTCAGAGCATTGGTAGGCTCTGATGATCATGGTGATGATAGAGAGACACAGTCGGGTGGTGCAGAGGTTAAGTCTGACACTGAAGTTGTGGTTTACAAATCCCCTGACCTTATTTTAGGCAGAGTCAATATGCCTACACATAACCATTCCACTGAATCATCAGATATAGGACAGGTTGAGGGTAACACATTTGATCAGGGTAGTGTGGTTACTCCAGTTGCAGGGCTGTTTGAGTCTGCCTGTAGTTATTGTGAGGGTATGGTGCCACACAAGAAGGTTACTAGAGGTGCTCAGAGGAGGCCTACTTCACACCATCCTCCTGATACTGGTGTGTCATTACATGCCACCAGACATATGTATAGAGTCATCATGGAGGTACAGGCACTTTCCACCAGGCCCTCAGAAGAGATAGTACAAAATCTAAATGTGGTGTATTCTGATGTGTGTGACTGCATGAACTGTGTGGATGACTCTTTGGATAGGATGAGTGACACACTGGATTGGGCAGTGTCTGCGATAGAATGCCTGCTAAAGGAGGGCTGGCATTCATGTGTCTGTAGAGCTGCAACATCCTCTAGTGTTAGCCAATGTGGCTGTGCCAGATCCTGCCCTTGTAGTGGCACTGCTGCCACTGCTCTTTCATTGATTGAGGTGTCCACACCCAGATGTTGTAGGCTACAGGGTCATGGCCTTGGATACAGTAGGGAAAGGAGCCATCCAGCAGATATCGCTCACATTCATGTAGCACCCCCACTTTGACCCAGGTTCATGGAAGTGCCATGCAACTCCTTGAAGAGGCAGTTCTTGTGGTCAGGAGTGACAACACTGACCTTACAACTCAACCGTGCATGGTTCACACCTGTCCAACATGATAGGATGTAGTGCTAGCAAAGAGCTTAATTGCATTGATGCAGAGACACACACACACACACACACACACACACACACACACACACACACACACACACACACACACACACACACACACACACACACACACACACACACACACACACACACACACACACACACACACACACACACACACACACACACATTTCACAAAATGTGCCCATACTGACTCACACACATGCAAGCTAGGCAAGCCTTAATGTTGATTGTGATACAGCTCCGGTTACTGATCCTGATAAATGTTCTACTTTAATGAATGTTCAGTGTTTCTTACTTACATACTCTTACTACTTTGGTGTCAGCCTTGGCCTCCTGCTCCTCGTGTGTAAATAATTAATTTGTACATGATCATTTTCGAATGGTTATAGGTTCATAGGTTCATAGGAGATTACTAAATTAGCATCACTAGAGCCTTTACAAGTATAGCCATGTTAATCCCAAGTATCCCCATTTGTTCTTTTTGGGTAGTTCACAGAAGAAATTTATCAATAGAGTGGGTTTGTGATCAACACATGTTACCCCTGTCCATTAGGGACATGGATGCAACCCTAGGGATGAATTTCCAGTCCCCCATCCAAATATCTTGGTTGAGTTTGAATAGGGTCGGTGAGGAGTTCTGTTGTATGTGAATAGGAAGTCTATTCCAGAGAAGTGACAGTCTCTGGGAGACATATCTGTCTTTCTAACATGTTCTGTTAATGTCACAGGCTAGGTTGAGATCGATTAGTATTGTAAGTCATGCATTGAGATCAGGGATATTGCATTCCGGCTTACTGCGCTACTTGTGAAACTGTTGATATAACTGTCCTGTTGACTGATTTTTATACAATGGGTAAGTGACCAGTTTGATGCAGATTACTGTATACAATGCATAGCTGTATATTGCACATATTGGTATAAAAGCCAATAATAGGTTCATAGGTTCATAGGTTCATACTAGGCTATCTGCCCGAGGGCATTTATAAGCCTAGCCCATTGTTTTGTGGCTTACGCCACCCCTTTAGTATGGGGAACTATACCCATTATTTTGCTGTGCCTCTGTCGAGCAGTGACACTGAGGGTTTCCTGGGGTATATCGCGATCTCTCCATCCATAGGTCAAGATTTCTCTTGAACAAGGCCAGCAGGTGCTCTGCCTCACATGTACCGGGATTTGTTTCCACAGCATAGGGAGTCTTTGGGTGATGAATCTATCTCTCCAGCAGGTTTAAGTCTTTGTGGCTCTGATGGATCTAGATTTTGAGGTGAAGCATATTCATCAAATCTGGGTTTGACATGGCCTTGTATGTTAGGCAAAGGTCACCTCTGAGCAGCGGTGTTTAACTGAATAGAGCTGGAGTTCTTTCAGTCGGGCAGCATAGGACAGATTTTTGAGACCCTTTATCCTTTTGGTGAGGAACTTTGTGGCCTCTCCAGCTGCTGCAAGTGTCGGGTCAGATACATTCCGAATGGGGCATTGTACTCAATCATTGGTCTGATGAGTGATGAGTAAAGGGAGACTATGACCTCCCTTGATCTAGATGAGAATCCCTTCATGATAAGGTGGGCAATGTAGAAGGACTTCCTAACTACTTTAGCTACATGGGTGTCGAATGACAGACTACTATCAACCTGGGTCCCCAGGTCCCTGATAACTTCTTCTGTGCTCAGTGGATTGCCACCTATTTGGTAGCTAGTAACCTTGTTTTATGACTATGCATTTTGGCATTTAACTTTAGGCGTGGCTCTGGCACCAGTTATCCGCTTCTGTGAGACCCTTCTGAAGGATATCTGTGTCAGATGTGTTTTCTACTATGGCCCAGTTTGCAGTCATCTGCAAACTTTGTCAGCCATAACCCTCCTGTGTTTGCTTGTACCGGAAAAGTAGATGCCAAACAAGAGTGGGCCCAGGACTGAGCCCTGTGGGACACCACTTGTGACAGGCTTTGAGTCTGACATGGCGCCAGCAACTCTGTCCCTGTGGGTTCTGTCACTCAGCCAGTTTGCAACCCATCTTGTGATGTATGGGTTAACATTTAAGCTGATTAGTTTTTCAATGATACCCAGTGGGGTATTGTATCGAAGGCCTTAGCCAGATCGAGGTAGGCTGTATGGACTGCCTTTCCCTCATCAATGGCTTTGGTGACTGTTTCGAAAAAGTCAACCAAGTTTAAAAGGCATGATCTGCCTTTGACAAAGCCAAACTGCTGGATCCCAAGTCCGCAAATTCCCTATGTCTTTATTTATGAGGTCCATTATGATCCTCTCCATGGCTTTGCAGGTAAGACTTGTCAAGCTAATGGGCCGGTAATTTCCAGGGTCTGTGGAGGCACCGCCTTTGTGAAGTGGGACCACAGTTGCAGTGGATCCAGAGGTAAGACTTTGATTAAACAGCTGTCCTAGCTGTGGGTTTAATTCCTCATTGAGTTCGTGGAGCACACAGCCGGGGACACCATCGGGTCCCATGGATGCTGCGTTTCCTGCTTTGGAGAGCGCGGTTCTCCCTTGGGCGCTGGAGACGTTTCCGGGGGTGCACTCATCTCGTATAGATATCTCTCCTTTGGGGAGGGGAGAAGTTTGCACTGAACCTGTCAGCCAGTATGTTGGCAATGTCTGTAGGATCAGTAATCTTCACATCATTTTGAACTAGTTCTGAGCATATCTGGGAGTTTCCTCCTAGGTTTCTAACATAGCTAAAGAAGGCCTTATGATTGTCTTTTGAGTCTTTAGCTATTTTTCTCTCGAAATTTGCTTTGGATGATTTTATGAGAGCTCTTATGCCATCGCTAGACACCTCACACAGGTTCTGCTTGAGTACATTTGCAACTAACAGTATGCAGGTATATGAGTTACTTTTATCTTCTGAAATATTTATTTTTTTAGAAAGGGTTCCACATTTACCTTGACATTACTGCAGATATGACTTGTGTCACTTGGGGCTGTTTCTGTATCAGTACACAGCCATTATATAAGGAAGTAAAGTTTGTGGATGTTAACTGGCATCAGTTTTGCTATTTGTATGTGCTTAGGTTGTTATGTGTATTCCTTAGCTGTTGAGTGTGTGTGCTAACCTTTGAATCATAGATAGTGAGTGTGTGTGCTAACCTTTGAATCTTAGATGGTGAGTGCGTGTGCTATCCTTTTTTTCTTAGCCAAGGCAAGGGCATATTGTGCATACCAACGTCTGCCGACTCCCTCTGCAACTAGAGATTCTCCCACACAATTCTTATCTGTATGTGGTGGAGGGGCTTCCCCTGCCTGTGCTCCAGGAATGTGTGGTCCTGGCCCTTGCTGCTTCTGTTGCAGCTGTTTCCTCAAGATGATATTTTGCAACATGATATAGACTATGAGAATTTCTGCACAAGTGCCTGGATCATACTGCAGGGAACACCTGATGTGGTTGGACAGCAGATCCATGACTTCAGCAGGCCAAACACACACTGTATCGTTTCTAGTTTGAGTGTGGGTATTGTTGCATCCTTCCTATGTGGGTATGTGTACATTTTAGATGAGTATCATGAACCACGGTCCCAGTGTGCAACTTGCATCACCTAGTAGATGGCCTTGTGGAACATCACCCCTAGCAAACATTGTGTAAAGCTGAGAGGTGTACCATATGTGTGAGTCATGGTAACTGTCTGCATTGCCAACATTTATTAAGAATGATCCCTTAGGCATGCCGGACAACCCGGCAGTTGATTGAATGGAACCCCTTCCTGTTGATGTATGTCCATCCCTGTTCACCAGGTGGGGCTTTTATTTCTATGTGAGTGCAGGTTATGGCCCCCAAAACTTCAAGGAAATGTGATACAGCGTAAAATTCCTGCATTGGTTCTTGCTCTCTCCTCTGGTGTCAGGGAAAATAGATATACTGCCTTGCATGTTCTAGCATAGCATAGCATTAAGACATTGGTGCAATATCCTGGAGGCTGAGTCCTGTGCCACCCCAGTACATTCCTTGTGGATGTCTAGAATGTACCAGCAATTAATATCCTTAATGCTGCACATACCTTAGTTTCCACTGGTATAGGTTCTCCTTAATTTCCCCTGGGTCTGCAGTGGGGGCAGCAGAGGCTGCAGAGTTCCTGGATTGTTTCCCGATCCACCCTGTGTTGCTCTATTATTTCAATATCATGCAGCAAATTATATGTTAAATGCAGTCTGAACACGCTTCTTCTCCTTGGCCAAGTTCTATCATCATCATCATCATCATCATCATCATCAGTAGCATAGATCTGAACCTGTTGTACATACACATGCAAGAGAGCAGCAGCAGCCCCTAACATTGTTTTTTTTCTAAGTGTGATGGTGCCTGTATTCCAACAGGTTTTGGAGTTCATGGCAAAGATCTACACCAAGTGTACATGATTACTTTATAGCTCTCTGAATAGCTCCATCATCTTGGATTGGTTGATTAGCATGTAATTCAGTTAGTTATGCTTTCATTAGCATACTCAGCCAGTTATCTTTGTTTTGCAGCTCTACACATAGTTTAGAGCCATTTAATGAATACAGAATAGCTCAACATGTAGCCTTTCATGAATCCGGCCCATTAATGGATTACTCTGAGAGTGTCTACTAAAGCCAAAGTAAGTTAAATGGCTACTATTTTCTAACTACAGGAGATTAGTTATTTCAAAAAAAGATCTCAATGAAACCAGTGGCTTTTAAAAGTTTTACTTGTATTTAACCAAATAGATCTACAAATTCCCATGAAAGTGGACTTCTGCAATTAGACCATGGTTTATGTCCTTGCACTGTATTCTTTAATATAATTTTTAATATTTTGTTAATGTTAGTTTTGCTCCATGGTTTTGACTAAACTGGTTCTTTTATTCATTGGATATGAAGAAGCACCCTAGGTGAAAGAGTTTAGCATTCTCCTTCATGTGGTAGACTAGGGATGACATGATCAACAGACTTGTGATGCTTTGCCAGAGATGGCCTCCATCTGTCACCCCTGGGATTCTGGATACTGGCAAAGGCTCTTGCCACCCCTATAGTTCCTTTTTTGGCAATGCCCTGAAGACAAATTTACCACCATAACAACTGCAAGCAAACTCAACCTGAGGGTTATGCTACTCAATGCTAGAAGCTGAAATCTCAAAATGCAATCACTTGAGTCACTCCTTAAACTGGAGCACATCGACCTCTGTGCAGTAACAGAGACCTGGTTCAAGGCTCTGGAGAGCACCCCAGTGCTATCAGGCTACATTGTATATCACACCATTTGGCCCCTAAATCTGGACCAAAGCCCTAAAGGAAGTGTGGACCTCCAGACTGTTTGCCCAACATAATGCATTGGAGATACTACAGGTACAACTAACACTGGATAAAATTGCAATCTATGTTGTAGCCTGCTATAGATCCCCCACAATGTCCCAAGACTCCCACTCTGCATTCCTGAACACTCTGGAAAGCATTAGGGTTCAGCCTAATACCCTTATACTGGGAGACTTTAACTATCCCAGCATTAGCTGTGAAAACTGCTCCTGTTCCAACTTTTTTGCTCAATGATTTCTGGAATTCATTAATTCCAAAGCCCTGGACCAACTCATTCTCACCCCAACCAGAGGTAGAAACATTCTCAACATGGTCATTACAAACATAGAGGACTGCTGCTCTACACCAGTAATCAACTCCTCCATGGTTAGATCTGACCACAAGTTAATCACAGTCAATATCCAAATACCACCCTCACCCCCCCATGAAGGAAATCACAGTGAAGAACTTTTCCAAAGCCAATTTCAAGCTTCTAAAGGCAGAAGTGTCAAACTTCAGGTCATCTATGCAAATGGGGACTGGATGTATAGCTGATGAATCATACACCAAGGTGCTGTATGAGCATTTACACAAGTGCATGGATCAGGCCATACCAAACAGAACCAAGATCCTGTCCTCCAAAGAAAGGAAGCCAATCTGATGGCCCCCTGCCATTAACAAACTCTACAACAGAAGGAAAAAGCTGTTGCAGAAAAGGGTAAAGTCCCAAGACTGGAAAAAATTCACTTGCAAGTCTCAGCAAAAAACTGAGATCCCTCATCAAATCATCCAAAGCTAGTTATGAAAACAAAATTTCTACAGATGCTAAAGATAACCACAAGGCATTCTTTAGATATGTCAAGAATCTGCATAACAATATGCGGAGGTGCTCTGAGCTACTGCACAATGGCACCACTTATACTGAACCAACAGATATTGCCAATATCTTGGCCGACAGGTTTAGTGCAAACTTTACCCCCCCTTCACCCCCTAAAGGGCCCATTTCAATACCTGAGGAATGCCAACTCCCTAATATCATGGCAGCACAGGTAGAAGCCACACTATCCAAAGCCAAAAATACAGCTTCCATGGGACCTGATAATATACCTGGCTGTGTTCTACATGAATTACAAAGGGAACTGGCACCACACCTGAGTGCCTTGTTCAACCACAGCCTTACTTCAGGCTTTGTTCCCACCAAATGGCACACCACTACAGTCATTCCACTCCACAAAGGAGGAGCAACTACTGACCCTGGAAACTACCACCCCATCAGCCTGATGAGCCTGATCTGTAAGGCCATGAAGCGCATCATTATGGACCTCATAAATAGGGATATAGGGAACCTTCAAACCCTGGGCTCCTCACAGTTTGTGTTTGTGAAGGGCAGATCATGTTTGCTCAACCTGATAGATTTCATTGAATCTGTCACCAGAGTGTCGAAGAAGGCAATGTAGTCCATACAGCCTACCTTGATCTAGCCAAGGCCTTTGACACCATCCCCCCACTCAGGGATCATTAACAGACTCACTAACCTAGGCATTAAATCCTACATCATAAGATGGGTTGCCAACTGGCTCATGGACAGAACCCACATAGTGAAAGTAACGGACTCCAAATCCAACTTCCAGGCAGTTACAAGCGGAGTGCCACAGTGATCAGTCCTGGGTTCTCTCCTGTTTGGTATCTACTTCTTTGAAGTTCAGGCCAACACCAAGGTACTCTGGGTAACCAAATTCACTGATGACTGCAAACTAGGAGTTATTATTAATTCTCAAGCTGATGTAGACATCCTACAAAAAGGCCTCACAGACACCAACGATTGGTGCCAGAACCATGATCTTAAGCTCAATGCTAAAAAGTGCATTGTCATCCCCTTCGGGAAAAACACAGTTCCCATGAACTACCACACTGACAGCAGCCCTCTAAATTCCTGAGGTGTGATAAGAAATCTAGGGACACAGGTAGATAGCAACCTCTCCTTCGACAACCATGTCGCCACAGTAGTTAGAAAGTCCTTCTATGTGGCACACCTCATTACAAAAGGTTTCTCATTCAGGAAGAAAGAAGTCATAATCCCTCTCTACTCATCCCTCATTAGACCCCATTATTGAGTACAATGCCCCATTTGGCATGTACCTCACTAGACACCTACAAAAACTGGAGAGGCGACAAAAATTCCTCAGAAAGAGGATCTTAGGACTCAAACACTTGTCCTATACAGACAGACTCAAAAAACTCCAGCTATACTCCATCTCATATTGCCTACTTAGAGGCGATCTCTGCTTGACATACAAAGCCATGTTTGATCCAGTGTTGCTAGACATGCTTCATCTGAAAAAGTCTCAATCCCTCTGCACCACACACTCCAAAGACCTCAACCTCATCACCACAATAAACAGAATCTGCTGGAGGGACAGGTTCCTAAGCCAGACACTTCCCATAATCTGGAATAAACTCCCCATTCATGTCAAGCAGAGGAATTCACTAGCCCTCTTCAAGAAAAATCTTGACAAGTGGATGGGTAACAGGAAATTCACCCCATGGATCACTTCAACACCCTTGCTCGATAGGGGCACAAGGAACTAATGTCCGGCAACAGGACGACTGGAAATATTCTTAGGCTAGGCTTTTGTAGGCTCCAGGGCCATTAGCCTAGTACTCACCTATGAACCTATGAAAAATGCATGTTCCTTTTGGAAAGTGCTCATTCAAATTCCAATGTTACCACACAATCCTGTAAAAGTAGAACACGTTGTGGATCCCAAATCTACAAACAGGAATGTTTTCATGGTTTCTATAATGTGGAGGATTTTGGATTGTTCACACCTACCACAATTTAATGAGGAGAATAGAAGCCTATGGTATTTCAATTATGTTTCTCATAACCACTTACCCTGTAAAAATGGGCCCCCTTACACTACACAGGTGTGAATCTCTTTAATGTAAAATAACTGTAATTACTGCAAAATACCCATAAAGCTTGGTCAATAAAATTACTTATGTGCTTCAAAAGCAATATTCCATAAAAGCAGTTAGTGTTTTTTATAATAAAGCCCATATGTAATGTTTAAACTGCATTAAAACAAGTTAAAATGAGTCTTGTTAAATAGATAACCATTCTAAAACAGACATGGAAGAGAAGGGAGATACACTGCTGAGTTGCAATGGTCAATCTCTGGCTCCCAACAGTCATTCTTTGTAAAAGCAGTGAGTTTTTTCAATCCCCCCTTCAAGTGCAATCAAATCACACATGTGAATGATGGTGCCAATCTGATTGGCCAGCTTGATTGTTGGGTCAAATAGGTGTGGCCTTGAAGACCCTCTCCTTTCAAATCCAATCCAATCACACATGGAAATAATGACTCCACTCTGATAGTCCAGCTTGCTTGATGTAGTCAAAAAAAATTGGGTGCACAGATAATGAGTTCTATGCATCTGTTTACTGAACCAATAACAAGATGTTCTTTAATTACTAATTCTGCTTGTGATTTTAAGATCTACAACTTCTGTTCTCAGGTTCTCAATTACACAGTTGTGGATTTATTTTCAAAAGGGCTCACGTTCGTACCAGCAGGGAGAGCCAATATTGTGAATATATCAAAGGATTTTAAATTATTTATTTGGAAATTTTTAAGTTCATAGGTTAGTACTAGGCTAACTGCCCTTGTGGACCATTTTAAACCTAGCCAATTGCCCCATGTGAGAATCAAATCTTACAACTTATGTTTTTAAGGCAAATACCTTAACCATTATGCTAACTTCCCATTGAATCTTGCCATTTATTTTAAAGATTTTCTTCCTCCTTCATCATCTGAACTTTGAGTGGCTAGTACCTGTAATCCTCCCTTACATCCAATTTTGGATCTTTTTGTCAAGGTTTATGAATGTGACGTTCATTTTGCATTTAAACAATAGAGCACACAGTATTTCAATAATGTTTCCAGGGATGAACAAAAATTATTGACTGAGTCAAATCTCTCAATATTAGATTAATGAAACTGACAAAGGGGGTGGGCTAGTTGTAATGGACAAGCATGATTATTTGGATAGTTATTGTTATTTGATGCAACTTATAATCAAGTATCTAGGAATGAACTCAACATTGGATATAGTAGGATTAGGTCACAGTTTAGTGACATGTTACTTGAATAATGCATCACTTTGGCCGAGTACAATTTTTTACATGTTGAACATTCTATTATCCCAACTAATTTTGGCTTGCCTAAAATCCATAAGAATTTGCATAACCCACCCATCCATCCTCATTGTAGATATTCACAGTTCAATCATGGCCCCATTTGCTAAGTTTTTAGATATTAGACTTAAGAATTATATTTTAAATGAACTCACCTGTGTACTGACTCTTGAAAAATTTTAAAGCAATGTAATAATTTCAATTTTAATGATGCTTTCATTTTTCTAATCATTAATGTCAATGATTTGTATTCAGTCATTCTGCATGGTATTGGTATAACATGGTTCACAGATGTTTTATTTAGGAAAGGTTTGAAATGAGAAAATTAACTTATTTGAAGAGATGTTGGAAATAGTTTTAAAGAATAATTTTATTCTCTTTGATGATCAATTTTTTGTTCAATTAAAAAGTGTTGCCATGGGTGCTGCCTGTGGGGGACATTTTACAAACACTGTTATCCTTGAATGGGAGCACACATTTTTGTTTTATAATGAGTGGTTTAAGGCATGTGAGTTATATAGTCAATATTTGGATGATATATCTATTGTTTTGAAGAAGAACAGTGATGATATTGCTGAATTTATAAATTATTTTAATGACACTACCAATTTTTTAAAGTTTTCCTATGAAATAGGAGAGAATAGTATTAATTATTTAGATGTATGGTTGGAAAAAGATTGTGTAAATAAGAGCTATGCATCCAAAATTTATTGTAAACCTACATATTCTAATATGTTATTACACTTTACTAGTTGCCATCCCATGTCTAAAAAAAAAATCAGTTGTTTGGGGCAGCTTGTTAGGGTGGCTCATATGATAACTGTTTATGATGACTTTTTAGCAGAGTGTGAATTATTGAAAGAAATGTTTCTTAAGAGAGGATACCCTATCAATTTTATAGATGATCTTAGAAATGAAGTTGTTTTAAAAAGATGTAATGGACATTTTGCCCCTCAGTTAAATATGAATTAAATTCATTCACCTTTACAACAAATAAATCTGGACCCTGTAAATGTGCAATATAATAACAATTTTGGAATATCTTTTATTACAGCTTTTAGCATTAACAGTACTGTGGTTAGAAATATTAAATATGATTAGAAATATTATTTTTAAAAATTGGATTATTTTAAATGAAAGCCATACAGTTAAAAGAAATTAGGAGAAAAAAACAGTTCTTATCATATGAAAGGTGTTAGTTTTAAAAGTTTTATATTACATACATATAGTAGAAGTAGTCACAACATTAGTCATATGGGAAAATGTGCGAGCTGCACATTTTGTAAACATACTATATATATATATATATATATATATATATATATATATATATATATATATATAGGTGAAATGTTTGAAATTAACAGTCATGCCTTCAGAATAAAAGGGAAATTTAATTGTAATATACAAGTATAGCCTACATAGCATTGTGCCAAGATTGTTTTGCTTTTTGCATTGGGGAAAACATAATATAGAGTGAGAGACAGGATGTATGAGCATTATTATGAAATGAACAAGAACAAATTGACCAATGCTTTATGTAAGCACAATGTGGACTGTCCAGGACACACTTTCAAAATTATTATAATTGAGCAAGTTGAACATAATGTAAGGAGTGGAGCTTGATCACTTTACTGGAACCATGTTGGATTTTATTTTTATAAGCAGTTGGGTGGCCTGGTTTAAATTATCTATTCTCTATCCTCTATTGGATGCCTTTTAAAGCTTAAGGATTGTATTAGTAGAAATGTTTTCAATTTAAATTTATTATTGAATGAGTTAGGTCATTATTTTATTTATTTATTTATTTATTCTCTTGATTTAATTGGTTTGAGTGATGACATGAATGAATTGATGATACTTAAAAACAAAAATGTTTTAATGAAAGTGAATCTGATGAAGTCTCTTGGATATTGTTACAGAGATGAAAGCCCTTATTCCTGTGTTTTTTTATAATAAATGATTTTTAGACTCCTTGCAGTTTTTTCCATCCATCTCATTGTTTTTATACGTTGATGTGGTCATTTTTCCAACTGCTCCTCCCTTCTCACTCTTGAAAAAAAACTGCATTTAGACATCCTAGTTCCAGTCCTTGTTTATGATCTAATGATGTCTCTAGATGAAAGCTTTTATCCAACAAATAAATTACAATACCTATGACAAACTTATGACTTTTGTGTTTATTCTCCTTGAAACAAGGTTCCAATCTGGAAGTTTGGCAGAAAGATAACTTACTTTGGCTTTAGCAGTTGACACTCTCAGATTATTTCTTTAATATTTATTTAACTAATATTAATATGCATATACAATATACATATATAAATATGTGAGGTAGAGATAAAGGAGAAGCAGGAATGCAGCTTATGGAATGAAAGATATGATGCTCTTTGACAAGCTGGACAGCACCTAGACCAGTAGTTACAAAGGATAGTGGAAGGAGGCATTTTAAGTAAAATGAATAATCAGTCAACTCCTCTTGTGCCATCTGAATGCTTGAGGAACAAAGAAAAGAAAACAAAGCACTGAAATAATAATAGAAACGTAGTTTGTGTATGTGATCGTTTATAAACAAAATCTGTATGGTAGTCTTGGATATGAGACCTTCATTTTGGAGTGCTTACTTAGGTAAGAAATAAATAAAGTAAGATATCCGTACTTAATAATATGTGTTTCATATTACATGGGCAGTATATAAACAATTTCACATAAAACATAAAAATACACGCATGTCGTAAACCAAAATGGCTAGGAACTTTACCCACCTCCCTCACCTTAATTATGAGAGCCAATTATAAGCACACTAATGCCCTTGCCATACCTTTCCCTAATAATACCACTATTCAGTCAACTTTGGTCTACAGTTACTGTTAATGTTTAGTTTTAGTGATTGAAATGGAAATAAATTTGTTTTTGGAGTGCTGCCACCCATGCATTGTGCTTTGATACCTGAGCACTTTGATGCTCTGTCAAATAGTTCATATAGTTGCATGCAAATGTGCATGCACACACACATACACATGTACTCTTTTTACATATTTATCTGTAGATGTGTGTGTGTGTGTGTGTGTGTGTGTGTGTGTGTGTGTGTGTGTGTGTGTGTGTGTGTGTGTGTGTGTGTGTGTGATAAACTGAATATTATCATACAGATAGAGTTTTTTAACCTGATTGCTGTGAAACATTAAAGGTATATACTCTGTCAAAATTATTATCTGGGAGTTAGGAGAAAATCTCTGTGTAAAAGTAATTAGCTTACTTCCTGATGATCACAGTTAATTAATCATTAAGATGCATTTTGAGGTACAGTGTGCTTATGTGAAATAGGTTTGCATGCAATACTATGAACAGACTTCCTTTTTCTTTAACATAGTCAAACATTGGAGGCATACTCAGTCAGAAAACAGTTGTCTGTGAAGTTGAGTGTTTGCATTAAAAACAAAATATTTCCAGTGTAATTATCACAGCATTTATCTGTAGACAGTTTCTGGTGTCATAGTCTCAGTCTCTTGGGGGTGCATCTAATCTGTGATGATATCTCTTTATGAAAGGACCTGAAACTATTATTTTGTGGTATTTTTAAAAGAAATGAAAACACATTTCAAATTACAGGACTATCATTTTATTATTATAGTACCACAGGTGCAGGCCTATGACAAACTTGCACATATTTTTTATTATTTGGAAAGAAGCAGCTGTTAAATTACATTTACACTTAAAATTACTGACTAATTCATAAGTACTGTTTAAAGCAGATTATCCACAAATGTTGCTCTTCAAAAATTTATTCAAAATGTAAAAGTGGTACAGACTCCAAACCGGTGTATGTGGCCCCTGGAATGTGTAGGCTGCCAACATGCATTACGCTTAACCTATGAAAGGTATGAGCATATCACTCCTTTTCAGAGAGGGAATGAAATATGTATCAAGAAAATGTCTGTACTTGGAAAGCGTTACATCAAAAGTAAAATTCATAACTATTTCTTTTCTCTCACTAGAATGATACAAAAAACAGAAGTCCCTGTATTGACTAAGGAAATCTGGCTGGGGCAACATCAGTGTTTGCATATGTGTTCTTAAGAATGGAGTATCATATTTTTATGCAAAGTACATGCAAGATTTACAGTGTACTGCCTCAAATATTTTACTAAGAACTGTCAAAAGGTGAATGAGTTATTGCTTCCTATATTTAAGAAGCACAGGTACAGTTTTATTAGCATTTCAGAATGACAGTCTTCTAGACTGCATCATACTCCCTTTCAGTTAGGGTTGGGTGTATGACTTCTTTTTAGCATATGGAATAGTATCCATATGAAGAACGTATTTGTTTTAAACTTGGATTAAGCTTACATTTTACCAAAAGTGAAAAGTATATGTATTTCTCCAGAAATATGACTTTTTCTTACTAGATTATACATCCGCAAAAATCATTATACTGATCATGCCTATACAACCATAATACCTACAACAATAAGATATATTTAAGTTCTTACCTGCTGAGTAGCATTCATAGGTGCAGTGTCTACCTATTAACCAAAGTATACTTTCAAAGTTTTATTAAGGAATGCCAGTGATTGAGACATTGCTCGTTATACATAGGCACCAAATGTGAGTTATTCTTCCCAGATACAAAAATTGGAAGTAGGTTATGGATAACTAATCATGCTGATAGATGAAAACTTGGTAATATAATTACTTTAATAAAATACTGACATTCTCCAAAATGGTCTACAAAAATACACAGCTGATGTGTTGCTAACAACCTTGCCTTGCCTGTTTCACTGGTGAGCTGTAGTAGTGTTACAGTGATAGCAAACAATTTGGAGATATAAGAGTCACATTGAGGAAAAGCTCATTAGGAACTCATTTGTATGTCTGTGAATAAAGCAGTCAACACATTTGGAACAACTGTGTTAAGTGTTCGTTTGCAACACAGGCACCTACTGATACACACACACACACACACACACACACACACACACACACACACACACACACACACACACACACACACACACACACACACACACATACTTTTGATGTATTTCATGCATAGGTTAAATTATTGTGGGATGCTAACGACATAGTGCAGTACCTTGGCAAAAACTTCATCTTCTCTTCAATGGGGAAGAATGTCTCACATTTTAATTTTATTTGTAATTTAGTTGTCCTGCTTCTCAACCTTCCTGAGAAAGTCTATACTCAGCCTCTGTTTGATTCAATAAAATAGTGTAAGCAGTGGGGCATTATGTGTAGTTTGGGTCCCATGTTGTTTTTAAACCATGTTAGTCCTCACATACATTTTTATTCTTTTTAGGTAAAAACATTAATGCACTTTTTCTTTTGGATTCACATTCCTAAATGTTTCAAGTATATGCTTATCTATCAGACTGTTTTAAATATTTAATGTTTAGTAAAAAGATGAGTGTGGTTTAAAGTTGTATTCTTGAACATTTTTTTCAGCAAGAATGGAAATAACATTTATCAACAATAATAACAAACTTACCAATTTCAGAACACTTCAACCATAAACTATAAACCACTCACACTGTTGTCCAATGTTCATATTCTTCAATTACAGGCAACTTGGCTGTATATACATTGCATGTCTTATTGTGATAAAAATGGCCACAGCAAAGTTATGGCAATTTGTTTAAGATAAATGTGCACCGGTCCTGCAAAGACAGACTAATGACAACTTATCTTTATCAACTCAGCAGGATCAATCATTTTCATCCACAGACAGCACCCATACCTAATAATTATAACTCCATTATTAACTATTAAGACCTCTGATGTCTATGACAAAAATAAAAAAATAGCCAAATAACATGGCCAAAGTAATATATTTCAGGTTTGTTTCACACAAATATACAGTAGCCACAGTAAAGTTTTCCAAGCTACTTCATACACTCCAGATTTAATATAAAAAGTTTAAAAAAATCATATGGCAAGAATACAACATATTTTCCAAAATAACCCCCCCATACAACTTTGTTGACTGTGTACACCTCTTATTGTTGTGAAGAAATAAATTGCATGTACTTTATTGTTAATGTTGGATGAACTACATGGAATTGTATAAAGCTGACTAGCATTGCACCATAAAAGCCAGAAATGCACAACACAGTGTAAAGAGAACAATACACATGATGACAATATAAGAAGAAATATTAAACATTTGATAACATGCTAAGTTAATAGAGATAATGTCTTCAGAAGTAGAAGTTATCTGCACAATTCTACATTAAAGAGAACTATTGCTAATGTAGGCATTGCTGTTTGCAACAACTTTTCATTGTTTCATCCAGAAATGCAGTGCCTGCTGTCTTTGAAGAATAACTTATCTAATGCATTAAAAATTGATGTGCTGATGATATTGCTATAACTTTTCCTGAACTAGATCGGCTGTGCATCAGGTTGTGTCTGGGAAAATCAACAACAGACCAACAAACATTTTTAAATACTGAAATCTTTCAATCAGATCTTGTAAAATACTACAACATAAATTCAAGACTTTGTCAGAATATCTCCATATGCCCTATATACTCTTCCAACATTTTCATTCAGCAGTGCCTTAAACTAATCTACTAAGCTTGCACTCTTTATAGTGCAGTTCCAAGATGATATGACCGTTTCACTGTACCATTTCTTTGGGGTTGTTTTGTTCGTTTTTTTGTTTTGCATTTTTTATTCCATTTCTGTACTATACTGAACAAAGTATAAATTGATTCCTGCAGGTACATTTCCTGTAGGACAACACAGTGGCTCCATAATAAGATCTCTGCATCTCAGATCCATGGTTCAGTCCTGGTCGCTGTCTTTTTAGACTTTGTATGTTCTCCCACTGTCTGTGTGGGATACTCTGGTTTCCTTTCACATTTCACAAACAGGTTGGTTGGCTACTTGACTATCTACACTAAAGTATATATATATATATATATATATATATATATATATATATATATATATACACACACACACACACACACACACACACACACACACACACACATATATGTGTGTTTTTGTGTGTGTGTGTGTGTGTGTGTGTGTGTGTGTGTGTGTGTGTGTGTGTGTGTGTGAGTGTGTGTATACACACTCAGCCTTTCTGCTTGCTTTTGTAACCTGGGTCCTGGCAGAAAGGGTCTGTATGAGCCATTCCTAAATGTTAATACAATATACTGCAAACTGATCAAGAAATATCCTAGCTACTGCACATCAATATGTGGAAATAAGGACAGATTTTTCCAAATTATACAGCCATACAGTGGATGCTGCTTTGGACAGACATGGCACAATGATTTGGTATTACTACAGACAAAGGGCCAGAGTGTGATGAGATGCAATTCTATACTGGTACAATAACTGCTTCTTTAATGGAATTGAGCCAGATCCTAACTGACAGTCTTAAGTGCATCATCAGCCTGAATTAAAGCTAGATAAGTGGAGTTACTAAAAAGCAGTAAAGAAACTTTAGTATACTCCTCAGATTAGGAAAGTAATTAGCAATTCATAGACCACAAGGCAGAGCAGTATATCACAAACATTAGTAAAGGTGGAAAAAGGGATACACAATTTCAATATGGGAGAGACGAAAAGAGGAAAGAGCAAAGCTAGATAATAAAAATGTAAGAGAATGAATACCAGTAGCAGTAACAGCACTATGGTATTTAAAGAGAATATTGAGTGGGAAATAAGCATAAATGGATTTAAAGTATTTGTCAGGGATGGGGGGGGGATAAATAGAAAAGGTGTGTGTGTGTGTATGTGTGTGTGTGTGTGTGTGTGTGTGTGTGTGTGTGTGTGTGTGTGTGTGTGTGTGTGTGTGTGTGTGTGTGTGTGTGTGTGTGTGTGTGTGTGTGTGTGTGTGTGTGTGTGTGTGTGTGTGTGTGTGTGTGTGTGTGTGTGTGTGTGTGTGTGTGTGTGTGTGTGTGTGTGGAAGGAATCAATGCAGCCGATTTGCAGTGAGTAGACAAAATGGCATCACTTTCCATACGGTGTTTATACATAATCAGTCAATATCTTATGACAATGCTCAGCTCAGCTTTATTTATGCATCCTCATCTAGAGGCACTCAACTCAGCTTTATTTCAATGCTTATATGTATGAATAAGAGATATAGGAATGGAAATATATTAAACCCAGTGCAATCACTCCATGTCTGAAGTATTTTTCTGCATTGTTTCACTCAGCGTAAACTGGTCTGTGCATAAACAAAACATAACAGTATGAAGTACTAGTCACATCCCTAACAACACTATTCACCCTTAGCATCCATACAGGGTTTGCAACATGGGAATGGAGAACAGCAGAAGTTACGTCCCTGTACAAGGGAGGATCATCCATGGTTCTAATAAATTATAGCCTCATAAGTCTCATCATCCTCATATACATAAACATGGAAAGAATTGTCATGGAAGTAATCAATAATGACATAGGAACCTCCACTTGACCTATCTCATTTTGGATTTGTCAAAGGCAGGTCATGTTTACTCAACCTGAGAGGCATTTTTGAAAGGATCACCAAGGTATGGACATGGCAAAACAGTGCACACAACCTACATAGATATGATTACAGCATTTGACACAATCCCCCACTCTGACATAGTAGAAAAACTTAATAAACTAGGAAAAAAAATCCCTGTGTCACATACTAGATTGTCAACTGGCTCAGTAATAGAACATGTCAGAAGCAGAATACAGTAGATCAAAACAGGTGAAGCTACCTCCACTAAAAACCTAGTCACTGGTGGATTACCTCAGGCTTTGTGCTTGGACTTCTCTTGTTTGGTATTTATTTCTTGGAAGTTAAAATCAATACTAAGGGGCTCTGAGTGACCAAGTCTGCAAGCTAGGTGCAGTTACTGAATCCCTAAAAGTCTTAGCCCTCTTATAGCAAGGCTTATCCCCAAAAATAATTGCTGGCAGAATCATAGTCTAAGGCTAAATGCCAAAAAAATACATTATTGTATCCTTGGTAAGTCAACTGCCCTGGGGAGCTACCACATTGATAATACGGCCATAAGAGTTGCTCCAGTTATTCAGGATCTGGGAACTTATGTGGAATGTAACAACTTTTAACCAACATGTATTCACTTTAGTGGGGTAATCTTTTTATATTACACAGTTCATTAACAAAGGGATTGCTTCTAGGTCCAAGGATGTAAATATTTCCCCCTTTACTTGGCTGTCATAAGGCCAGTCATTAAGTATAAAGGTATAGAATCCCCTTTGACATGTATCTGTCCAGACCACTTGCAGCAGCCGGAATGCTTACAGAGATACCTTACAAAAAGGATACTAGGCTTAAACAATTTGTCACACCTGTATGCCTCAGAGCCTTGTCACTACACCTGGTGTCTTACAGACAGCTAAGAAATGGCCTGTGTCTGGCATACAAGGCATCCCCTGACCCACTACAGAACCAGTAACTGCCCATCACCCAATACAGCAAACATTTTATTGTAGCCCCTAGCAGCTCGGCATTGAAGGCAGTATTGCCGAGGAGTTAGAGGCTACAATAAATTTTTTGCTATATTGGGCTCTGGACATTTATTGTTGTACATATAAACATCAATAGAACAGTTTGGAGTGACAGATATATCTTGCATAGGATATCATTACTCTGAAACAGACTCCAAATCATCTCTGTCCAATTTCAAGCACAGCGTGCATTTTCTGATAAGTAATATGAAATTTACCCAAGGGCTCTCCCTGTACAACTAATGGACAGAGGCAGCAATTAGATTAATAAATACACAACTGGGGATTTTGTAAATATCCATGGTATGATCTTAATTACTACACAAAATGACTGCCAAGTGCACCTCCTCTCATCCCCCCATCCACACACACAGGGTGCTGAAAGCTTTGGCTGCTTATTTATTTATTTGAAGTAAAGCAATGCTGTGTTTCTGTAACTAGATAAAAAGACAACATGCCAGCAGCTGTTGTGCTCTACTACTGTACAGGCCATAGGACACCCTTCTGCCCCAGACAGCCATCCGAAATACCCCTATTATAATCTGCCACTGGATGCAGTTCTGTCCTGACAGGGAAAAAGCAGACAAAGCAGCTTTGTACCATATTGTTATAGTGAATGGAGTCATAAGAAAAAAAAAATTCCAGTTAGTGTATTCTACATTCCAGTTCACAAATATGATCCTTGCTTTGTGAGGAGACAGAAAGATTGATATGACAGACTAAAGTAACAACTCTGAGCTTTCTTTGCAGGGCAGCTGAGCTTGTCATCGATGAGTGTAAGTAGTGCAGCAGCATGGGGAGGATCTGCCCCTAGAATAACTGTTCCACCAAGTTGTGAGGAGTCAGCTCAGATGATTTAGTCACCTGGTGTAGGTACCTCTCAGGTGTCTCCTATATGAGATGTACCAGTTGTGGTCTAATGGCTGGAGGACCCAGAAAAAATTATGAAATGCTAGAGTAATTCTGTTTCTAGGTTTCCAGGGAACACCTGTGGATCCCACAAGCTGACATGGACACTGTTGCTGGAGCAGATATCTCTTATACACCATATCAGTTGGCTCAGTTGTGCAGCAGTTAGCATTGTCACTTCACAGCAAGAGGTTTTCTGGTTCAATTCTCAGCTGGGGTGAGTTCTGTGCAGAGTCTGCATGTCCTTCCTGCATTCACATGAATTTCTTCCAGGTGCTCCAGTTTCCTCTCACATTCCAAAGCCATGCATTTGAAGCATTTCTCCCCAGGCCTCTGCTGAAAATAGACTCAGTCCCAGGGAGACTTTCCTAGTAAACAAATGTTAAATAAATAAATAAATAAAATCAGCTTACTACTACAGTATACCTTACCAGTCTGCTACAAGTGCTTGTGTACTATTTGTTCATGACAGCTGCTTGAAAGCAAGTGCTTTAAGTCCCACTAATTTGATCTCCCTTAACTACTTAGGCCTCCTGACATCCTATACTACAAAACTATAAAGCTCCACCAGAACCCTAAATCTGACCCTAAAATACCTTTGTCACTCCCTACCTCTAAAACTTACTTCCCTCTCCATAAACCTAACCACTCCCACTTCCTAACTCTAAGACTCCCTTCTTGCTCCCTAACCCTAAGACTCTCTTCTTTCTTTTTTTAAAACTTCCTGCTCCCTAAAAATAAAATCCCATTCTCACTCCCTACCCCTAATACTTCCTTCATGCTCCCTAAAAGTAAAATGCCCCTATACCCTAAATTTAAAACCCCCTTCCTGACCTTTTTCCTAATCTACACTCCTTTCCCATCCCACTCCCTCACCATTGCTACCACACTTACCTCGCTCAAACCAGACTGATGTGTTCAGGTAAGGTGCAAACCTGTTTGTCTGAACTTGTATCCGAGTTTGAAAACAAGGCGAGCAGCAGTTTTCTTGAGCTGCAGGACATTTGAGTCCCTGGATTCAAGACAGTAGTCTGCTAGAAACTCAAGTGCTTGTGGGACACTCATCCCTCACCATAACCAGGGCTAGCCTTAGTCCAGTTGAGCCTATTTCATCCAATAAGGAAAATTCCTACAGGGAGACCCAAACTAGGCTATGACAGGATCATTATATCTTATGCGGCTTAGAGATTTGCCTAAGATACACTAAAGTAAATTACAAGTTGTTTTTATACTGACAGTCTTACTTCTTAATAGTGACAAGTCTCATTAGTGGAGCAGACGAGTTTATATCATAAGTTCAAAGTTTGAAAACTTCGAATCTCAAATGATCGACATCATATGAGCGAAGTTTTCAAACATCGAACGTTTCAACGGAGATCGCCGTAGGGAATATTTCCCTTCACTTTAATGTAGTGAGATCTCAGAGTTGGTATATTTAAGTAGCGGGGTGTGTGTGGGGGGTGCAGGGGGGCTTGCCCCCCTGCATAGAGCATTCAGGTAGGTTTTTTTGTTTTTAGTTTCTTTATATTTTAAGTTTAATGTTTGAAAACTTTGCTCATATGGAGTTGATCATATGAGATTTGAAGTTTTCAGACTTCGAACTTATAATATAGACCCGAGCAGACACGATGTTCTGTCATGTTTTGCATGAATGCTAAGTCCAGTATTATTAATAAATGCAGCTTCATGCTTCTCATACGGCTGATAGTGTTAGCTGCGTGTTCTCCCATAGTAGTCAGCTGCTGTCGCTAAGTATTCTAAGGGTTTTGAGTCCAAAATTAGTTGGATTAGCAAGTTTGTTTTGTGCACTTCTCCAGTTACTATGTCAGAACGTAAGGCCACACTTAATTTGAAGGGTGATAGAAAGGTACTATGCTTTTTTGTTTCTCCCGATGTGATGAGATTCATGATTGGTTAGTAATGAATACATTTACAAGCAATACTGTAGAATAGTCAGTCTCAGACAGTATGAAAGCAAGCAATAATAATAATAATGTTGTTGTGTCTTTCAGCTTTTCCCGGTTAGGGGTCACCACAGTGGAACTCCGGTCCGCTAATGATTGGCAGTAGATTTTTACATGCCGAGTTGCCAGCCCTGATGCACAACCTTCAACGAAGGTATGCCCATTCATGCATGTCTCCACACAGAAGACGCTCTAGCTGAGAATCGAACAGAACAACGTCTTACTGTGAGGCGACAACGCTACTGCAGCACCACCACCGCAGTCAAATATAATAATAATTAGTATTATTATAAAAATAATAACAGACACTGTGATACATGTTAACTTTTGATCACTATGACTTGTGACAAAATGTTACCAGTTCAACAGTATGGCAGATACATGCTTGCTGCAGTCATAGACAGGTGTAAATTAACCCCAGAAAAGTGAAGCATGACAAGTATGAGTGTGTTTGTGTGTATGCGTGCACATGAACGTGTGTTTCTGTGTATGTAGTGAGTGTGTCAGCTTGCATGCGCACGTTTGTGTATGTGTGTGTTTTGTGGCTACAGGCAGAGGTGAATAGAAAAATGATTCATTAAGCTGAAAGCAGAGAACAATAATAGAAACGGTCTGACTCATAAATATATTGCAGCAGTATCACAGTTTCAAAGCCACATACAAAACAGGAGGACAAGCAGAAACTTAACTAGAAAATGGTTGGTCTGGACTGAGGAAGAGTTTTCAGGGAAAGTATAGAAAGCTGAACAAACTGTGTGGTTTTGTATGTTTTCCTCATATCCATGTGGGTTTCATTAAGGCATTCTGATTTCCACTTACCTGCCAAAGCAAGATACATAGCGACTACTCTAAATTATCACTGCATGTAATGCCTAGTGGTGCTTTTGTGACATGGGATATAGCTGGAAAAGATCTGCATGTATTAATGCACTTACTCACTTTAGCAAATAATTAAATATAAATTTTCAGAAAGTTATAAGTGGGGTGGTATGTTTACAATGCCATTTCTAAAGGGATGACTGAAATTATTACTAGAATTAAAGTAGTTCAACAATTTCATGTGATGTTGTGGGAACATATTAAATCTAACAAGATATGAGAAATAACAGGGTAAGGAATGTCAACTATTCAGATTGCATGCACAAAATGATTGGACTGCCATAAAGGAAGACAGGGATAATATGAGATAAAACTCTATAATGGAAATTAGACAATTTTGTCACTCTTTTTGCCCACTCGGCTTTCCAAAACCAATAAGTGCAGCCCCACTGATGTATTTGTTCAGTACTTCCCAGCATCCAAAGACACTGCGCATGGGAGGTAAGAACTGGGGACAATGATGAATCACAGCATTTTACCAGGTTTCATGATTCACACAGAGCCTGCTGCTTAGCAGCATGAGCTGTCTGGTGTTGCCTGCAGCACATCTCAAAGACACTGAAGCATGGAGGGTAGTTAACTTACAAAGGGTCTCTATTATGTCATTGAAAGACATGTTCATTGAACATGTCTTCTTCGATACATAAACAGCGAAAACATTGATCTGCTAATGGCCACTACAGCAAATTTTTTCACAGGGGAAAAAAATGCTTGGCCATAGAACCCCCCACACCCCCCACTAAATATACCAACTCTGAGATTGCACTACAGTGGGGAAAAGGGCAAATCCCTGATGATGGCCAAGCATTTTTTCCCCTGGGAAAACATTCGCTGAAGTGGCTGTTTGGAGATTAGTGTGTTTGCTGTTTATGTGTCAATGAAGATGTGTTTGATGAACACATTTTTTGATCACATAATATAGACCCAGCTTACAAATAGATGTATTTTATTTATTTATTTAATGTTTGCTAACCCAGGTCGAACACTGATCCACCTAGATCATTGCCAGGCTCAGTACGATGGAAATACAACCAAAGAAACAATAAGCTTTAACCAATAACAGTGCAACAGTGGTAATGTAACAACAAGCATGCAGAGAGGTAGAAATCAGGATAACATGCTGCAGGAATGAACACAGTAATAAACAGACATATTACTTTACCCAATTAATTCTCATATCTTGTTATAGTCAATGTGTTCATTCAGGAAAATGGGTAAGAAGAGTACCTGTACACTGTCTTAACATCATGTAATGTTTTTACAGAAAAATTATATAAAAAGAGCAATGCACGTACAGGGGAGAGCTAATGCTTGGCATGGGATGTGAAGGAGAATAAGGCATAAGCCAAATGAAAGGAAGAAGAGAAAGGAGGGCAACAGGAAGCAAAAATAATGAAAAGAAATGTGTGTGGGGGGAGACAAGGACGGAATATGCAGCTCTCTCATCCCTAGATTCAGATGATTGGAAACATGTTTAATGACAAACCAGGGTGTAACCTTCTGGGGAGGCACTATGTGGAAATAGGCCACTAGTGGCCCTTAAGACAGGCCCCTTACATCATGCTTGAATGAGATAAGCAGACCCTGAGAGCAGAACTACAGGGGATGTTGTATTTCAGGGTAATACAGGAGTGCAATTATTTACTTCTGTTTTAACACGCATTATAAAAAATATAAACTAAAAAATAAATACATTGTTTTATTTTTAATATGCAGCAATAACAGTATATATTCATAATACTTAATCTGAAATAGTCTTAAGTCTATTAAGCCAACAAATGGCAGAAGGCTTGGGGGTAGTAGATGGAAGGAGGGGGGGGGTCCAGCTAATGGGTCCCATGAAAATTGTCCAAATGGGGCTCTGCAATTTCTAAGGCTTGCCCTAACCATGACAAATTGATTACAAGATAAAATATTGATAGCTGTCAACCAGGAAAGCAAACTGCTCCTTACCTGGCATATTTTACTCACAGCCTGACCATAACAAGAAAGTAAATTGAAAATATAGGTAGACAGATTAAAATAGAAAATTAATCAGTAAACATTTGGAAGGAAACTAAAGTACCAAGTGAAAAATCATAGAACATAGAGAGAATATGCAAGCCCTAAATAGATAGTGACCAGAGGTTAGGAAAGAACTGTTTCATTTCCCTGCTATCATAAAGTAGTTCCACTGATTGCCACTAGAGCAATTTTACTTCATCACAAGCTAAGTAGGAAATGTAAAACAAAAACAAAAAAAAAAAAAACCTACAAAGTATAAAGCATATAGATTTTTTACAACATTCCTAAGTAAACATGCTACCTAAAGCAATCTTCTGATGACATTTCAGGTAATTGCAAACTATTGCATAATGTCTATTTAATAAAGAGCAATGCAATTTCCCAATGTGTTAGACACAATTACTTAGCTCATTGTATGCATATCACACCTCAGTACTACTACCATTGCTAAAAACAGCATAGGTGCTTACTCATTTTGCAAAAAAAAAAAAAAAACAAAACAAAACAAAAAAACAAAATAACTAAATAGTGCCTTTGGAAGATGGCAATAGTGTATTATCACAGCACTACCTTATGTAATAGCTGAAATATATATGACTTCTGGCACTGCATTTTCAAGAAGAAAACACTTGACTTGATAACTTCCTCTTCACTACAAAGTATGCTTTGCTGGGTATACAGAAGTGCACAGATAGTCTTACACACACACACACACACACACACACACACACACACACACACACACACACACACACACACACACACACACACACACACACACACACACACTTACCTGTACAGGAAATGCAGAGGTAACAAGCAATAAATAACATGCATGCCCAACAAGGCATTATAAAGCAAGCAAAATAAGTTTAGTGACTGAATATATCCTGAAAAAAAAAAGCTTTCATTTCTATTCACTACTATTTCAACAGCCTACAGAACTGCGTCAAGTCTCAGGCTTCTTATGTTGGAAATAACCAAACATTAAATGTCTTTCACAAAAGACAGGCAAGCTACATTCATATCAACAATCCTGCCCTTCTCGCAGCTGCTCACTGCACATCCCAGGTTGTATTTTCCCTCCAGAGTCCTGCCTGTCTTTAACAGATATCTTCTCAAGATCCTTCTATCATCTGCATTGCACATGCCTGCAGTACATCCATTTGTTAAATTTGTTTATAGCAATGCTGACCTGATTGGAGTGCTAAAATATATAGTGCTATAATACTTCCAAGAGTCAAATGTAAGGCAGTGCAAAAGATGGACAACTAGATATTTACTGTACTACAAAAAATGTCATTCGTATATCAACATAATTTATTGTGAGTAAAATACAAGAGTGAGAGCCCTAAATTATGATCCCAGAAATGTGACTAATATAGATCTAGGCCACATATTAAAGTGCAATAAAGATAATTTTAATGACTGTTTTATTTAGGGAACTTCTCTCCATCTTCATGCTGGACACTTTACCCCTTGCATAAATCACAAATTATTCCTATCCAAAAGCATCACAATGTTGGTGTTAGAGAGAGCATGTCAACAGTCAGACTTGGATCTACAGTAATTTCAGTATTTTATTTTAATCAGCCATTCAGATCTCATCAATGGCAGAACATGTTACTGACTACTTGACAGACATAAGAGAGTGAACATTTAATTTCATGTTCTGGCATCTATCAGGCAAAGTGTTTTCATTCACATTTAGCATGTACAGTACTGTAATGGAGTCCTGTTATGGGCACAAAGAGCCTTTTAAAAAAAAATCAATAATGTCAGGGCTTTGGCATTTGTTGTCAAAGTTCATTCCAACAGTCCGGCATCTAGTTACTATTAACTAAGGGCATTAGAGAGGCTCAATAATTCAGGTCCCTTATCAATTCCCATGGCAGGTCTCTTTTCAATTCCTGTGGCACTATGCTGTCTAAATGTATTTAATTCAGATCAAACTATGTATTAAACAATGTATTTTCCTTGCGTGGGTCCCAACACAATAATACATCTTTTCCAACAAAATGATGAGCATAAGAAAGGTGTGTCATGTTCAGTAACATGAGCACTATGTCCTAAAATTTTACATGATGTGTCACCTACAGTAAGATACCTGTGTATATAAATGTGTGCACAATGACAGCACAAACATTTAACTGTCCCACTTTAACTCAATGTTTTTATGACGTGTGGAAGACTGCAAAATGAGCATAGGTGAAATCCACTGTGATGACATTTGAAAATATGTAGTGCTGAATTATTATTATTATTTTTTGTGAAGAGGCTATTGCATATATATATATATATATATATATATATATATATATATATATATATATATATACAATGTTGTTCTAATGCAAATATATAAACCATGGTTGTCATGTTATCCTGGATTTGTATATCCATTTTAATACAGAATTCATATTGTTTCCACAAACTTCAAGTTCACTGAAGAAACTATAATTTATCTCATTCTGTCTCATAAACAAACTACTTAAGTTTTCTTCTAATATATACATCACTATAAGAGCAGTTTGGAGCACTTAAAATTAAAATACCCAGCAAAACATAGCTATTACATCTATACATACAGACACTCACACTGCATGCAATCCCATTTTGTTCCTTTCAAGTGACAAAAACAATCTGATGCATGTTGCCTACAAAAGTAAAGGCATAGACATTTTTCTGTCAGAGACGTCCCTTCCTCATGCTCTGTTTTGTGAGCAATCTGTAATGTTCTTGTATTTCAGAATAGAAATTTGTAGATATGAAATCTGTCAAACTTTTAATTGCCTAGCAATATGAAAATGCATGTAGTTGGTAATCCTCACCACTGTTAGGATTTCCTAGATTACAAATGGAACAAAGAATTTCTGTGCTTCAGCACATGTCTGATCAGGCAAGATAAGTTCTCAGTCACTTCACTACAATGTTTACAAATTCTCAAGCTAAAGGTTTGATGTCTGTCTTCAGCAGACAGACTTGTATCCCATCTATTAAACAAAACGTATCTCGAATAATAGATCAAAAGAAATTAACCATTTTTTTTTTAGATCGGATCCACTTTGAAATATGTAATTGTTTTAATATAAATAATGGTATTTTTCTGCTGCCCAGATATTGAACTATATTAAGAACTTAAAAAAATGCTTCACAGTTTGATCTGAATGTTTCCAAACAGTTGACAGGGGCAGGACAAAATTTAAAACAGTTTAAAATCCTGTGAAAAAATTCATGGTCTTCCTGTTTTAAAGAAACACTTGCTAATACAATCTTCTTCTTTCTTTGTCTTTTGGCTTTTCCCAGTTAGGGGTCGCCACAGCGGAACTCCGGTCCGCTAATGATTGGCAGTAGACTTTCACAAACACTGAAGTGCCAGCTCGACGTTCAACCTTCAACGAAGGCACACCCATTTATGCATGTCTTTCAAACGCCCACCCAACCGCAGGGAGGACATGCAGACTCCACACAGATGGCACTCCCTGCACTCCAGCCGAGAATCGAACGGGAGAACCTCTTGCTGTGAGGCAACAATGCTACCGCTGCACCACCGCGGATGGTAAACACTTGCTAAAACAATAATAACACATAAATTGTTACCTATTAAAGCCTGTATTAATAATCTGCATTATTCAGTGACACTGTATATCTTAATGATGTACATGTCTAAATTAGTAGATTCTGGCCTGACTCATGTCTGAAAACAGTTGGTGTTGTGACTATTGCACTAACGCAATTCCAAAATAAATAAACAAGCAAAAAACAACAAACAACCAAAAAACAAATATTTAGTAAAACAGTGTAAATAAATAGCTGATCCTTGTAATATTTATTGAATTAGAGTAGAAGAGGGACAGACACTTGTGTTCTAATTTGCCATTTCGGTTATTTTAGTGTCTCACATACTGAAGACTAAGAACATTCTGTATATTTAGTGCTGAATTGATCAATAATGGTGAAAAGAAGATTTCTTTATTTATTTCACATTTGTTAACTGGGACGGACCAACTGAGTTACAAAAAAAAACATTTTTAGAGGAGACCCCAGGAGAAAAGCTCCAATAATGTCTACAGCAATAAAAAGTAAAAGGAACATTATACATAACATATTCTATAGTACAAACTGAAATGCCAGTATACAGAACAAATTATAGTTGTCACATAAGAAATTGCGAGTACTAAAAATATAAACATACAAACAGTTTAGTCAGAGTGCAGAGAAGCTAACATGTTTTAATATTTTCAAGAATTAGAAGTAATGCCAAGACACTTCCTAAGTCGAGGTTGTATAATGTGAATAGACAGAGGTATATGGAAGGTTAAGTGGGATGATTGCAGTGACAGATCTTGGACTGATCTTTTAGTGTCTTTTTAAAGTTGTTGGCATGAGATATACTTCTGATATGTAATGGGAGTTTGTTACAGCTATGAGAGACAGAATATTTATAAAGGTGTTTGCCTATATTTTTACAGGGTTTATAGGTCAGTAGTAAGAGTTGGTTGGAACTATGAAGAGGACAATTGGAGTGTAATAGGACAAGTTTGGAAAATGATGGGGAGGTAGTGGGGTTATTGAGAAGGGAGTGAGCAGTTTGGAGTTGAGTGAGAGTAAGTTGATGTGGGAGTTCAAGCCATTGAAGTTTCTGTAGGGCCAGGCAGTGGTAGGAGGAGTAGGAATGATTTATAGCAAATCTAGCAACTTTATTGTATGTTGATTCAAGTTTGTAAATAAGGTAAGATTGTAGGCTAGTCAGGATAGGGGAGGCTTAGAACAGGGTGGGTAGTAAGAAAGTTTGAGCAAGGGCACGTTTGGATTCTGCACTAAGGTATTTTTTTATTTCTGTAAAGTAGGCCTAATTTTTGGTGAGGGTTTTTTTTGATGCTTTGTTGGACATATAGGTCAAATTTTAGTTGGTAATCAATAATGGTGCCGAGGAGTTTAGTTTGCGTTTCAACATTTATATAATAGTGTTGTTGAGAGAAGAGATTGAAAAGGTAGATTTACAGTGGAAGAGGGAGTTAGGCAAAAAAAAGGAAGAGCTTTGTTTTACTGAGACTGAGAATGATCTGATTGTAAATTGCTATTAGTAAAGCTTGCTTCATGGGTTACAGTATTTTACTCCAATATAGTCATGATACCTGTAATCATTCAATGCAATGGATCATTGTGAGTGCCTTCATTCTATAAAAACCTGTTAATAAATGAAAAACAAGATAAAATAAAATCAATCTACTTTTGCAGGAAAGTTAACCCCAGTTACAAAGGGTTCTGTACCATTTAATGAAAGTAGGAAAGGAGAGGAAGGACTGGTTTATGTGAGAAACCAGCAAATCCCAGAGCACATCACCAGTGCAAATCTTAAAACATTATAATATTATAATAGACGTTTAACACTATGCAAGAAATCCTGTCCATAACTATAATATCAAGATTACATCCAAGTATTTAAGTACACCGAGACACAAAGAAACAAAAAATCATGACTGCAGATGTGAGTTTTAAATACGATTAAACTAATAGAAAGATGTCTGTACCACTAGTAATCCAACAAGGAGTGAAAGCTTTCAAAACTACAAAAAGTTAATAAAAGGATCTATAATTAAGTTTTCTTATTTTCAAAATGCTGCTGATGGAAGTGGAGCTTTTCAGACCTGGGGAGGGGTTGTATGCTATGAGTCCTAGTTGCCATTCCAACTCTTTCTTTTTTAGTTTGTCATTCAACAGTTCATCAAAATCTGTTGTGTTCATCTTGTCTATAATGTGACGGTAAAATTCATTACATCCAGGTGCTTCTTGTCAGTGTTTTATATGTGCATTACTACTGATCTTTTGATGGAGATCAGTTAGGCACCTAGCAATTCTAGTTTTAAGCTTGTTAATATTTTTTCCTATGAGGAATGCTTTGCTCTTGTTGCACTGGGCCCTGTAAATAACTTTTTCTGTGCTGCAGTTACTGTGGAAATTGCTAGGGTAATATTTCTTCAGGTTTGGGCATTTAAATCCTTTTTTGTTGCTCATGAGGTGGCAATAATTGCAAAATGGGAGACCACAAGGGGAAGTTCCTTTTGGTACAACATTTTCCTTTGATATTGTGATAGGTTCAGCTATGCTTCCACCACTAGCAATGACCAGCCTATAGGGAAGATCTAAAAGGTTTTGCGGGGCTTGTGGATACTGAAGAAATTGGGGAGGTGTGGTTGGTCTACTGTTAAGAATTCAAAAAAGTTGTTGCTGATCAGGCCTTCATCACTTAATTCAATCAGTTGGGTCCTGATCCCTTTGTAAGCCCCAGTGATGATGCTCAGGTTGACTGCTTCATAAAATCTTGAGTTATCCAACAGTTTAGTGATTTTGCAATTAAGACTCATAGCCTACAAACCCCAGGTCTGAATAGCTCCACTTCCATCAGCAACATTTTGAAAATAAGGAAACTTAATCATAGATCCTTTTACTAACTTTCTTTGCTGTTTTGAAAGTACTCACTTCTTGTTGGATTACTAGTGGTACAGACATCTTTCTAGTGGTTTAATTGTATTAAGAATTCACACCTGCAGTCAGTTTTTTTTACATTTATTTATGTCTCGGTGTACTTAATATCTCCTTTGGGGGGGGGGGGGGAGGGGGGAAGTCTGCACTGAACTCAAGTTTTGAATGTGCTGCAACACGTACTTGGACTTAATCTTGACATCATCATAGTTACAGATAGGATTTCTTTTATAGTGTTAAAAGTCTATTATAAGATTATAATGTTTTGAGATTTGCACTGGTGATGTGCTCTGGGATTTGCTGGTTTCTCACATAAGCCAGTCCTTCCCCTCCTTTTCCACTTTCATTAAAAGGTACAGAACCCTTTGTAACTGGGGTAAACTTTCCTGCAAAAGTAGATTAGTGTTATTCCATCTTGTTTTTTCCTTTAACAGTCTTTTATAGAATGAAGGCACTCACAATCATCTAAAACAAGGAATGATTACTGTGAAGTTTTGCTTCCCACAGTTTTCATGACTATGAGAGTGTAAGATACTATAACCCATGAAGCAAGCTTTATGAATAGTAATAAATTATTTAGGTTCCAGGATTTCAAATGGAGACCATTTCACCTTGGCCCATGCTGTTTAGTTTTATAATTATTCTTAAATTAATTTAATCAATATTTTATTTTTTTTTACTTTTTAGTTTAATTTGCTATTTCTATTCTTCCAATCTCCCTATAATATTCTTTTTCAATTTTCTGGAGGAATTTAGATCAACTATTTCATTTACTGTTTATTCATGAAAGTATGGGGCATCACAATACACAGCTTGGTTTACACTCATAACTTTTGCAGCATGTTCCCTTAAGAGTACTTTGACTTCAAGAGTTTTTTGCACCTGCTCTTTGTTACACTGTTAGACATTTAGCCTTGACCCCTTAGATATCCATTTAACCCCCTTCTTACTTTACTTTATTTTTTATTCTGCTATTGACTGGTATTTGATTTTGTTATATTTTATTTTTGAAAAAATTAGCCTCTGGTTATTACATAATACTAAAGAAAATGATTCTATGACCCATAATCCTCAGTGTTTTGTCCCCACTACCTTAATAAATTAAGAATTTGATTTATTGGGGCATTTGCCTCAATGAAAGCGCTTACAATAAATTGGTCTTTGTAAAGTTTAAAGCAGCTAACTTGCTTTTTTGTTGTTTTTTACCAAGTTAGAAAAGTGAACAGTTAGAATTTGATTTATTGCTAATTAATGGCTCTTACCCACAACTCACCCGGTTCTCTCCTCTAGACTAATGATGAACCTCCCACCTAAAATCAATTTATTTTACATAGTCTTTGGAGTTTATATGCATCTTATGCAGCTACTGCTGTATGAAGGTTAGAACACTAAAAACACACATTGAACCACAGCCCTTAATACCTTTATCTTTACATCAGCAAGTTTTGGATTCCTGACCCATCGAGGAGTACTACCCAACTTATCCATACCACTTGCTTTCCATCAGCATTATCTATTGAGACCTAAATTGCTTTAATCATGCATCACTTGATTTACCGCTGTTAATGTTTTCTTATACTAAAGAGACTCTACATGGTTATTTCAGTCCCCTATTCCTGCCCTCCTTACAATGATACATTAACTTTCCTTATTATTTTTATCTTCATTTTCAATAAATTTTTTTGCACCCCTTCATAAAACGGTTTCTAAAAATGGTTTCTTACACCCCTTTGGACACTATTTTTGTAGTCTTGATTTATTCACATCAATTCAGTTCAAAATCCAACACACATTCAGTTTTAAAATAGAAGTTGTATGTTCTTCCTGAGCCATATCTAGCCATAAGCTTGACTTGTTCGCACTTGTAGTTATTTGTTTACTTTAACTACCCCTAAAGCAAAATTTTAAAGTTTTGGGGGTGTTTATGATTTGATTAAGGTAGATCTGGTCAAGCACCTAGCAAAAGCATAACAGCACATTGTTAGAGTTAAGACCTCATTTCCCTTACAGGTTCCTTGTTTTCTAGATTTTTACAGACCCACTCCTTATTTCTCCAATAGTCACTCAACCTGGTCCTCATGGACGTCTGTTTCCTTTGTTACTTTATTGTTTAGTTTGCTAGTAATTAGTACAATTTACCTTTTGATTTTCTCTGTTTTATTTTTTATTTATTTATTATTTTCATTATCATTTTTATTATTTTTTTATTTTTAATTTATAATTTCTATATTATTGTTAAACTCACATGATTACATCATATTAAGCAAAAAGGTCTGTCTTGTTTTAAAACCCATAATCCTCAATCGTTTATTCTCCAGAACCATAATACTTTAAGAGATGGATTTATTATTACTTGATATCCCTTACCCAAAACCAACCCAACTCTCTCCTCTAGTTTGGTAATGGACCTCTTACCTATGAGCCATTGTGCCATACCCATTTGAGTTTTTGAGCCACCTGACAAATGAAGATAGTACACTAAAAGGATCCATTTTATTCATCCTTACCAAACAATACATAAAACTTTATTTTCATACTTTTTCTTGCTCCCTTTCAGATTCAACTTTTTATAGCCTTCACTTGTTCAGCTATTATTTCAAAAATCCATATCTCATTTAAAAGAGAAATGTTATGATCTTCCCCCCACTAATCAAGCCATAAGCACAATTCATTCACACATTTAGATAACCTGTATGTTAACCACCCCCCCTAGGGCAAGGATTAAGGCATTCTCCTAGTTTATTATTTCATTTCAGCAGATCTGACGAACTCCTAGCAAAATCACTGTAACAGTTTGGGAATTAAGACCTTAGTATTTTCATCATGAATAACTTTTCTCTGATTGTATAATTCACTTTCATGTATTAACTAAAAGGCAAGGCAACTTGCTTTCCAACCTTTTGGTAAGCCAGGTAAACTTAAGCTGTGGAAGGTGTTATCATGTGGTCACCTTTCTAACTATTTACATTTTAGACACTATTTTTTAGCTAGATTAAATTGTATGCATTTATTAATGCTTGCAAGAATCTTTTGACTTTAGCATGATTCTGGGGATCAATTGCGAATATTGGAAGGGATAGAACCATTGGCTATTTTGAAACATATGTGACCAATGACTGACACTAATTCAGACCACTCCCTCCACATGCTCTCATACCTAGTTTGTAAGTTTATTTTTAAAAAGAATGTTAACTGAACAAGTACAGTATGTTGTTACAACACCCAATATCAGTGCTCATCTGCCATTAAACTTTTTGTTAAAACTACAGTATCCTGAGTATTTTCTAAGGAATGTTCCACTGTATTTATAAAGTTTTGATCCTAGAACACTTACCATAATTTAGGATGATAAAGCTGGACCTATTCTACTGTTGAAGCTTTGGCAATAAAGCTTTTGGAGTTTTTTTGAGTTTTCTGAGGTTTGTGCAACTGAGGCTAGCCAGGATTGTTTTCTTTTAGACCTGAATACTAAGGGTCATTACTGTCTTGATCTTTTCTTTCCTCTACTTTGTTTTTTTGATTGCAGCAACCCAGTGAAGAGGGTGGCTAAAGTTTCTTACTAGACCTCAGGCTTAAGACATCAAGGGCTCTGTAAGATGTTCATCATGTATTTCCCCTTATTTGTATTTCCAGTCAGGAATAGTCCATTTGTTCTCCCAGCCTTGAAGTTTTATCTAAAATCAGGGTGAGATCTCTCCAGAGGGCACCATCATGTCAGGACCCTGGCTACAAGGATGTATGTTATGGCCTAACCCTCCCTACCCCAAAAGGGGAAGTGAGTGACTTACATCGCAGAGAGGCTCACCAAACTTTTTCAATGTGGATGCAAGCTCTCAGACAGCTGCTATGAATGTCACCATCTATTTGTGGCAGGGTGAGACTATCTCCACCTCCAGTCCATGCATTAGCATCCCAGGACTTCTTCTGAAGGAACCCATGCAGTGCACAGTTGGTTTTACCCTGCCCTTGCCACAAGATGGACATGCCCATTCTCCACTGACATCATCAACTGTCATAGTCAGGATTTTTTCTGTATTTACTATCAGAACTGCCTTAATCCTATAAGTTTTATTTAGGTTTTCCTGCAACTCAGTCACATAGGCTTTCAAGGGATTGCTGAACACCACAAATACATGGTTTCAATTAGAATCAACCCACTCTGCTAAAATGTGTGTGTCGGGGGGTGAGCATGTGTGGGTATGTCCCATTCAGAAGCCAGCTAGGTTTTAGCTTTTTAGACCTAGATACCCTTTTATCTAGCTTGACTGTTTCAGTGTCAAGACCAAGTATAGCTAAAAAAATTACACTCAGTTATATCCCTGTCATGTATGTGTGTGTGTGTTTGTTTTGCTTCTTTTGAAAAAATGAAACAAATAAAAAACAAATGTGCATTACCAAAATGCAGTTTGCAATTTACATAGTAAGGCACAAATGTGACATAATTATGTGTACAGCACAGCAAATTCAGTAGTGCTGAGAAATATCTGTGTGTGTGTGTGTGTGTGTGTGTGTGTGTGTGTGTGTGTGTGTGTGTGTGTGTATATATATATATATACATATATATACATATATATATATATATCACACACACACACACACACACACACACACACACACACACACACACACACACACACACACACACACACACACATATGTGTGTGTGTATATATATATGTATATATATATATATATATATATATATATATATATATATATATATATATATATATATGTGTGTGTGTGCACACACACACACACACACACACACACACACACACACACACACACACACACACACACATATATATATATATATATATATATATATATATATATATATATATATTTATACATATGTACAGGTTTACTATCAAAACATCAAACATGTAAACCTAAAGCTATCAAAACTGTGGTTTACATGTTCGATGTCTTGAATATTAATTAGGTTGGAATATTGACAACCTAATTAAGGAGAAGTTGACTTCAACGTCACAGGACTGTTAACCCCTGTACAGCACTATGTATGGACCAGATCCATACTGTGCATCACTGACAATATTGTTTTTGCAGGGGGCAAGCCCCCCTGCACCCCCCACCCCCTGCAACTTATATATTCTAACTCCGAAATTGTACTGCAGTGCAGAAAAGGGTATATCTATTGATCTGCATTGTCCCGCGATCTCAATATAAACATCGCGCAGCTATGAGTGAATGCACAGTGGCATTCACTGAACAGGGGACTCGCAGAATTGATGGTTGGCAATATGGAAATTGGTCAACTAATGTTCGGCATTTCCATAGTTGCCTAACCGTCATAAATATATATGGATTCACTTCAGAATCTCAAAATTTCAAAACATTGAATTTCATATGATCAGGACCATATGATCGATGTTTCAGAATATCAAAATTCTGAAACAAATCCAAAAAAAAAAAACAATTTAAATGTTTCTGTAGGGGAGGAAGCCCCCTGCACCCCCACACCCCCACTACTTAAATATTCCAACTCCGAGATCGCAATACAGCAAGGAAAAGGGAAATCTCCCATTCCATGCTGTATGCAGATCTCCGTTCACAATGTCAGGATTCCAAAAGTTTGATCATATTGTCTCGGCCATATGAAATTCAATCTTTCAGGATTTTGGCTTTGTGAAGTGTTCCCATATATACAATCCCTGTGACAATCAGCTCAGTTTTATTTCATCTTGCTTTTCCTTTATTAACAGGCTTTTATAGAATGAAGGCCCTCACAATGATCCATTACATTGAACGATTACAAGTTTCATGACTATGTGGGGGTAAGATACTGTAACCCATGAAGCAAGCTTTACAAATAGCAATATATTAATTAGGTACCAGAATTTCAAATGGAGACTATTTCACCTTGGCCCATGCTGTTTAGTTTTATAATTATTCTTAAATTAATTAGATTAGTCTTTTATTTTTTTCTACTTTTTAGTTTAATTTGCTATTTCTATCCTTACAATCTCCCTATAATATTATTTCTCAATTTTCCTGAGGGATTTCACTCAACTATTTTATTTACTGTTTGTTCATTAAAGTATGGGGCATCACAATGCACATCTTGGTTTACACTCATAACTTTTTCAGCATGTTCCCTTAAAGGTACCTTGACTTCAAGAGTTTTTCAGACCCAGTCTTTGTTCCTCTGTTAGGCACTCAACCTCAACCCCATAAAGATCCATTTGACACCCCCCCTTTTACTTTACATTACTTTATTTTTTTATTCTGCTATCAATTTTGATTTCATTATATTTCATTTTTGAGAAGATTAGCCTCACATTATTACATAATATGAAGGAAAACTATTCTACACCCCATAATCCTCAGTGTTTTGTCCCCACAACCTTAAAATTTTATGAATTTGATTTATTGCTAATTAATGGCTCTTACCCACAACCCACATGGTTCTCTCCTCTAGGCTATGATGAACTTCCACCTAAAAACAATTTATTTCCCATACCCAGAGGAGTTTATGTGGATCTTATGCAGCTATTACTGTATGAAGGTTAAAACACTAAAAAGCTTACATCAAACCACAGCTTTAAAACCTTTATCCTTATATCAGCAATTTTTAGATTCCCAACCCATTGGGGAGTACTAACCAACTTATCCATACTACTTGCTTTCTGTCAGTGTTATCCATAGAGATCTAAATTGCTTTTAATCATCCATTACTTGGCTTACAGCTGTTAAATTTTTCTTATACTAGAAGGACTCTAGACTTCTATTTTATTCTCCTGCTCCTACCCTCCTTGCAACGATACATTAACATTCCTTTTTTATCCTTACCTTCATTTTCAATAAACGTTTTGTTGCACTCCTTCATAAAATGGTTTCTTAAACTCCTTCAGACACTATTTTGGAATATTGATTTGTTCATATCAATTCAGTTCAAAATCTAACACACATTCAGTTTTAAAATAGAAGTTATATGTTCTTCCTGAACCATATCTAGCTGTAAGCATGACGTATTTGCACGTGTAGTTATTTGCTTACGTTAACCATCCTCCCAAAGCAAAATGTTAATATTTTGGGGGTGTTTATATGTTTATGATTTGATTAAGGTAGATCTGGTGAAGCACCTAGCAAAAGCATGGCTGCACATTGTTAGATTTAAGACCTTAGTTTGTTCATTTTTAATACAGGACTTTTCTTTCGTGTAGTTAATCCATGAGCTGTAATTCATTTATGATCAACTATCTAGGGATCCAAGTATACATAAGATAGACATGTTTTTTTATCATTTTTTTCTACTTTTGAAATACTTATTTAATGTTTTATTTTGGCTATTAAATATTACTTTACCGGACAATGTTCGATTTTTAGTGCACTTCTGGGCCTCCACATTGTTTATTTTAAACTGAGTCAACCATTGGCTATTTTGAAATTACCATGACCAATAGCTAACATTATTTTAGGCCACTCCCTCCTTCTGCCCTGTTTCTTGGCTGGTGAATTTTTGGTAGTGAAAAGTATTGTAACTGAACACGTAGGTTGGTACAACACTAAACATTTGAGTTTACGAATGACCTGATGAACAAAGATAGTGCACTAAAAAGTATCCAGTTTATTCACTTGATTTTCCCACTCCCGTCCTCACCATGATGATACATAAACTTTCCTAATTTTCATACTTTTTCTTGCTCCCTTTTGGATTCAACTTTTTATAACCTTGACTTGTTCAGCTCAATTTATTACAAAATCCATATCTCATTTTTAAAAAGAAATGTTATGATCTTTCCCTGCTAATAAAGCCACAAGCACCATTCATTCACACATTTCAATAATGCATATATTAACCATTCCCCTAGGGCAAGGATTAAGGGATTCATCTAGTTTATTATTTGATTTAGGCAGTTCTGACAAAGCTCCCAGCCAAAGCACTGTAACACAGTTTGGGATTTAAGACCTTAGTTTGTTCATCATTAATAATTTCCTCTCATTGCACAGTTCACTTTCGTGTATTAAATAGAAGGCAAGGCAGCTTGTTGTACAACTTTTTGGTGAATCAGACAAACTTAAGCTCTAGAAGGTGATATCATTTGTTCAACTTTCTAACTATTTACATTTTAGACAATGTATTTTTCAGCTAGATTAAATTTTACATATTTATTAATGGCTTTTAGAATCTCTTGACTATCCATTGTGAATATTGGAAGGGATGGAACCATTGGCTATTTTGAAACATATGTGAGCAGTGATTGACATTAATTTAGACCACTCCCTCCACATGCCCTCATACTTAGTTTGTAAGTTTATTTTTAAAAAGAATGTTAACTGAACAAGTATGTTGTTACAACACCTCACATCAACACTCATCTGCCATTAAACATTCTGTTAAAATGGCGGTATCCTGAGTCTTTTCTAAGGAACGTTCCACTGTATTTATAAAGTTTTGATCATAGGACAGTTTATCTTAATTTAGGAAGGTAAAGCTGGAAGTCCACTATTGTTGAACCTTTGGTAATAAGGCTTTTGGAGTTTTTTGGAGTTTACTGAGCCTTGTGCAACTGAGGCTAGCCAGGATTACTTTGTTTTAAACCTGAATACTAAGGGTCATTACTATCCTGATCTTTCCTTTCCTCTAATTTGATTGGGAATACACGCAATGACTAATAGGCAGAAGGGCAACAATCACAAAAAAATTGTTTAAGCTTCTGTTTTGTCATATTTAATTATTTACATTTATATTCACATTACCAGTGAGCAAATACTCCCTACAGGTTACGACATACTAAGAGTAGACCGGCTAAACAAAAAAGGAGGTGGTGTAGCTATAATATTTAAACAGCATCTAAACATCCAAATCTTAAAATCATCAGCTCCACAAATAGGCAATGAAGAAATAATATATACCAACCTCAAAATAAACCAAAACAAAACCATCAACATAATTGGATGCTACTTCCCACCTGGCCAAAACATCCCTCCACTAGAAAACCTCCTCGGCTGGTCTACCCACCATCTCCCCAAGAAACTATCATTTTAGGTGATTTCAATATTGACTGGGAATCCTGTTCTGGCAACCATCCAACCCATCATGTAAACTTTCATGGCTTCACCCAACTAGTCCAGTCGCCAACCAGGATAAATAAAAATTCCAGCAAGCACACTACCCTGGATTGGATACTAATCAGTAAGAGCCCCCAGTCATATATAACAGGCTGCTTATCAGATAGCCTCAGTGATTACTCCCCAGCATTCCTACTCAATAAATACCTATACCAAGCTAAACCTGTCATCTACCATCAAATACGTAAAAAAACTAAACTTTAACCCACTCATATTCATCTCATCCCTCAAAGAATGTAACTGGCATCCTCTAAAGTACCTCAGTCTAGATGACGCAGGTAAATTTTTTAATACTACCTTCCTGAACATCCTTAATTACCATGCCCTCATAAGATTCTCCAGAACCAAAGCACAACCCTCCCCATGGCTACAGAAAACCACTAAGTCAGAAATAAAAAACAGGGATAAAGCCTGGGAGCACTGGTGCAAAACCAAAACCCCCTCAACTAGACAGAAATTCCTAGAACTACGCAATAGAGTCAAAAAGCTAATAAAATAGGACAAATTCCAATACTACCAGTCTGCCCTAGACTCCTCACAACAAAGCCCCAAACAATTCTGGTTCTCCATTAACTCCATCCTCCACCCAGGTAAAGTCAGTACTCCTCCTCCTAACATCCCTCACTCCTCAGAAAATATTGCTACCTCATTCAACACACACTTCACCCAAACCATACTATCACCAGCTAAACAACACAACCCCCTCCCCTCCAACCCACACCTTCAACTAGTAATCTCCCCACTGCCTTCTCATTTTCTCCTGTACCTACCTCCAACATAAAAAAACTCTTAACTAAACTTAAACCCACCAAATTAGCAGCAGACAACCTCCCAAGTGAATATCTACAAATCACAGCTGATGCTCTGGCCTACCCAGTATCCATCTTGATTAACCGATCTCTGTCAGAAAGTTACGTTCCCACACTGTGGAGAGTGTCACATATAATTCCCCTCCACAAAGGCGGACTCTCCACAGAACTAATCAATTACCGCCCCATAGCGATTCTCTCTCCACTCTCCAAAATACTAGAGAGATGCATACACTCTCAGGTCTCAGACTACGTCCTTACTAACAACCTTCTTTCCAGTACTCAGCATGGTTTCTGACTAAACCATAGCACCACCACTGCCTTAATATCCTTTACTAACACTATCCTTCAGCATAAAAACAATGGCTATCTCTCCTCTGCTACTTTCCTAGACCTATCTAAAGCATTTGACATAGTCCCACACAAACAACATCTCTGCCCTCAATAACCTATCCTTCTCACAATCAGTCACCAACTTGTTTCAGAGTTACCTGTCTGACCGCCAACAATCCGTTGTATGGCAGAATGACATATCTCCCCAACTACCTGTCTCCATAGGGGTTCCCCAAGGATCCATCCTTGGACAACTACTCTTCTCTGTTTACACCAATAATCTAGCCTCTGCCACCAAACATGGCACACTCATACAGTACGCAGATGACTCAACCATCATCTGCTAAGCCCAGTCCCTACCAAAACTGCAAAAAGTCACACAGGAAGTCTTTTCCTCTGTTGAAACTTGGTTTTCCGATGCCCAATTAATACTCAACCCAAACAAAACTAAACTATTCATCTTCCAACCCACCAAACATACTCAAAACAACTCTCACTTTAACATCACAGCAAAAGACAACACCACTATATACCCAACTGAACACACCAAATGGCTAGGAGTGGAAATAGACAATAAACTAAAATTTGACATTCACATATCCATGACCATAAATAAAGTCCACAAAAAACTAGGAGAATTATACAGAAATAAGCAATTTCTCACCAAAGCAGAAAAGATTTCAATAGCAAATTCCCACCTTATCTCCACCCTACTTTATGCCTCTCCAACATATACCAACCTAAGGCAATGCAATCTAAACAAGCTAGAGACCTGCTACAACAAAATTGCCAAATTCACCACAGGGGCATCCTACAGTAGTCACCACTGTCTCTCACTTGCTGAACTGGGCTGACTTGAACTCCCTCACCTCCTTCAGTGGTATCAACTCTCACTCGCCCACAAACTAGTAAAACATCCACTAAATGTCCCATCCCTCCAGAATCTACTCCAACCCTATCGCACCACCAGCCCACTAAGATCCAGCAACACAAATCACTTGCAGATCACTAAAGCCAATAACTCTGCTGGTGAAGCACAATTCTCTTGCACCATAGCCAAATTATGGAACTCCCTTCCACCCACAATTACCTCCGTACCATCATGCACCCACTTCAAAACTTTACTAAAAGTGCACCCAAAACATACTGGCTATGCACTTGCAACTCCCACTCTAATATCATCCACCCCATCCAACCACTACCTTTCTTTCCACTCCACTAACTACCTTGATTATAGCAAGCTCAGATGCTCATAAGCCTAGTACTTATTATACAACAGGAACTTCTCATTGTAACATTTGTTAATGTCTGTTATGTACTTCACAAATAAATATTCTAGTTGTCTACTGATGTACTATGTTCTTCATCTGTAAATATGTTGTAAGCAACTGCTATGTTAAATTGTTAATCGCTATGTAATCCAATGTAACTAATGTCTGTTTATTGTAACTGTGGAGCTTTTCTCCCCGGGCCTCCGCTGAAAATGGACCTACGTCCAGTCAGACACTCCTGGTCAACAAATTTAAATAAAATAAATAAAATAAATAATACATAATTTACAAATAAATTGAGGAGATAACTAAACAAGCTAATAAAAATGATAACAGAGGCTATTAAAACATTAAGTGAATATGTAAGCTGACATTTTGGTTGTTAGCCAAAATCATTAAGGTAAACCCTTGTGTGGCTAGGCTGTAATTTAAAATGGTCAAAGCTTACTTGAATATGCAAAAGGCTAGTACAACTTAAACAGCCTGTGTTAGAGATATCAACCTCAACTCAGATTTAGAATCTCCACAAAATGGAGAAGAAAGGTGCATAGACTTTTGGATGTCTGGTAGGAAACTGACAGACAAATAATGTGGCTTTTAGAAAGGACTGTAATGATAAAAGCTAATACCCTGCTGAGAAATGTTCAACTTGGCAAAGCCCTAGCTGTAGCAAACCTCAATACAATGGACAACTTAGTTCACTAAATTCCAATAACGCTAAGATGAGCTGAAAACTGGAAAATGAAAAACAAAATAGAAAGAAAGTTGAGACTGAAATTAGATTCTGATTCTTAAAGATTAACCTCTGCTGTCCAGAAGCTAGAAAATGTCAAGCAGTAAAGGCTAACTGAACTTTCTTTACAGAAAGATAGATAACTGAATGAATAAATAAAGGATCTGCAGCAAAAACATTCAGGGACTGGACACCACAATATAGCATTTAAATTCAAAACACTGGAGCCTGCAAGTCAAAATGCTGCTTCAACTAAGGCCAAGAACTGCACTGTTAATTTACTAAAGGATATTTTCTTTATTCACCTACCTTTTTTTTCAGATTACCCTTGTGCGTTTCTCTGCTTGTTCTTGTCCTATTTCTGTCTTTCTTATCTTTCTCTTTCACTTATATGATGATCTGAATTTGCACTTTGTTCTGCTGCCCATGTGGCCTGCTTACAGTGCCTGTTTCCAGCTATTGGACACTTCTTGATATGTCCAAACATTAATATCCTCAAGAATGCCGCATTATTGTTCTTCACATGTAGAGCATGTATCTGCCCATAGCATGGCTGCTTTGTTGCACTTCAGTAGTATGACTGTTGCCAGTACCTTTTGTGCTCTGTCTCACTTTGCAGCTCAATGCCCGGAATGCCAGCACCATGCTGGGCTTAATGTATACCTAAGCAACATCAGGCTGGCTCTTTCTATGAGATATCTGATATTCAGCACTGGGCAGTGGTGTCACGAATCATTCTGAATACTTCCTTTGTCAACAATGCTTATCGCACACCACTTTTTCTAAGTAAAATTAATCCCTTACACTCTCCTTATTTCACCATATGCCAAAACAGCATTGCAGACACTCTTCATATTTTTTGGAGCTGCAAGAATGTTTACAAATTATGGTATTTGTTAAGAGCCAAGTTAGAAAAAAAGGGATACACTAAATCTACCCTGTCATGGAAATGGCAATTTTACATGTATTCCCTACCAGTTTTTCCTATGAAAACAAACACATCATAGTCACACTGTGTGCAATGATGAAATCATACATAGCCCAAAATTGGTTAGATAGAGGTAAAATCATATGGGAAGAGTTTAAAGGAATGGCTATAAGGTACTTATTAGCCAGTAAACTAATATAAGAAGCCAAAAAAAAAACTATCCTACTATCAGAAACATTGGAGACCACTTATAGAAATCTTAGGTCGAAACTGATTTATAAACAAGGGACTACAACATCAGTATTATTCTATGTAAATAAGGGAAACTAAAAATATTTAATATTGTAAAATGTTTACCCACAACAACAATGGGCAGGTCATGGTAATACATATAAGATGAACATTCAAGGTGACATCAATGTATATCGTGTATATAGTTAGTACAAGGTATAACATAAGTTAGGTAGGCTAGAATGTCTTGATGCAAGTGTTTTAATGTCAGATTTCAATATGATGTATATTATCTCTGTGTAGTTTTCAGTATTATAGCTCAATATGAACAGCTTGATTGTTAGTTAATTTTGCATATTGTTAGTTTAATACTGATGGTTCATGTTATATTTACTTTATTAGGCTTACTGCAACTTGATATTGCTAGTACCTGCTCTTATATTTTTCTGTGATATTCTTTTCTTTTATTAAAATAATAAGAAAAAAATGCAATAAAAACATATTTGAAAAAAAAAAAGATGAGACAAAAGAAACTATAGTCTATAGGAGATATGACAAGTGATCTGTGCATACTTTCCATCCTAAAGGAGGGTCCTTAATGTTGATGTAAGTTTTCAGGATGCCAGACCAGTAGAAAATTAACCATATTGTTACCCTGCATTTTACTGGGTATTCTAGATTTTCATATTTTGCCTGTTCATTCTGTATTTTGTAAGTATTCTAATTTACCCTGTGATTTTCTTCAGAAGGAATTCAGTTTGTTTATTTATTTAAGTTGTTTCTTGGGTTGGCAGACCATTTCAGCCATGTGCCAAACCAAATGACGAACAACATATTTACAATAGATGAACAGCAGATGCACTATATGTAGTCATTTACATAGCAATAAGATATGTATAAACATTTTAGTATAAAAAGAAATTAACATTATGTAATGCAACAATGTAAGTCAATGGGACAGTGCAAATAGATGCAGTTCTGAATAAAGACCTGAGGCAAACATGATAAGAATTACATATTTAGTATTAATAAAATGCTACAATCAGTGAGAAGCGTAGTGTAGCCTAAAATGCAGAAGTATAACAAGTCACAGACTATGCATTTGCATCAGTGGTACAAACTTAGCAAGCATCTGTGAAGCATGTGCATTTGTTTGCAATCTGTAGATTTCATGTTTTTAAGTGAGAGATTCTGCAATTCTGTAATGTGGTCTGGAAGAGAGATTCATGAAGTAGTAGCAATCTTTGGAAACTTCTTTTGCAGAGAGCAAGAGAGTATGAGTCTGACTAAACTGACTGTATTCTACTTTTCAAGAGTTATGTTTGTTGCAGTTTTGTTTTATAAAGTCCATTTTAATTTGACATTGATCAATATTTAAGGATTATCATTGTAATGATGTGACAACTTGCTAAAAGCTTTTTTCATAGACAGTTCATTCATAGAAGATTTGAGAGAACTCATATTTTGCATTGAATCAAATTAAGTGGTAGCAGGGAAGATTGTAATAAAATTTCCAAAGCTACAATAAAATAATTTTGACAAATAATCTTAACAAAACATATTTATCTTAATGTAGCTCCTTTTTATCTAAGTGGTATCAACATTTTCTGTTAAATGTTATATTTATCTACAAAATCATTTTAAGGGAGCTTCTACTCAGCAATCATCCTGGATTCTATCCTGCTGTTATTTTTTTGAGTTAATGTTCAGTTTATTTGGATTTATCAAAGCAATGTGTTACACAAGAACAACAAACTGTGCATGTCAGAGTAAAACTGCTAGTAGAAAAACAAAATAATATAAATCAAAACAAATTACTATGCAGTAAGACTGAGGGTTTTATTGCAGAAAACAAACACCTTTACATTGCAATGTTTTTTTCAAGCTTTTAAAAGCTTTACACTTGAAAAAGCATTTTAACATGAAAGCACTTGTTTTCTGCAACAAAGCGCTTAGTGTTATTGCACAGTAGTTCATTTTGGTTTATAATGTGCTACCCAAATTCAGAGGTAAGATCTAAGTAACAAAATGTATGCCAAATGCTGCTACAAGTGGAGACTTTAGAGGAAACGCTGCAACACTAAATACAATAATTACTTTCAATGCAATGTCAGTGCACATTATGGTACAAGCAAAAAATAAGTGGGTTGAATATAATGCTTTAATACAGTAGACATCTCAAGAAAAAGTGTTCTTCCTGTACTACAATAAACACTGGTGTTAAATTTAAAGTGAAAAGCAACTTGTTCTTGATAAAACAATACTTCCTTCCTCTTTGGTTCAATATGCTTAAGCAATAATGGATAACAACAACTACTGTAGTTTAGTTTCCCAAGCAAAAAGTGGACTCAGTGGTCTTTCCTAGGCTCTGTTCAAGGAAAACCAGTATAAAATTGTTACTCATATAGATATTTTTTATTTCTAAGGCTGAGAAATGTTACAGAAGGAGTGTCTTTGATAATTCTTTAATGTTCACTTTGAAATTATTTGCTTATGTAAGAAATATATTAAGGACGACCAAGCTCCCATCTTTGTAAGACTACTATGAAGAATACAATAAAGCTGCAACTATCACATGGTGCTGGCATTTACCAAAAGTTACAGACTATATATTTTTTAAGTTCAACAGTCAGATATTTATATGGTCTTTTATTTCTGCTGCTTTTCCACTGACCATCAGTTCTCCTCTCCAGTCACCCAGCTGGCCCATGTGCTCTTCTGCAGCTGCTAGACGCAAGGGCTATATTAAATGGGGAAAGACCATCATCCAGCAGATTGATGAATTATGCCCTAACCCCCATGCCAGTTCCAGGCTGTCTTGGGCATGTGACTAAGGAGGCAAACATCCTCCCCTCTGTGGTGACTTGCCTATCTTGTAGGTCCAGTTAATTAAATATGTAGACCACAACTTGTTGTGCAGTTTCTTTTTGTCACTTTACAATCTCTTTGTTAGGCTATATTACAGTGCTCCTGTCAAACTCCTTCCTAGGTGCCTTGCTCTCTTTTTTGTCTCTTGTTTTCAGGTAGTTTAATTTCTTCTCTGGAAGTCTCAGTTGTTAATACATTAATCTTCACAATGTCTGGATTTGACCTTTACTCATCTCTATTGCTCCTGTATGATGTCTGCAGCTACTGCCTTGAGCTTACAGGAAGACATTGTGAACTTTATCAATCACTGCTTTTGCTGTTGCTAGATCTGGACTATTAGTTAGTTATGTCTGAAGACAAGGGAGCAGGAAAGTACATGACCTCAGACACCCACTACCTCCTGATCTACTTATTTAGTTAGAAAAGTTGGAACTGGCTAGCAGAAGACCTGATTTTTTTTTTTACAGATTATAGGTCTGCAAGCAAGAACAACTGGATGGTCCATTATAATATTTAGTGACATGAAAACGAAACTGTACGGGGAAGTTTCAGTATATGAACTTGTCCTACAATGCCAGACCACAACAGAGCATGGCAGCAATTTGGGGTGAATTTTTTGAAATGGACAACATTTCAGTTATGGGATTTCCTTCAACAAGTAAGAGCAGAAAGAACAGGAATCAGATAAGACAGGTTTCCATAGTGCATCATCCTGATAAAAAGGACTGTATGCACTGACATCTCAGTTCTGCATGTTGCCAGGTTTTAACACTTTTCAAGTGATGTAATTTAAATGGGGGTATCTATGGTACCCTTAAGGCGTGGATGTAGAAACCAGGACAGATAAAAATATTCTGTGTATTTTGGTCATCAGCCTAAATTGTACATATAAAACAGTTTGTCTCCTGCCACAGCCTTACTTGTCTTTGCTGAAACAGATGTGTGATTGGAGGCACTAAAGCCTGTGCTGGATCACCAGAGATCGATAAAAGAACCCGACTGAGCCCAGCATTGTCAAAGCTCCGAAAGTGTGCACCTCCATCCAAAGGTTTCACAATAGTATTTAGAATCTCCCTTGGATGCCAGTGACTTGTATTCAGGTGTAGTCAGCACTCTGGGCAAACTTTGGTTGTGTTTAAGGCTTGGGAAGTTGCCCTAGTAGTTAGTCGCTAATGTTTTTATCCATGAATTTAGCTTACCTGTATCCCTTTGAAGCAGTTATGTGGACTGGTTTGGCTAACCTTAGCTTACTTTGGTTACCATTCATATTCTTTACCAAATTTATGGAACTACAAAGAATCAAGATGTGAGACCTAGGTTATTTCCTAGTTCTAAAAGTTAACACACATTAATTTGTATGAGTTTGATACTATCATTGTTAGAAGCTAAATCATGATAATGTCCCTGAAAAGTAAGACCTCCTAGTTTCATCCTACTAGATCTCTCAAAAAAAGGCTTATGGGTACTATGCTTTTTTGAACACTTTGAACACTACCCACACAACAATTTATCCCTCCTGCTGAAAAAGTAATATCACCAAGCATCACAACTCTAATACCATCTCATTTAATTATTTGATAGTTTTGCTGTAGCCCCTCCTTACCTATAAAATGCACATAAATGAGCTTCATGTAAACATGGGAAGATAACTAGGGACTTGCTGGATTATATCTCACTTCCTCTAATGTATAGCCAGGAATACTGCAGTCAAAAATGTGTTAACTTAGCCTTGAATATTGCCTTCCCCGGTTTGCTTTGTCATGTTTTAAATATTTAAGACTTACAATCCCAAAATAAAATATTTAGGTTTACATTACTTGCTGCTGGCCTTGAATATCATTCTTAGTTACCAGGAAAAACTAACTGCTTGCCAATTAATTTCAGATCACTGTTCATACTGACCAAATACATATTAAAACTACTATATCAAAGTCCGCACCCTAAGTTATCAAGCCTATCTATCCCATCCAGAAGACTAATATAATCACAACAGCTGTAACACTGTTTAGTCATTTTAAGATACAAAGGGATCATCAGTGACTGTCCTCTCAAAACTGGACCACACTACCTAGGATGAAAAGTTTTTATGTATAACAATATTAAATAACCCAGTTACAATGCATTGAAAAAACAGGGCATTACTCATAAATTGTCCACCATAGATGAAAAGTGTGCTCTGCTCAGTTTGACAGAGCTGCAATGCTTGGTTATAATGCAGTTCAGAAACCTGCATAATCATGTATAATTACTGTGACTCTGAAGTATATTAAGCCTGTCTTGCAAATGCTTATAAATCACCTATTGCACAGTTAAAACAACTGTGGGCAAGTACCCTAGTCAAAAAACTGCAGCCCTGATTGTAAACTACATAGCTTAAACCTGCAAAATTAGAGACGCAGCATTCCATACTGAAGTGTTAGGGTGCTAATAGCCACAGTCGCCCTTCATGAAAGTTGTGTATTATGAGTGTCTTTCAATGACCATACTGTGCAGTTTTCATAACAGTGAAGATGCTTGTAATGCACAGATGCCTAATTTGCATATATCATACCTATAGGCTGCCATATTTGCATGCAGATAGGGAAAATGTTGCCATTAATTTACAAGTCACAATGCAGCTGTGACATTTTAAGAATCACACTAAATTTGCATATCATGTAAGGCCATACAAGGGGATCTTGCATAGTATGCAATCATTTATGAATGCCCCCATTTGTTTAACTTCTTTCCCAAGGCCGTGTACTAGGTTTCCAGAAGTGAAGACATTACCTCAGACTTTAAATCCTTTTACTATATCCAATATGTACCTTTGAAATTGCTTTGAAAATATGTTTAAAAATGTTGACTAAAGTTACTTAAGTAAAGTCTGTTTCACAGGAAAATGATACATATAAAGGTATTTTCCTATACCAAATTCATTTATTTGGTATTCACATTAAGTATGCTGAGCCAAATAATGCTTATTAGGTATGACATGAGCTGGCATTTACAGCAAATGTGGAAGTTGGTCAAGGCATTAGAGGAACTACAAATGCCATCATTACTGACTAAAAGTAATGCAATCTTTAACATCTATATGGATTGCCATCTGATCAGACAGGAGCCTAACACTTAGTCGATACATAGATCCATCAACACACCCACACACACACACACACACACACACACACACACACACACACACACACACACACACACACACACACACATGTACACACTACCAAAAACACTACATCAAAGAACCTAAACATTGATCCACAAAGGATCATAAGCAAACACAAAAAAATAGTGGTGGTACAGGGGGGCTTGCTCCCTGCACTTCTACCCCCTGTTACTAATATATAATAACTAGAGATAATTGTACATTGGGGAGTAGATGTGTTCCCTGATCCCTACAGTACTATGATCTCTTACTATAAAAGCCGGTACTATTTAATCGATTGATTTTTGAGCACCTACTCCAGCTAAAACACTATTGATAAAATACAGATATTGAAGAAATGTATATGGTTCTGATCAGACAGACACTGGATTGATAAAGCTTTACTAGCTTTTTGTAGCACCTTATCAAGTAATAAGGCCTGTCACTGTAGTTTATATTATTAAATGAGAAATAATAGTACCTTCTGATCTCATCGGCAGTACTACTGTCCAAAACTTCTACAAAACCTATATGTATGCACATAAATTGATATTTGGAAGAAATTAGTTCTAGCCATCAATGTTTTACATAGTGGCATTTGCAACAACTCAGTGCTGAATAGGTTCATTAGTTATTTTAATTATTGGGTAGCTATTTTCACACTATAAACATCATATTATTACTATGTATTAGGACACCGTTTCTTTTTTAAATAATGCAGCTTTATTGTTAGTGTTATTTAATGTTGTGCAGCTATGCCTGACAGTTAAACGTAAGTAAAAGCAAATTAAATGAAACATATGCCTAGTTGTATGTGGAAATAACTGATGAGACAATGTATCAGCTTCTTGCTGAACTCTTGAAAAAATATATATAATAATAATAATAATCATAATAAAAAAATATGACCAATGTCATCTTGTCAACTTCAAAACTCACTATTTTTCTGCAAAACATGGTGCTTACTTTTAAGCTTCTTGCACTAGTGACTACATAAAATTCTGTATATGCCATGAACACATTATTTACATATATTTATCTGTATATATATATATATATATATATATATATTACTAATGGTCCAGATTTCAAGTTATTTTAGTTTCTCAACCCACTCAGTTTTCTTTCTCAGTAATATATTGCCAATTTCTGTTCTTCACCAAAATTGGTTATTATAATTGTATAGTTCAGCTATCTTTCACTTGCTGTTTTTCTTGTTGTACCAGTTTACCTATAGAGGCAGGAGCATTTATTAATGTATTACAGAGTGAGAAAATTCTAACATGTCCAATGCAGTTTTTATGAAGAAGAAGTGTGTAACAAAAACATTTTTCATTTTGACCTGAAAGCATCTCTGAATGTTAATTAACAGGTTCTGACATATCCAAATCCAAGTGTGTGACCCTCCAGTGGCAATGAAACGAAAAGCAGAGATTCAAAGGAACTTCAAATAAGATGCATTCATAAAATAATAAAGTTTATTCTAAAACAATGAATAAAACTGTTTGAATCATTTTAAACCATCCTTAAGCTTCCTATTGGACATTACAAATTGATATATCACATGTTATCTTGTCTTAAAGGAACAGATACTCAAAAAAGTTAACATCGTTAAATGCAACAATATTTAGAAGGAATACTTCCATCCAAATATACAATTAATGATCAGAATGTCCATGCAAATAAGTAAAAAATATGCATATACCCTGATACATTCTAAAAAATAAAAGGAGCATTGTGCTTGGTCCTATATCATTCTACAATCATTAAAAAACTGTTGCTACATTCATTAAAAACCCTGAACATTCTCTCTCCTCATGGTGTTAAAAACATTAAAATCCTTAGATAAACAGCAAGTTTTATCGCGTTTCAATATCTAGCATCTCTACTAAGATTAAGTAATACAAAATAAAAAGATAAAAACAGATCTTTTTATTTTGTATTAGTTAATGCCATCTCTGCCATGTTCAGCGAACACTTTAATAAGTGTACTCATTAATATGTACACGTTTCATTGTTTTAAATAGTGACACTTTGTGATCAATATATGCTTCTAGGGCATAATCGTGCTTACAAATACTGTCTATTTTAGGCACAGGACAGCACGAATATAGGCTCACCTTTTTTCTTAGAAATTTAAACATTGTTTCTGTTGTTCAGTACTTAGATGCTTAGAACGTGCTCACCGCACGTTGAGTTACCATAGCGCATGAAGTTAGGTTGTACTCAATTGCATTCAGAGTTCCTACAGCACACGGCACTTTACAACTTGTAAACAGTTTGTTTTACGTGGAATCTAAGAGGTTCCTATTTGTGGAATTTTTTAATCTTGGACAACAGCCTTTCACCGATATGATGAGGTCTGACTCCTTGATGAGGCACATCGCGAAATACATTATATTCGCTATGTTGTTTTGTGGTAAAGGTACGCTTACATTTTTAGTACAGAGTTCTCGCTATATTAGTTTTTTAACCTGATATATGCAAAGTTGCATTCGACACACCACTATCTTAGTAGAGATGCTAGATATTGAAACGCGATAAAACTTGCTGTTTATCTAAGGATTTTAATGTTTTTAACACCATGAGGAGAGAGAATGTTCAGGGTTTTTAATGAATGTAGCAACAGTTTTTTAATGATTGTAGAATGATATAGGACCAAGCACAATGCTCCTTTTATATTTTTTTAGAATGTATCAGGGTATATGCATATTTTTTACTTATTTGCATGGACATTCTGATCATTAATTGTATATTTGGATGGAAGTATTCCTTCTAAATATTGTTGCATTTAACTATGTTAACTTTTTGAGTATCTGTTCCTTTAAGACAAGATAACATGTGATATATCAATTTGTAATGTCCAATAGGAAGCTTAAGGATGGTTTAAAATGATTCAAACAGTTTTATTCATTGTTTTAAGAGTCTGAAGAAGCCTTGGCCTAAAAGCGCCACTCATTGGAATAAACTTTATTATTTTTATGAATGCATCTTATTTGAAGTTCCTTTGAATCTCTGCTTCATTGCCACTGGAGGGTCACACACTTGGATTTGGATTGCTCTCTTTTATGTTTACGTGAGTCTCCTGCCTCAACTGATAGCAGCACTGCATTTGGCTTTTTGAGTTGTATTATTTATTTGGTCAGTGCTGCAGGAAGTAAGGATGGCGCGAGAAAGCAGCATAAACATTGAACTACCATATGTCTGGAACATACTTCTAATGTCCTTGACAGATTTAAGACTTGTGTATCTGGAAGTATCAATTCATTATTGGATTTTAATCCAGTTGTTGATGGAGGGACAGTCACCGAACTGATGTGAGTACTATGGATTCTGTTAAAGACTTACAAGATTTAGAGTATGTTTTCGTAAATTGGTTAAACTACAAGTTCAAAGACATTATTTTGAAAGTTGTTTGAACAAACGGATTATACCTCTGCCTCACCTGCGTTACTGAAGATGCCTACATCTGGTACCTCATTACCAGACTTACTATATCGCTGGCAGCAACTCAACATGGAGTTGAGTTTTAGTTATATGAAACTCTTAATTGAGTTTCATCTGCCTGAAGAGGAGAGACTGAGATTGACTGTAAATAACTTGTTTAAAGACTTTGAAAGTAAATATGCTAACAATGAGATGTGCATGGGAAAATTAGGGAAAGTAATTGAAGATGTTTTGTTTTTAGAGAAACGGTTGCTAGACCAAAAGAAAGCTAAGATTACCAGGGATGTAAGAGATTTTAAGAACAATAATGTATTCACCTGGCCTAGGGAAATGAATCCAAATTTACACTATAGTCAGGGCTCAAATGCTCACGCAGGCCTCCAGGTAGAACAGGTAACAATTTTGTGAATGCCACACTGAGCACACCTATAATCAATCCTGATAGACATCCACGCAGTGATACTTCAGAAAGTAGATCATTTAATAGAATTGATTTAAACAATAAGCAGAGTGATATCACTGACATTTTAGGTACCAGTGTAACCACAGAATCTGATCAACCAGTCACAGCAAACAATAATCTAGAAACGGACAATGTAAGCCCTAACAGGACACAAGGAAATGGGAGAGTTAACAGTACTGTTGTAGGTGAAGGTCTGATAGGCTGCATTACGGATGTACAGAGGTCAGGTGCAGCAGTGGTAAGACCAAAACAAATAGTATTATTTTGAATACAAATATATTACCTGCCCCTCCCCATAGCACAAAATCATTTTTGGACAAAAGAAGGTCAACCAGCAGGGGAGACAGAAGAGGAAAGGATCGTTAGACGAGCAGGAACAAGTAGGCCCATAAAGAAAATGTGGGGAGGCAGAATCATTGATCATGAACCTTTCCGCAGGGTTTTAAATGAGTATGAGAAACAAGTCCTAAATAAAGGACTAAGTTTTATTCCCACTAAGAACAGTGACTTAGTGGACACTATTATAGAAACCAAAATGTTCATTCGTAATTTACAACTAAGGCTAGAGTTTGGACAGTTTGATGACAATTCAGTTAAGAATAAGCACAACAGCACTTCTCAACTTCACCCAACAATTGAAGTGTTTGGCAATGTAGTGGAAGATGACATATACAAATGCTATCAGGAGAAAACACCTTCAAGACATGGACGAATTTGAACTATAAGCAGAGACAAGCATTGTATTCACTCAAAGATGATAGCTCTATAATAATAAGACCAGCTGATAAAGGTGGCCCCGTGGTCATCATGGATGATATATACTACACTAACAAAATGTTTCAAATGTTAAATGACAGCAATACTTACTCCATACTAACTAAGGACAATTTAATAGATATGGTGTTCAGTGTTTATAATACCTTGATGACTTAGTTATGTCTCTGGACATAACTCAACAACTCTATGAGTACTTTAAGGTGAACAACCCCATCATCCCGATTATACAGGGACTCCCCAAAGTCCATAAAAGTAGATCCACCACTCAGACCCATTGTTGCAGGGCAAGGTTGGATCTATTTACTTGGAAAGTGTATTAAGACCTTTAGTCAATGACAATAGGAATATTTTGAAAGATAGCAAACAGTTTCTCTTAGATTTATACTCTCAAACTCGACCTTTAGGTGAACAGCAACATTACTTTTTGTGACACTAGACGTAGTCAGTTTATTCACTGTAATTCCTAATGACACAGGAATAAGAATGTTAACAGAATATTTGAAGATACATTCCGACTTTTCGGATAATCAAGTTGATCTTATAACTCTGTTACTTGAGACTGTCTTGACTAACAACGCTTTTGCTTTTCAAGAATCCATATTCTTACAGAAGGATGGTAGCTATGGGCACATCTTGTGCTACAACCTAGTGATGGGGAAGATGTTCACTTATATGACCATCCACTTTTCAATGAATTTGTTGGTATGTATTGCCGCTTTGTAGATGACCTCTTCCTTATTTGGTTGGGTGATGAACCCTCTTTAAAGAATTTCGTTTCTTATTTGGATAACACTACGGATTTTTAATAATTCACCATGAATTTTTCAGATGAAACTATACCATTTTGGATGTGGAAGTATTCAGGATGTCCAATGGCCTTATTAATACAACCATTCATAGGAAAGCCTGCCAAAGAAACAACATACTACACAGAAACAGTATGCATCCTGTACATGTATTCCAAAATGTCCTTAAAGGACAATTCATGAGAGTATCAAGGTTGAACCCACAACAAGAGTTCTATGAGAAAGGAATAGAGGACATGAAGGATAGATTTCTAGAAAGGGGCTATAAAGAAAATGAAATATTAGAAATGGTCAGAACTGTGGAGCGCCTAAGAACGAGTACTGCTAAACCTTACTTTATGGCACATGAAGGTAGTATGAAGAGTCCAAGCCTTTAAAACTGAAATTAGAACCAACCTCACTTTCAGTAAAATGAACTTGGAGGTGAAAAAACCCTGGATAGATACTGGGAATACTGAACGATAGGGATGTCAATGAGGTAGTAGGACCAACACCACGATAACCTACAAGAATCATCAGAATTTAAGAAGCATTTTATGTAGACCCAAACATCCGGGGAAAAGTAGACCAATAAATGATAGAAACACAGTACCCTGTGGTCATTGTAATCAATGCATCTACATTAATAAAGATACCACTTTTGAGCATCCTGTTACGCCAGCACATATAACTTCAGAACTAACACGAACTGTGAAAGTAAGAATGTGGTATACATGGCCACCTGTATAACCTGCAAAGCTATTACATTGGCAAAACCAATAGATCACTTAAGGAAAGAGTTAGGGAACATATTTACCACATTAGGATAGGTACTGAGACCAATGCCCTAGCTAGACACAATACAACAGCAGGCACCAATCATAATTTTAAATTTTGTGTTATTGAACAAGTCAGCGTGGGTTTTAGAGGTGGTGATCTAATCAACAAAACCTTAGAACAGGAGACACGTTGGATTATCAGACTAAGGTCTGATAGGTCACCAGGGCTTAATGATAAAGTGCAACTCAAACCATTTTTAAGAAGTAGAAGACTACATAGATGACTTAACCTACTATTACCTAAATAGAGTAGTAAGGTAATTTTAAAACTACGTATTGATGTCACTCTTATAGTAAATCAGTGTAAGAATCAGTCCTTGTAGACTGAATATAATTATTTTCATAGTATTAATGTTCTGAGCTTTATAGCCACAAGTAGATGTGTTCTTAGTATCAAATCCCAGGAACTGATGGACCTTTGGATATGTTCGGCTTTCTTGTTTTAGCCTTACTTGAGCCCATACCTCACATACTAGTATGTTTTTCATCCCCTCCTTTCACCACCTCAATATATTAGTGGTTATTGGGCATAGTTTACACATGCATGTGTGTAAATATATACACATGTATATACAAGCATGCATATTATATATTTGTTCACTGTAGCTGGAATTTATTTTGCGACTGAGCTAGGTACCCCATACATCAATAGATAGTTTTGTTTTATCATTAGGTACAGGCTTAGTATTGTTGCGGATTGTTTATCTCTTCACATTTTCATTTGACTATTTTAACTTAGAATGTTGTTATATTTAGCACCAACTATGTACATGGAAGTAGTTGCTTTTTTACTAGTTAGGGACCCTATCATCTATGGAGCTTTATACTTAGGTATTATTATATGTGTGCTTTGTGCTAATTTCAAGCTTTATTGTGTCAATTTTTATGTGTTACCTAGCATTCCACTATTTATCTGTTTTTATTTTTTATTTTGTATTAGTTAATGCCATCTCTGCCATGTTCAGCGAACACTTTAATAAGTGTACTCATTAATATGTACACGTTTCATTGTTTTAAATAGTGACACTTTGTGATCAATATATGCTTCTAGGGCATAATCGTTTACAAATACTGTCTATTTTAGGCACAGGACAGCACGAATATAGGCTCACCTTTTTCTTAGAAATTTAAACATTGTTTCTGTTGTTCAGTACTTAGATGCTTAGAACGTGCTCAGTTGAGTTACCATAGCGCATGAAGTTAGGTTGTACTCAATTGCATTCAGAGTTCCACTTTACAACTTGTAAACAGTTTGTTTTACGTGGAATCTAAGAGGTTCCTATTTGTGGAATTTTAATCTTGGACAACAGCCTTTCACCGATATGATGAGGTCTGACTCCTTGATGAGGCACATCGCGAAATACATTATATTCGCTATGTTGTTTTGTGGTAAATGCGCTTACATTTTTAGTACAGAGTTCTCGCTATATTATTTTTTAACCTGATATATGCAAAGTTGCATTCGACACACCACTATCTTAGTAGAGATGCTAGATATTGAAACGCGATAAAACTTGCTGTTTATCTAAGGATTTTAATGTTTTTAACACCATGAGGAGAGAGAATGTTCAGGGTTTTTAATGAATGTAGCAACAGTTTTTAATGATTGTAGAATGATATAGGACCAAGCACAATGCTCCTTTTATTTTTTAGAATGTATCAGGGTATATGCATATTTTTTACTTATTTGCATGGACATTCTGATCATTAATTGTATATTTGGATGGAAGTATTCCTTCTAAATATTGTTGCATTTAACTATGTTAACTTTTTTGAGTATCTGTTCCTTTAAGACAAGATAACATGTGACATATCAATTTGTAATGTCCAATAGGAAGCTTAAGGATGGTTTAAAAATGATTCAAACAGTTTTATTCATTGTTTTAAGAGTCTGAAGAAGCCTTTGGCGAAAGCGCTCACTCATTGGAATAAACTTTATTATTTTTTATGAATGCATCTTATTTGAAGTTCCTTTGAATCTCTGCTTTTCGTTTCATTGCCACTGGAGGGTCACACACTTGGATTTGGATTGCTCTCTTTTATGTTTACGTGAGTCTCCTGCCTCAACTGATAGCAGCACTGCATTTGGCTTTTTGAGTTTTTAGGTTCTGACATATGTCAGGGATTCAGTTTCTGGCTACCTATTATTTTCCTTGCTGTACTGCGCAACTAGTATTTTACTTGTTTGCTTATGAAATATGTATGCTTGTTTTTTTTCATATCTGTCTGATAACCAAGCAAAAGGACTGGTCCAAAGACCTTTTTCAGTCATAAATAAGCACAGAGGTGGAAAACAGTAGCAGTATTAGTACAGTTAAATTCAAATAAGTCATACAAATTTATACAAATAATAAGAAGATATTTAATACACAGAGATAATTAAGTTAAATTATTGGAAAAACATACCCAGAAGATGTATAGCCTCTATTTTTTTAATGCCTTCTCTCCGGTATGTTGGCTGCCCCAAGTCTCACAACTGTTCAAATTTGAGTAATGTTATAATAAAATAGCCAAATTTGTGGTAAACTTTAACAATAGAACACACAAATGCCTAGCCCTCAGAGAATTAAACTGGTTACAACAAACCTACCACCTCACCCCCCACTACTATATTTCTAATATAAACCTTATGAAAGCCATGCACACAATCATCTCTACATCTTTTACACTCCACTCTTAACTACAATATTAACATTTTCTGCCTTACCTAGTTCCTTACCTCACATTCTTTTCTTTGAATTTTTAAGCACGAATCACATGATCTATAATCTCTCTGACAAACCTACTATTATACTTCTTCAGATGGTTAATGTTCACCATGCAGTAATGAGTAGGTATCTTTTATACTCTAATAGTTTTATTCATATGAATGTAATCTAATTATTAAATGTATGTATAATTGTTACTAGGACAGATTCAATCAACCCTAAATGGTAGTACATTGTTTTGTATTCAGTAAGTGACTCTACACTGTATAGAGCTGTGCAACCACAGTAAACACACTGCACATTAATTATAACATAATCAACCAACCCAAGCTGGAGGAGCGATTCAACAAGCTATAAAGCAACTGTGTAGAATCAATGCTGGTTTTCCCTGTGAATTCGAAAACTTATTGGAATACAGCAACAGAAAGGAGTCTACACAGAAAGAATATTAGAGGCTGCTGTTGCTTTAATTCATGTCTATGTGCAACAGACTAAAGTCTATGCTGCTGCTGCTGATAATAGACGGCCAAGAAGGAGAAGAGTTTTCATACCACAGTTAACTTATCACAATCTGCATGAGGTGGAAATTTTAATTTTAGAGTGCTGCAGGGTATTTAGAGACATACTACAGGAACTCTGCAACCTCTATCATCCTCAACTCAGACTCAGGGCAACCTGAGGGGAACCCATACCAGTGGAGACAAAGGTATGTGGAGCACTTAGAATTTTAGCTACAAGAACCTTTCAGACACCAACAGGGGACATGCTGTGGGTGTCACAGGCATCAGCTTCCAGGATTCTCTATCAATTCCTGAATGCTATGCTTCAACATGCCAGTGACCACATATACTTTCCTCATATTTCTGAGGACAGGGCCACAAATATGCAGGAGTTCTACCCTGTAGCACACAACCGCAAAGTACTGGGTGCCATAGATTGTAGACATATAGAAATAAAGGCACCATCTGGGAAACAGGGAAGGGTCTATATAAATAGGAAAGGGCTTCTACTCTATTAACTGCCAAGTCATATGTAATAAAAGTAAAAGTAAAGCAACAGTATCAGTGCAGTGACAAGTCCATTACTAATAAAGTAAAACTGGCAAAACAAAAAAGTAACTAGAACCACGAGCAGGGATAAAACAATAGTTGTTTGCTTAGAAAGTATAAAGTCCACAACTTACTTGAAGGGTTGCTTTTGTAAAAAGTAAAGAGATGTTTATTCCAAAGGTTTAAAATCCACAGTGTGCTTAAAGAGTTATGTTCCAAGTGTAAAGAACACTTTCACCTAGATAGGCTTCTTCAAGCAAAAATCTGAAGAACTCATTGTGTTTAGCTTATATAATCAAAATGTAGTCACATGATCAAATCACAAGTTAAAACTGTAATCACACGATCAAATTACAAGTTAAAAATGTAGTCACATGATAAGATTAAAATAAAATATAAAAGGTGTAAAAAATTATGTGTAAAATATTTATAAGTAACAACGAAAACAGTTAGAAATAAAGTAAAAAATAAGTGATAATACTACTTATGAAATTTTGATTTTAAAACATATAATATGGAAACAAATACAAGAAGTTCAGGGTATTTGAGTATGTAAATACTTCAAATGGGGCTTGATGATAACCATGCCATTCAAGCCAGGGAGTATGTGTGCCTTAAATCTAAAAATCCATTGCATTTCTATCCTGTCTGTATGCAATTTTAAGTCACCCCCATGGAACAGCGTACGTATAACTTGCAAAATAGCAAATTTAAAGGTATGAGTTAGATCTGTATTAAGAGCATGTTTGTATAAGGCATTTGTTTGAACACTTCTACTGATGTCTGACATGTACTAACCTATTCTATGTTGTAGTTTTCTATTTGTTTTTCCTATGTAATATGCTTCATACTTGGTGCAGTTTGCTATGTATATTAAGTATTGTATGCTACAGTTGCCAAATGCTTTTAATTCAAAGGCAGTGTCTTGATTGGATGTCTAACAAACTTGTCAGTATTAACATATTTGCAGAAAGTACATTTATTACATTTATGTCTTTCTTGCTTACTAATGTAAAAATAAGATGTATTTTTGGTTGCACTTTATAGCAAAGAATGTTCTTTAAGTTACTAGCTCTTCTATAACTAAAATTTGGTGGATCAGATACAATGCTCCTTAGCTCAGGAATCCCAGTTAAAATAAACCAGTATTTTTAATAAAATTATTTATGGCTGTTGTACGTCTATCATGCGTAAGAGTATATCTTAGTTTGATATGATTATGACTAGTGGATGATCTTGCACCTCTGTTAGTGGTTAGCAGGAGTGTGTTTCCTGTGGATCTCTTGTTTATAATACATTTTTAATTGTCTTAACTTGTTGACTATAACCTCTATGTATGAATTCTAAAGTGGTCATTTCAAGTTGCTGTTCCATTAATGTATCATTTGCATTTAGTTGAGCTATCCTGACAAGTTGATTTTAACAATGTTTGGATAGATACGTGGTGAATGTAAATTGGTTCTGTGCAGATATGTATTTTTTCTGGATTGTTTTCTATACATGGTAGTGTCTATATCACCAGTATGAGCTTTACTTAAGGTTATGTCAAGGAAATTAATTGTTTGAAAGGATACTTCAATTTAAATCTTAAAACTTTAGTAGTTGTAGAGATGTGTGACTCAGATTTCCTGACTTTTTTTTATGTACGTTCCCATAATAAAAAAAAGTCCACAATATGATGCAATATAATGCTAACCTACTACATGAGGGGCTAACACAGACAAACAATTGGTGCCAAAGCCACACTGTCTACAAATAAATGCAAAATGTGTCATAATTTTGGCCTTCTGCAAAGTGGAATTGCCTGCTAATTACAGCATTGACAATACTCCTCATGCTGAAACCCAGTGGTGCAAGACTTGGGAACACACATAGATAGCAATCTGAACTTCAAACACCAAATGTCCACAGTGGTATGGAAAGGCTACACCATGCATCTCATAAGTAAGGCCATCGTATCCAGATCTGAGGATGATATAACAGCACTATTCTCGAACATCATCAGAGCACTGACAGAGTATAATGCTCCCTTTTGCATGTACATCACCAGACACCTGCAGCAGCTGGAGAAACCACAGAGGTTTCTCACCAAGAAAATGTAGTGCCTACAAACAATACAATGACGTATATGGATAGATTGAAAGCCATGTCACTGTAATCTGTATTGTATAGGATGAAGTGGCTTGTGCCTGGCATACATGCCAGTCTTTGACCCTGCCCTGATGGGAATACTGCACATTTGCAAATCAGCTATCAGCAGATTTTGATGAGAGGATGCTGGTGTAAAATGCTCTCTCTAATGTCAACCAAGTGTACAAACAGACACCCCTCCAGTTGATTGCTATGAGAACAGAACCCTTACCTAAGTACACCAACTATAGAACTCAGTATTTAAGGCAAGAGCCACAGCTCAAGTCTAACTTGGAGAGTGTCAGACAACAGTTTTTACTGAGGACATTATCAGTGTCTAGTGGGGAAAAAATGGTAATTGCAGTGTCCCATATGCTGATGTGAAATGCTGTCTCTAATGTCAAGCAAGTGCACAAACACACACACCCCACAATTGACCTACCTAAGTACACCAACTACAGAACTCGGTACTTCACACAAGTGTCACAGCATGTCTGACTTTTACAAGGCTGCAGGACAACTTATAGTAGGAGTTGGATGTTGGAGAGAAGATGTTGGGAAGCCTGCATGAAATGGATGTGTAGGTATGTGCAAGTGTCAAAATATTGACAATCCATGGGACTGGAGTGGTAACTGTTGGATACAGACTTATGCTTCACTGACTAGATAGACACTGGGAATAGAACCTCTACTAATCTAAGTACAGTGACTACAGAACTCAGTACTTTAAGCAAGCTCCATGGCACAAGTCTCACTTTTACAAGGCTGCAGGACAACTTATAGTGGATGACATCAGCACTAGATGTTGGAGAGAAGATGTTGGCGGCCTGTATGAAATGGATGTGTAGACATGTGTAAGTGTCAAAATATTGGCAATCCATGGGATTGGAGTAGTAACAGTCAGATACACACTATGCTCTTCTGACTAGATAAACACACATATGAACACCTTCTGACTACAGTGAGAACAGAACCACTACCTAAGTACACAGACTACAGAACTCGGTACTTTGTGCAATCACTACTGCACAAGTCTGACTTTTACAAGGCTGTATGACAGCTTATAATGGATGGCGTCAACACTGGATGTTGGGGAGAAGACAGGAGGCCTGCATGAAATGGATTTGTAAGTAGTGTAAGTGTCAAAATATTGGCAATCCATGGGAGTGGAGTAATAACTGTGAAATACACATCTATGCTCCTCTGACTAGATAGACACACACACACACACACACACACACACACACACACACACACACACACACACACACACACACACACACACACACACACACACACTTCCCAGCTGAATCCAATGAGAAGAAAACCCCTACCTAGATAAGTACACAGACTACAGAACTCAGTACTTTATGCAACACAGCACAAGTCTGACTTTTACAACTCTGGAGGATAACGTATAGTGGATGACATCAGCACTAGATTTTTGAGAGAAGATGTTGAGAGGCATGCATGAAGTGGATATATAGGCATGTTCAACTGTCAAGATATTTCAAGTTCTGCATGTTACCAGACTGATGAGTGTGCAATGTGTAGTATTTGGTGGCTGTGTTCCAATGTGCAGGTATACTTTAAGAGAGAGCTTTACAAACTATTTGCAAACATGTGTCCACATTACTGCAAGCATTGGACAATCTGAATGTGTACTGTCATTTTAAACATGTGCATCGTATATAATACATTTGTTGTTAATGTATGTAGTGTAGTTAATATATTTGTGAACAAGTACTGAGAGGCAAGGGTTGCAGTGTATAGGGCAAGGCATCAGATGCGTGCACTGCAAATATGTGACATTTTCTTACATATGGCCTTCATTGCTTTTCAGTTTCCACATGTAGTTTCATGTCATGAACACTAAATGGACAGTAAACAAAAGTAATACATGTTATTGTTCACTTTGCATAGAGCACCACTGAGCTGAGATAAACACAGTCAAACATGACATTTATTGTGTTTTCCATTTCTCTTGTTTGCACTAAGCCGCACTGCCTAAACACTAGCATTAAAGAAAAAAGGGGAAATTAGGAGAAATGAAGAAATCTATTGAATAAACAATACCACAAAATGTATGTTAGTACACACAAAATCATTTTACACAGGTGTGGATTTGAACAGTCACTACTATGAACCTTTAAAGCACAGTGAGGGTATCTTACCCCTTGTTTGCCACACAAACTGCTTTACAGCAGAGAATGAAAATAATTTTATGTACAACAAACTGCAACATCACTCACAGCACTAACAAAATGCATGACAGCTGTTTGTACATGTATTAAATTCAGATATAGTGTTTGATCACAAAAATACTTATGAATATTGCTTGCATAAATGCAACTCTGTCTTATCTCTCTATGCTTGTTGCTCATTATTGTCTTATCTGACCAGTAATCTGAGACATGCAGTCTGCAAGGCATTTTGTATCATTGTCCTTAAAGGTGTGAGGATATTAAATGACAATAATATATAAATTTGTCAAGAAATGGAGGGGGGGGGGTGGATGTTACTGAATAGAAACTGTGAAATGTGTGCTGCTTACTTACATTTAAAACCTTGATACAATTACTTCTACACTTTGCAAGTGTATTCTGGCTGACACACCCACTAGAGGTAAGGAAGTCTGAACTGTTGTTGTGTTTTCCTTCTCCATACCAGTAATCATTCACACTTGCAATCCATTAGCAGCAAACACTGAGGGAGTGCCTGCTCTATGTTTACATCTGTTATGCAGAGCCACATAGTTGAGCTTCAGTAATTATAATGAGTTCACACTTCATCTGCATCTTCACCATGCATGCAACCCTGAATCTACAATCTAAAAAAGGAACCATGTAGCTATGGAACCTGAAGGTGAGGAGACTTGTTTATGTGGATAATGCAGAGCAAGATATTACTTTGGGATTTATCTGTATGGAAGACTACTGATCTTGATAGGGTATGCTTGCATTTTTCAGCTATATACTAGATATGCTAAAATGTGACTAAGAACAATCATTTTATATATATATATATATATATATATATATATATATATATATATATATATATATATAAATTTAATTCCCCTTCACAAGATGGAATGGATGGAAGCTCTAAATTCATAATCTCGACACCAGAATATTGAACTTCCATTCAATCAAAATTGTGAATGGGAACATTAGGTTTAAAAAAAAATAAAAAGTTAACTTACCTTATTTCAGGGTCCGGGTCCCCCTGTACCCTAGCAGTTTAAATGTGAATGTTCAGTGACCGCACTATAGCAGAGGAATGGAAAATCTTCCATTTTGTGCTTACGCTTATAGAGCAGAATGGAAGATTTCCCTTTCCTTCACTATAGTGTGATCTCGGAATAGGTATATTTAAGTAGGGGGGGTGTGGGAGTGCAGGGGGCAAAGCCCCCCTGCGAAAACATTTGAAAGGTGTTATTTTTTGTCCCTTTCATATGTTCGAGTTTCTCTAAATTCGAGATTCTGGTTTCGAGTTTATGACTTTCGAGTTTAGAGAAATTTGATCATATGAAGGGGAACTATATATATATATATATATATATATATATATATTTTTTATATATATATATATATATATATATATATATATATATATATATATATATATATATATATATATATATATATATATATCTGTATGCATTTCTTAGAAGTATACTAATGGCATAAGCATGTTTGTCAGGGCATTTTACTTTCTCAGATGCACAGACTTATTAACTGTCATTACAAGTGCTAATGTTACAACTGTTTTTCTCTTTATACTCATCTATTGGTATTTTGTGAAATGTAAATGTCCTATATTGTCAATGACACAGGGGTGTTAGCCTTCTACTATGGCCCATACACACATTCTGTGGTAAATGTGTACAAATGTTTCAGGGAAAGTTTATTTGATAGCACTTTTAGCATTTTACTGATGGCTTTTAGCAAAATGTGTCATTGTCTGCTGCCTTGGGGGTGGGGGAACCAAGTTGGACTTCTGTCTTGGCACGAACGGAACTTGCTATTGTTAGTCTTCTTGTTTTGGATCCAACCTTGCTTTGTGTGTGATTGTAATATTTTACAAGCACACATTTTTTTATTTGAATATCTTGACTATTTTATATTTCTCCAGTGAGTAATAGTGAAATACTACTTTTTATGTGTTATATTTAAGCAGGACTTTTATTTATGTGATACTTATGTGTATTATCCTTCTATTGTGTTTTATACCATTTAGGACTATGGCAACCAGGCGTTCCAATCCCCACAAATCTCCCCTTCAGTGACCCTGAAAATGATGTAATTGTGGAAGCATTTAGGTGACATGGTACCTTTCTGCTTGAGGGGGGACATAGGAATATGTCTGGCAGAATGCAGATTTGGCAGCAGATAGTTGCTGATGTGAATGCAAAAGGTGGCCAGAGCAGGACATAATTAGGTGTGCCATAAGGCCACTGACATGATTTCATCTTCCTGGAGGATAGCAACTGCAGTGGCCCATAAAAGGATGACTAAGGCGGTGGCCTACTATGGCTTGGGAGGGTGGCCTAATGGTTCAGGTGTTTGCTTTACAAACACAAGGTGCAGGGTTTGAGTCTCACAAGGGATAATTGGCTAGGCTTAAAATGGCTCACAAGGGTAGTTAGCCTAGTACTAATCTATGAACCTATGTATGAACCTATGAACAAAGTCACCAGTGACACAAAATAAAGAGTTCATGTCCACTGTCAGGGATCTAGAGATCTCACTGGAAAGTGCCCTACAGCATGTCATTGACATTGGTTCTGCTGTTTCAGGGATAACAAATTTATTCTAGGAGAAGCTTCCAGGTACACTTACCTATCTCAGCTGTAAAATGTTGAGAGCAATACTTATGTTGTGTGTAACATTATTTTTTTTTTGGAGAGGATAGTTGTAGATTGATATAGCTAACAACACATTCTGGTTGATTATGCATGGGTTTGGGGTGGAAGTGTCACCCAAGTTCTTGTTAAAAGTATCATTAATCGACATATAAAGGGAAAAAAGTTTTAACCCCCTGTGTTACTGTTCACTGTGATGATGGTGTCCTTACTTTTTGCTTAATTTCTTCCAGGACCATCCACCATAGGGAGCCTGCAATCATCTACACATGGTAAGCCAAACATTTTTATGTCAGTACTGATAAGCAGTTCAAAGATATATTTAGTTTGTGATGTGGGTGTCAGGACTCTTGTGTCTATTGCTGTACTGTATGTAATAGGGGCACCACTGTTAGTTTGTTAGCATATATTGAACAATACTAGTTTAGGTATTATTTTTTTTCCTGTGTTTGCTGCTTATTATCACAGGTGATCCTGACAGTGGAAGTGCAGGAGCACTATTACCTGATGTCAAAGTATCAGCAGACTCTGATGATGATGGTGGCCAAACAGAGGCACAGTTGGGGGGTGCAAAGGTTGAATCTGACACTGAGGTTGACATTCAGCCATCCCTTTTAATTCCCTTGGACACAGCCACTTGATCAGGGTAATGTGATTACTGCAGCTTCAGTGCCTATTGACTCTGACTATAGCTAAAATGTGGGTAAGGTGCTACACAGGAGGGTTGTTAGCGGTGAAAAGACTAGGCCTGCTGTCCATCTTCTACCTGATACAGGTGTGTCTTCCTGTGCCACTCGATGTATGCTTAGAGCCATCATGGAAGCGCAAGCATGTTCTAATAGGTCCTCCAGAGAAATGCTTAGGTTTGCAGATGTGGCACAGAGTGACATGCATGACTACCTCCACAGTGCTGCCGATATAATGGATCAGATGAATGACACAATGGAATGAGTGGTGTCTGTGATGGAACGTCTTTTGAGAGGGGATGGCATCCCCGTGGGCATAGGCCAGCCACATCATCTGATGCTAGCTGTCGTGGCTGTGCCCGATCATGCTGCCATAGTGGCACTACTTCCACTGCTCCATCAGTGGTTGAGATGTCCACATCCGGACATGATACGCCATGGGCTCATGATCCTGGGAGTCCTTGTGATGGGAGCTCATCCAGCAGATATCAGTCATGTTCAAATAGCAACAGTGCATCTGGCCATGGGTGTGGACATGCCAGTGCAACTCCTGGCAGAGCCATTTCTCATGGTTGGGTACAACAATGATGAACTGCCACCTCTAGCATGCATGGCTCACACCTGTCTGACATACCAAGATGTAGAGCTAGCACAGAGCTTGGCTGTGTTCTTGCAGATATCCCCACACCACTTTCATCTGGAGGGCCCATACAGACACACACACACACACACAATAGTTACATGGTTCAGCCATGAAATTTAAAGCTTATTCTTTCTCTTTCTTATTCACATGCACTCACTTACCTTTTGTGTCAACCTAGGATTCCTGCCCCCCTCCCACACATACACACACAACACCCTGTACAAGTGATAATAACTGTGCCATATCCTTGTTTTCTATCTTTTGGACTGAGGGATACATACGCTTTTGTATCTGAGCTGACTTAGTGCTTTGTATATCTGTGTTTGTGATATTGTTTTGTTAATTGTACTTTTGACATATTTTGGTCTTAGAAAGTTAGACAGTTGATAGAATCAAAACAATTTTTTGCATCAGTGTTTTTAAGAATCTTGTGAGAGTTGTGAAGTCTGAAACTGAAACGTGTCTCATTAGTGTTTAACTTCTCTCTTTAATGATTTTCTAGTACAAAAGTATGAGGGCAAACGGATGACATTCGTGACCATCAGTACTTTTGAAAGGTATGAATGTGTGAATCTTTGATGCCTGAGGCCTATTACTTGATAGAGGACACATGTATTCACATAAGTCTCTTCTGTCACATGTTAAGTCATTGCTGTATAAATCACCCACTTTTTCTTACTTACATTACTAAGTAACAACATGCAAGGATATAGCTTTCACTTGTATTATTACACATTTCTGTTTTAACCCTCCAGGTTTAATGCTTACCTTATAAATCCAGCAGTTGTTACAGTTTTAGTTCAGGGCTGAGTATGTCTGATGCTAGGAGTACACAGCCATTGCATGGGTAGGTAATGGTTGTGATTGTTGCTTGGCATCAATGTTACTATATGTATGTGCATAGGATGAAGGTTTTAGCCCCTTAGATGGTGAGTGAGTGTGCTGTGTGTTGCCTCTGAGCCAATGCAAGGGCATATTGAGCATGCCCAAGTCTGCCTACACCCACAATAGCTGCTGGTTCCCCATCTGACACCTCACCTGTGTGTGGTAGTGGTGACTTTCCCATTAGTGGTGGGATGTGTGCCCCTTCTCCTTGTTGATCCTGCTGAAGCTGTTTTCTCAGGATGATGTTATGAAGCATGGCACAGATAGTGAAGATTTTAGTACATCTATGTGGAGTGTACTGCAGGGCTCCCCCAGATCTATCTAGGGACCAGAACCACAATTTTAGCAACCCAAGCACATGCTCTATGATATTTCTGGTTTGAGTGTGTGCCTCATTATGGTGTTCTTCAGCAGGTGTGTGTGCATTTCTGATAGACGTCATCAACAATGGTTCCAGTGCATAACCTGCATGCCCCAGTAAATGATCCTATGGGATATCACCCCTATACACTTGGGAGGTGTGCCAGATATGTGAGTCCTAGTAAATGCCTGGGTTGCCAACACACACATATTCAAGATGACTCCCTTAGCATTATACATGACTTGGTAGTTAATGAAGTGGAAGCCCTTTCTATTTATGTAGACTCTTCCCTAATCCCCATGTGGTGCCTTTATTTCTATATGGGCACAATCTATGGTGCCCACTACTTCAGGATATTGTGCTACAGGTTAGAACTCTTGCATATTGGTGGCCCTATCCTCAGGAGTATGAGGAAAATATATGTGGTCACTGGCATGTTGGAGCATAGTATTCAGGAATTGATGGAGGATCCTAGATGCTGATGCCTGTGACACTCCAAGCATGTCCCATGTTGGTCTCTGATAGGTTCCTGTAACTAAAATTCTAAGTGCTATACATACCTTTGTCTCCACTGGTATGGGTTCTCCCCAGTTTGCCCTGGGTCTGAGGTTGCAGAGTTCCTGTAGTATGTCTCTATCTACCCTGTAGTACTCTACAATTTCCACTTCATGCAGATTGTGGTAAGTTAACTTGGGGTCTGACAACTCTTCCACTTCTTGGCCATTGTCTAGTAGAAGCAGCTGCAACATAGACTTCAGTCTGTTGCATATACACATGAATTAAAGCAACAGCAGCCCCTAATATTCTTTCTCTGTAGACTCCTTTCAATGGCTGTATTCCAATAGGTTTTGAAATTCACAGGGAAAACCAGCACTGAGTCTATATGTTTACTTTATAGCTTGTTGAATAGCTCCTCCATCTTGGATTTGTTGATTAGGATACAACTTAGCTGCTTATGTTGTAATTAGCATGCCACTGTGTTTATTATGGTAGTGTGGCTCTACAAACCATGTAGAGCCACTTACTGAATACAAACCAGTGTGGTACCATGTGTGCATTGTGGCACAATGTGCACAGTCTTAGCAGACAGTGTAGAATTTATGGAGTCTGCCTTCATATGTATCTGTAGTAAACAAGATCTAAGATGAAAGGGATCATTGAGAATTTTCACACTGTAAATGGACAGATTATAACTGTGTTACTTGTCATGTATGCATTACTGTATAAGGCACAACAATACTAACAGGCACTGAATCTGGATGATGAACACATGATCATTTGACAGCAGGCAATATATCCTTTACAGGATGAATTCACCATGGTAGACAGATCAGTAGAATTGTGAGAGATGTGGTTATGTGAAGGCATTATATCATGGGGTGAGAGGTTTGCATAATTGTTAAGATGTTTACTTTATGAACCCAAGGTGCAGGGTTTGATTCTCACATGAGGTAATTGGCTAGGTTTAAAATGGCCCACATGGGCAGTTAGCTTAGTAGTAACCTATGAAATCACAATATAAACTATGTTCTTTCTGCAAGGGATATGTGTGCCTGTAATTGCTGTAGTACATCAACAACAGACAGCATGTTGTTTCATTCCCTTGTACCAGAGGATAACACTTCCTAGGTGTGTTACATAAGGAACATGAAAGCATATGTCATCATTACTCTGAATAAAAGCATTGGTATGTGACAAATTGTCCTAGCATTTTGTAAGAGAGATTAATATCTATATGTGTACAAAGCCATTGTGCTTGCCAACAGTGCTAGTGACATACTGTCAGCATAATACTGATACAACATAGTCAGAGCAGTAATGGATGGATTTCAAATAACTACCCAAGATCATAAGCTAGACATCATTGCCTGAATCACAAGTGACACATGACCATGTTAAGTTGCAAGTGAGGCAATGCTCAGTTAAATGGATGACATCACCACTGTATGTTGCTGGATGGCCAAAGTGCACAATAACAGTGTACCGCTACACATCATACATGTCTTTGCAGAAAAGTACACACAGTACGAAGATGAAAGACACACTCACAGCTGAACTTCAACATTTGACATATGTAGTTATACAATGTATAAAGCACACTACCAAAATCATGCAAGACAGGAGAAAGCACACTCCAAATGTGACATACTGCAGGTATATTAGCAATATGTAATCACTGTGTGGACAAATGTTATTTTCCCTGGTGATGTTAGGATTTGCTAGTCTTACAGATTGCCACTTCAGTCACATATTTAGGATTCATAAAGGTTGTTATGAGGTGGCCAATGGTATATGGCAATAATAACTGTCCCACTATTGAAGCAGTAATGAAATTGAACCACCTATGTGCCCACTTCAGCACATTATCATCAGCCAGCACACCAGGAGAATAATGACTACAAATGAGGCCTACAGCATCTATGAAGGAATAACATCAGCAGAGTATTGCAAAGGAGATATAGCTGGTAACAGTATTTTTACAGCCAGTCAAGACTTATAAAAATTGCCACTACAAATGTGTGCAAAACAATCATGACTCCATTGGCAGTCAACCTTACAGAAGTTAAACACTGTTGTATTTGAACACCCTGCCTATTTAGTTACACATTATAGATAATTCTATAAGACATGCAGACACCACAGAAGTCTGACATTCAAATAGCTTCAGTTCACTTTGCAAATCAATGTCCTCATCAGTGTGTTGAACCAGGGGTTTAGGCAGATAATAAAATGTTACAATTGTGTGCTCTTATTGATGCTACACAAAACACCTGCCATTTAAAGAATGGAAACGTTCCCCCAACCAAAATTAACAAATGTTTGCATCACATTCCCTCTAAAAACATTAAATGGTTATCTTTCAACCCATGACACTATTTGAAATCTGAATTTATAAATCTGTACACACTATATTTCCTAAAAAGCAGTTTTCTTTACATAATGCATAGAAAATCATAACTATTACATTATACACAGTATGCATGGCTACAATCTTGTGCAGCAATGACATTGTAGATGTGAATGGTGGGCTTAGGGGATGGTGTAGTCATCTATGATTTTAAAAAAATGATCCAGAGGACAGGTCAATTGAGTACATGCTTACACAACTTAAACAACTTCACACACATACATACACACACACACACACACACACACACACACACACACACACACACACACACACACACACACCATATTGGGTTTTGAACTGCCTACCCATCTATGTTACATAATCTAGAGAGCAGCGTACTAGTTGCAAGCACCACAGAAGTCGTCAGGATGATCTCATCAGATTGTTTCATACAGGCTGTTTTTGTAAAAGTTGGTATAAGGGCTGTATGCATATTTAAATGGATCTTGGCATCACACACACATGCAAGTCCTCCATGACAGGTATCAAACCTCCTACCTAACTAGGTTACACAATCTAGAGAGCACTGTATTAGTTGCAAGTGTCACAGGAAAAGTCTGACTTTTAAGGGGAGTGATTGCACTTTTGTCAGGATGACTTTATCTGTGTATTTCATACAGGATTTTTCCATAAAAATAGTATGAGGGATCTGTGTGCACATTTAAATGCATCCTCCTCAGGAGAAATGGAGACAGTGACAAACATTACATGTTCACATACAAATCCTCCATGATGGCTATCAATCTTCCTGCTTATTTAGGTTATACAATGTAGAGAACACTGTACTAGTTGCAAGGCCCTCAGTAGAACTCTGACACTTAGGGCATCATAGTACACTATACTCAAGATGATCTCATTAGTGTGTTTCAGAGAGGGCATTTCTTTAAAAATGTGATAGGAGATCTGTGAGTTTAGTTAAATGCATTATTCTCAGGAGAAGTGGATACACCACCATGTGATACACATAGTCTCTCACACAGACATCTGTGATGCTAGATATTGAACATCCTATCTACCTAGATTGCACAATCTAAAGACAACTGCATTAGTTGCAAGCACCACAGCAGAAATCTGACTGTCAAGGGGAGGGATTGTACTTTTGTCAGGATGACCTTACCAGAATGTTTCAGAGAAGATGTTTCTTTAAAAATAGGATTGGGGAGCTGTGAGAAGAGTTGTAATTTATTATTCTCGGGAGAATTGGATACAATGCCATATGATACACACAGCTCCACACAAAAATAATGTCTTTCATGTTGGGTATTGAATCTCCTACCTATTTAGGTTACACAATATAGAGGGCATTGTATTAGTCACAAGCACCACAGGAGACACCTGACTCTTAAAGGGAGAGATTGAACTTTTGTCAAGATTACCTCATCAGTGTGTTTCAGATAGACTGTTTCTATAATATTTTGGATAAGGGAGCAGTGAGAACAGTTAAATGTATTATTTTCATGAGAAGTGAATACACCACCAAGTGATACAGTGTCACATACATATACACAAACACAAAAGGTCTTCCCTGATCAGTATTACATCTCCTACCTATCTAGGTTACACAATCTAGACAGCAATGTACCAATTGCAAGTGCTACAGGAGAAGACAGATAATACCTCTGTGAAATTGAACGTTGGAATATTTGTAAAAAAGAGATGGTACTGTGCATCACAGGTCATACAACAATTCCATATGTGTACACAGGGTAATGTGACATCACAATGTTTGTCACATGTCATGACATGCTTTTATAATGAAATGTAGATGCTGTCCTTACTGTACATTGTGTTACTGTGAGGGATATTGACATGTTCTAGATAATGGGTTGATATACACATTGACTATTGCACACCAGTTGATTATCAATTAAACATTGTTGTGACTTCATTTCAGGATGATTACACACTTGTATCATCAAACACTTGCACTGTGCAAGTCATACACAGGGCAGTCCCTTGACAAATGGCAATGATTAATTTTGTGAGAACAGGTTAACCAAGCTAGTAACACAGTGCAAGTGTAAACACTGTATAGAAGACTTACTTTAAATGAGTGAATTAAGTGAGTCAACATCATTCAGAAATCATGATCCTCTATTAACAACAGTAATACAGACATACAAATGTGCAAAATAAAACTATAAATCTTTGATTTTCTCTTTTTATTGTACTCTTTGAGTGCAGAATTACTAATCCGATTTGTGCTGTTGATAACAAAGTGTTCATAGGATCATAGGAAGTTACTAGCCTAATGACCCTAAAGTCCTTACAAGCCTAACCAAGTTCTGCCCTTATTTCCATGATCAGCACCTATTGCCCCTGTCCAAGAGCAACACAGGTGGAGCCCACTGGGTGAATTTGTGGTTACCTATCTAATCGTTCAGACTGCATTTGGAGAAGACCAATGAGGTGCTCTGTTTGACATGAAATGGGAGTCTGTTCCAAAGGTTTGATAACCCCTATGAGACAAATCTGTCCCTCATGCAGGTTCTATTAAAGTCACATACCAGGTTAAGTTCTTTAGAGTGAGTAACTCTTGTACCATTTGACTAATAAAGATGCAGCATTTCCAATAAAGCAGGGTCAGAGATTGCCTTGTATGCAAGGCAGAGATCGCCTCTGAGTAGTCTGTATGAAACAGAATAAAGTGAGAGTGATTTCATATTATCCACATAGGACAGATGCTGAAGTCCTGGAATTTTCCTTGTGGTGAACCTTTGTGGTCTCTCCACTTGCTGCAGGTGCTTGGAAATGCACATACCAAAAGGGGTGCTGTACTCAATTATTGGCCCGATGAGGAAAAAGAACAGGAAGGTTATAATTTCTTTTCTTCTGGAGGCAATGCCCTTACTTATGAAATGAGCAATACACAATGGCCTTTTTACCACTGTGAAGACATGGTGGTCAAATGTATGGTTGCTGTCAACCTGTGTGCCCATGTCTCTCACCACTGAGTACATAATTAAGGTGTTGCTATTGATGTGGTAATTAGCAGGAACATCACCCCTACCAAAAAGGATGATAATACATTTCTTTGCATTGAGTTTAAGGCCATGACTTTGGCACCAATCATTTGTTTGTGTAAGATCCTCATGTAAGATGTTGACATCATTTGAAAATTCTATGACCGCTCCCAGTTTTCAGTCATCAGTAAACTTTGTCAGCCAAAGACCTTTAGTTTTTGCTTGTACTTTGGAGAAATAGATTCCTAACAGCAGAGGTCCCAGGACTTGATCCCTGTGGAACACCACTGGTTATGGGTCTGCTGCTGGAGGTGGATTTCCCTACACACACACACATATATATATATATATATATATATATATATATATATATATATATATATATATATATAAACTCTATCAGTGAGCCAGTTAATGATATAAAGGTTTATACATAGATGGGGTGAGTTTGTCAATGATGCCTGAGTGGGGGATAGTGTCAAATGCCTTGGCTAAGTCTAGGTAGGCTGTATACGCAGATTTCACCACATCCAGGGCCTTGGTGACTGTCTTGAAGAAGTCTACCAGGTTTAACAAGCATGATCTTCCTTTGACAAATCCAGTCTAGCATATGCGTAATCATATCTTGAAGTGTTGAATGTACAATGGTAATTAACAGTATTCTATATTGCTCTTTGTCAACTTCCATGCAAAGTTCTTTACAAGACAGCCTTCACAATTGGTAGGCAAATTAGTGTAGCAGCAGGATAATGATGTGTTAAGTAAAGGTTTATCCAACATTTCCAGACACAGAAATCAGACAAAACATCAAGAAATATGTTGTTATCAATATGTATATGAACATTTTCAACATACCAAGAAAAACATTTAGACCTGAGTATTATCTTAGCACAGCACATAGAATAAAAGTTCATAATTATGATAGCTAATATTTGACTGCGGATTTCAGCAAAAGTGAGTATATGTATTAATCTCTATTACCCTACTGACAACTATAATCTATACATCCAACTCTTCATTTTGTTTAAAATTACATTCAACTAAATAAACATAGCTTAGCACAGCAGAGGGAAGTGAGATAGAGTAATATGGATGAAGGCAATCAAATCCAAAGATGTTGACATAAGCGGAGTGCTCCCATTTAGCCCTCTGCCCATATGTTGTCCAGAACCAGACATTGTGCAAATGCAGAGGTGGAATAATAATTATACAGAAAGGAAAAGATAGATCATTAGGGTGATGTGGCATCAGGAACAAAGTAGATTGGCACTGAAGGAGGATAATGGTGATTCACAACAGTATGTAGATAACGGGTACACCTAAACTACTGAGTCAAAAACACTCAGTAACTCTTAGCTAATGGCTGGATTAGAACCCTTGAAATTATTCAAAAATCTGTCTACTTATTTGAGCATTAGCTCATCACACTAAAAAGGAATCACTATTCAATAGCATCAATATAACACTATTGAAGCACAATGAATGACAACTTATTGAAGAAGGAAGGGTATACAGAGAGAGTTAGAGACAGATGCAGAGAGTAATAGCAACAACATGCTTTGTGGGACATGTAGAAACATTTGTATGGATGTTTTAGCCTGACTTATTAAATCCTCAATAATCTTTCATGCTCTGTACAATAAACTGATTGCTATAGGTACAAGTAAGGGGTGGAGTGCAATACAATGAATACCTACCCAATGATAAGTCTCCCTGTTGGGGCTGCAATGTTTTTCAAAATGATGGCTTGCTACACTATTCCAATATTATGTTAAGAAAATGTGTTATATGTAGAAAAATACAGACATCTACAAGCAAGTATATGATAGGAATATGAACGGTCCTGAAGCAATAAACTGACATACAGCTGTAATCAAACCCATGACACTATGCCAGAACATCAGGTTACAAACAGGGTAATTATCTCAATGTGCCATATAGGAAATCCTAGTTTAATACACCCAGCAGCCTAAGAATTGTTTTAAAGAACTGCATCCTGGTACTACCTGTAGTATGGCTCTACTCTGTATTCCCATAACACAGTGGAGTTAAGCACATTTGCATGACAGTAACCAAACTACTACAGATTAAACTGAAATCTTCAGCCTTTGTAATAAGAAGTTAAACAGCATCCCCTGTCACTAAGCATTGCTGTGGGATGTTAAACTCAGTGCAAATGCTCAGGACATAAAGTGATGGGCTTTCCAGGAGCCATTTCTCGCCACATGTGTTATGTATGAATCTAGTTTTTGACCAGATTTATTGAGTGGAAAAGGGGTGAAAATAGGTTTGACAGAGATAATGTCATATGGCCAGTTGGACCAAATTGATTGTTTCAAGAAGACACATAGGTGAAATGCAGAGCTATACACAGGAAGTATTTTTTTTTTGTGGGACAGACACCCTTTTTTTTGGGAGTCAGGAATGTTGGGAAAGGTGCCTATAAATGAGAGGGTCAATTAGGTAGTGTAGGTTAGACAGCATCCACAGACAAACATACAGGACATACAAGGTAGACAGGGATGGTGATGGGAGACAGCACTTGGAATAGTTAGGGGACTTTAGAGGTCCACCCACATCCAGTTTGAGAACAGTGAGAATTTAGTCCTCACACTCAGAACTGTCACACTGTCTCCTGCAGCAGCTCCCTGGGTCAGTGCTGGATGTAGTATCATCTCTGCAATGCAACACACACCTTTTCAACCCTGCTGGTACATGCACTGAGTCTCCTCTCCATTATATCCTCCACTAGCCCTGTCAGCTCCCGCTGAGTGGCAAAATCATCACCTCCATTACTACTGCTCCTGGTGGGTATCACTGCACCAGCAAATGGGGCAGAGCTATCTGACACAGTCAGAGCAGGAAAAGCAGGGGTTCTGGAGGCAACACTGACAGGCTGAGATCCTGAAGTGCTGGGTATCTGTGCTGCCATCTGTGTAGGTATGGTCAGTGTACCACTCTGTGCTGTTGATGATTCATTTGCCTCAGCAAGTTATGCAAACAGCAGATTGTTAATAAATTATCCCTCCCCAAAAAATAGAGAGAAATGTTGTGGTGAGACAAAAAAGAAATAGTTAGATACATAGCATGCCGCAGTGCAGTATATTTTAAATTAACTTGATTTGGCAATATATAAACAATTATGAGCTACTATCGCATACCTTTGCGACATCCATATATGATGGAAAGGTATTTATGTGTCATTAAATAAACAAATGACACTGCTCTGATACAAGAAACAGCTGCCTTTATTTCACTATAATGGATTGGAATTATGCATTCTGAATGAATAATTACAATTATCATAATGCAATTCTTTCTGACAGACAGCTGTTAAGATCTTATAAATAATTACCAATATTTAAAAAATCCTGTTTCTGGGAAATGAACCCACACACAGTAAAGCTGGTATTATAATTGCCTAATGCAGGTAGCAAGAGTTATTGGGGAAGGCATGCATGCTTGAGATGAAGGATGAGGTATGCCTACTGAAGATACTGGTGCCAGGGGAAATGAAAGCAATATTATGGGTTGAATTATTATATGAATCATACTTACTCCATGATTTAACCTCTCCTGGTGCACCTGACAGTTTGCAGCTATTTCATCTGCAGCAGTACAGCACAAAAAGAAAACACGTGCCTTAGTTGAGGGTTGGGCGTCAAGCTGGCACCTTGGCGTTTCGTAAAAATCTACTGCCAATCATTAGCGGACCGGAGTTCCACTGTGGCAACCCCTTACCGGAAAAAGCCGAAAGACAAACAATGAAAGCATAATTCCATTGGCCTGCTATTTAATTACTGCCATATCACAGACAGGTTATGGGTCATTATGCTTACACAACTGGGAGGTGCTCCCAGTCCTAAATTCATCCTTCCATTGGCTTAGGGGACCCTACTTGCACTTTTTAAGGTCACTATAGTGGTGATGCCACTGTTCCCTGTTGAGTGAAATGCCAGTTGCCGTGGGTACAGTCTTGGCTGATGCATTCCAAGCCTCAGCCTTATAGTGTGACCCAGTATAATTCCATCCAGCAGCCTATGGCTGTAGTGCTTCACTAGGAGTGCCACAAATATCCTGGACTCTTCAAAACCCTACCTTTGTGCTCTAAATTTATCACAATTCTCTCCCTCACCAGCCGTGTCTGCAAAAGTCAAGCTAACAAAATATGTCTCAATTGGCACCAGTACAGATCTCATATGTTATTGGCATTGTCCAAAGACACACAGCCTTGCCAACTGCATTTGCACAATTGAAAGCAGATGGAATCCATGGCAGACACATTGGTACTACTTACAGCACATTGCATTAATGATGTGAAACATGGCATTGAACTGTGCCATGTGTGATGATCCACCCATTCTCACAGTTTCCAGTGTTCACCAATGGACTACTTACTGGCATGGCTTTTAAAGACTGCACTTTGGAAGGTGAAAGATGCTGAATTATAACATATTGTCATGCTAGGCTGGGGCTTACCCAATGTTAAAATACTATTGTAACAATTGTGAATCAAATTCATGGGATAAAATATGCAAACATTGCAAATTACTTTATTGACTGACATTGCCAGAGGAGAACTACCTTTCTAGTATGGAAAATTGACATATACTGATTTCTGACTGAATGGAGATGCACGTCAGAGAGGCTTATATGTGTGTGGTTGTAAATATATCTTGCAATGCATTCCTATGTAAAGTTATTTTTGTGCAAGCAAATATGGTTCACATGGATGCAACTGAATGAGCTGATTAATGAAGTCTGTTTTATGTTACATACATACTGCACAAGACATACTTGTCCTAAACACATAGTTGAGATATGTGATGAGTCATGATGATTATAACAAAAGTATTGAGCCCATCACATACTGTATATATGCCAGCGGATTTTCTATTAAATACCATCAATGTCATATCTAGGAAAATGGTCAGACATCGGGTTGTATTTATCTGTAAAACATTAATCATATATGCCAAATAGTACAGTTTCATTATGCAAGACCTACTGATGTATTGCTTGCAAGAAACAGGTTTAACATTTTCAATTTCCTTTAGTGTTACAGTCCTATGATTAGGAAATGGGCTTCTTACACCCTTTCTAAAATGTATCTTGTAGTTGGATTCAAACCCTTAGTAGGCTGTATTATTTATCTAATGTTAGTGCCCTTACACCTTGTACACAGAGATTGCTGTGAGTGGTGGCATTTCTCCTCTCAGTACTGTCCAGAGAACTAAGGAAAGCACACCATTGCCAGTCATGTTTGAAATATCGAACCTAAGGCAGCCTAAACTAAGTTTTTCATTTTTTTCCTTAGGTACTGAACCATGTTTGTGCATTGCCAAGTGCAGAGCAAATGTACCTTAAATGGACAAGTAAATATTGTGAATAATTGCAAAGTGATCTCCAAAGTGGATTTGAACAGGCTTGATTTGACTTATTTCTCTCGATGCACCTCAGTTACACCTTGTGCCACAAAGAAAGTTACCTGACAGGTGAATTTTGTTCAAGGATTACTGTCCAGACTGCTGCTGGTTGCACAATGCACTCAGGCATGCCTGAGCTACCTATGGCAGCTGAAACAAAATTGTTTACTTTTTTCTTAGGTAGTGAACTCTGTTTATGCACTACCGAGTGAAGAGCAAATGAACCTTAAGAATAAGAAAAAAAGTACATGTTGTGAATAATTGCAATGTGATTTCTACACAGGATTTGAACAAAGCTTTATGTGCCTTATTTCACTTGATTCACTTCAGTTACACCTTGTACCACAAAATTTGACATCTGTCAGATGCAATAGCTACACAAAATAACCTTAGACCTACCAAATTGCTCCTATTCTCACTGCCTAAATCTAAAAACACACTGGGATGGCTAGAATTGCCCAACATCCGTATTCAAGTATTAACTCTTAAAACTCGGTAGGTGGTGGTTTCAAAATACAACTTCAACTCTATTAAAATCTCAATGGCTATGTCCATCTTATATCACTATTGAATTTTTCTTTTTTTTACTTGTTTTATTTTTGTATTTTTAATGTTGCCTGTCTCCAATTTCCTAGCTTATGTCATATATTTTTATATTTTTATATTTTATATTTTGGTCTCCACTGAAAATGGATATGTATCCAGTTGGACTAACCCGGTCAACAAATGTAAAATAAATAAAATAAATAAAATAAATTTTCTGAAGTAAGTACTCTCCCTTTTGCGGGGGAGGGGGGGTCCCATTACACCAGGCATGTTTGAGCTATCTAAGCCCATTTAAATTTAATTTCCCACTTTTTCCTTTAGGTAGTGAACCCTGTTTGTGTGCTGCCAAGTGGACAGCAAATGGAAATGACATTAGAAGAGAAATATAAGGTAGAGAAAGTAAAAGAAATGCAGTGCATGTGCATATGTAGCAACAACCAAAGCAAGGAGTGTATTTATGTGAAAAATCCTTCCTTCTCACATCTCCTTGCAATATCAGACATGCATGTTGTGAACACTTTATCAGACTTTTAGTTAATGACAAACTATGTGAAAGTGGACAGGCTAATGATCAGATGTTGTTAGTAACAGTGACAATTAATTTTTATACAACACAAAGGCATCACAACATGTTTTTAAATATGTATCCAGACAATCCTCTGTAAATGTGTCATCTAAGTGGGTTCAAAGCATGCATCAGATACCCCTTATCTATAAGCTCACTGTATTTACACCTTGTGCCACAGAGAAAGTTACCTGCCAGGTATATTTTCTTCCCTGAGTACTATCCAGGGTGCTGACAGCAATGCAATGCCACTTGGTTGGTTTGTACTACCTATGTCAGCCTAGATTATTTTTTTTACTTTTTATGGAGCCTAACTAGTGCATATTCCTAGTGAGCACTTAACACATAGAAACTGTTTGTGTGCACATTGGATACATACAGTCACACTGATGAGAGCTCACCACCATCTTGCCTGTTTATTGTACATTTAATTTTTGTGTCTGTTTTCTGTTTCAGCTCATATAAGGATATAGCACCCAAGAAGACATTTTTACTCCATAAGCCACCATATAGTGATGCAGAAAATGAGGTCATTATCCATGCCTTACAATGCCATGGAGCTTTTCTGTGAGGGAGAGGTAGGGGTGACCAATCTGGCTAAGGCAGCAAATGGTCGATGGCCTTAATGCTGTCAGATGGCAAGGGGAAGCTACTCCAAGATAAAGCAGCAGGCAACTGACATGATAACATCTGCCCACCATAGGGCTGCTGTAATTTCCCAGGAACAGGTGGTTGCAGGGGCTGCTCCTGCTACAGAACCACCACTAACTAAAGCTGAGGGATTACTGTCTGCAATCAGAGATCAAAAAAGCTCGGCAGATGGTGCCACCGGACTCCTTGATGTTGGTACAGATGTGGGAGACAGACCCAGAGTGTCACAAGCAGACTTTCTAGGTATGCAAGAACCAAGTGTCATTATTGTTATGTCTTTATATGCATATATCTAAGATGTCTGATATGTATAATATGTATACAGAGCCAGCTATAACCATGTGAATCAGGCAACAGTTACACAGGAAGAGTGGAATTTGCTTTGGGTTTGGGGGGGTAGCCAACTGTTCACTAACTTTTTTTTATGAGAACCTTTTTAATCTGCACTTGTGAAGGGGAATGTTCTCGTTTTCTTGTTTCATTTGCATTGTGATACTTAGCAGACTTCTTTCCTTTCCATTCCTCTCATACGGGGACTTCTGGAATGCAGGCTGCCAGTCCACCTGCACATAGTAAGCACACATTTGTTTATCATTAAGACAGTGATAAGGTAGATTTACATCTATATGACAGAATCATTTTTGTAGTTTTAGCATCTGTTAAGAATTTTAACATGCCTTTATTATAAAGAAAATATGTGATCAATTTTATACCTCATTTTATTGTTTGTTGTGTTAATTGCTTGTTATCGTACATGATCCTGAGAGTGGCAATGTAGACCTCCTGCCATCTGATGTTGGACTATCAGTAGCTTCTGATGACAATGGTGATGAACAGGCACAGTCTGGGGATGCAGATGGTCAGTCTGACACTGAAGATGTGACTCCCACATCTCTTGCCCATATTTTGAACACAGTTTAAATGCCTACTCATACCCAGGACACAGAGACTTCTGATACAGGACAAGCTGAGGGTGATACAGTTGATCAGACCTGTGTGTGGTTGCTCCAGTTGCAGAGCTAGTTGCTTCTTCTGGTAGCTGTCTTGAGGGTGTGGTGCCACATATTACAGATTCTAGGGTTGTTCGAAGCAGGCCTGCTGTCCACTCTTCTCCTGATGCTGGTGTGCATTAGAAACCACCAGACGTATGTGTAGGGCCATAGGGGAGGCACAGACACATTCTGTTAGGGCCTCGAAAGAGATGCTGCAACTTCTAAATGCCATGCATTCTGATGTGAGTGACTCCCTGAACAATAATGGCAACTCCTTAGACAGAATGAATGACACACTGGATCATGCAGTTTCTGCGATGGAACATCTGTTGGGAGAGGGTGGGCATCCATGTGGCCACAGAGCCACTCCATCTTCTGGTGTTATAAGGTGTAGCCATACAAGATCACACTCCAGCTGTAACACTACATCCACTATGCCATCAGTGATTGCAGTGTCCATACCCAGACATGGTAGGCTCGGGGGTCATGGTTCTGGACATAGCCCTGATGAGAGCTCATCCAGCAGACATTGATCACATTCAGGTAGCCCCCTGATGTCTAGACAGGGCCATGGAAGTAGCAGTGCAGCTCATGGCAGAGGGGCTCTCATGGTCAGTGGCAACAACACTGCACTGAGTAGCCTGCCATGCATGACTCACACCTGTCTAAGATGTCATGATGTAGTGCTAGGACAGTGCTTGATTGTGTTTATGCAGACATGCACACACATAGAAAAAAATAATTCACTTACCCATATCACTTCACACACATGCAGGCTATCTAAATAGTGCTACTGACTGATATACATTTTTTTTATTGACTCTGAAAACCATGTACTCTGAGAGACACAAGTGTTTCTTCCTTGAACATATTAATTTCTTTGGTGTCAGCTTTGCCCTCCTACCCCACCCCCCATCACCCTATGCAAATGACGACGACTATGCCCTGCCCTTAACACATGTCTTGGTGACTTAGGGTTGCATATAAGTGTAATAAATATAGTGGATTCCTCTTCTTCTTTCGGCTGTTCCTGTTAGGGTTCACCACAGTGGATCATCTGTTTCCATTTCTTCCTGTCCTCTGCATCTTGCTGTCTCACACCAACCACCTGCATGTCCTCTCTCACCACATCCTTAAACCTTATCTTAGGCTTCCTCTTTTCCTGTTACCTGGCAGCTTCATCCTTAGCATCTTTTTCCCAATATACTCTGCATCTCTCCTCAGTACATGTTCAAACCAACGTAATTTTGCCTCTCTGGCTTTGTCTCCAAACCTTCCCACCTGGGCTGACCCTCTAATATACTTATTCCTAATCCTGTCCACCCTCATCACACCCAGTGCAAATCTTAACATCTTTAACTCTGCCACGTCCAGCTCTGACTCCTGCCTTTTTGTCAATACCACTGTCTCCAATCCATATAACATAGCTGGTCTCACTACCCTCTTGTAGACCTTCCCTTTCACTCTTACTGGTACTCGTCTATTACAAATCACTCCTAACACTCTTCTCCACCCACTCCATCCTGCCTGTACTCTCTTCTTCACCTCTCTTCCACACTCACCATTACTCTGAACTGTTGATCCCAAGTATTTAAACTCATCCACCTTCGCCACCTCTACTCCCTGCATCCTCTCCATTCCTCTATCCTCCCTCTTATTCACACACATATATTTTGTCTTAGTCCTGCTGACCTTCATTCTTCTTCTCTCTAGACCATATCTCCACCTCTCCATAGTGGATACCTAATGCTTGCTTATTCACATGATTGGATTTATCGATATGTATCACAGAGCTAGAGTTTTTCATTTCTTGTTCCTACTCATTTGTGAACGGATTACTTCTATACTGTAATAATGCATAGTATTTCAGTTAGTATTGTCATTACAGCACTGGATGCATTAGGTATTTCAATTTTGCTTCTTAGTATAGTTATGCAAATGAGGATATTATTGACTCGTTCCATGCTTTATGGATAGCCATCAATTTAAATGCTTGATGCAAACTATTGGTTCTAAAACATAACTATATGTTGCAAACATCTTACACAAGAGATATTACTGACATAACTGTACATTTCAGACAAATGGTCTGCTTAGAGGCATATACATAATTCCATATAGGAGTAATCCATTATATAACTTGTTTTTTTTTTCCTTTACAGGTTCCACACTTATCTTGTCATTATTACATGCAACGATTGTGTCCTTGGGGGTTGTCCCTATCTGACGCTGTCAAAATGCAACTATTACATGGTTAAGTAAAGGTTGCGGTATATGACAGGCTTCAGTTTTCCTATTTGTATGTGCATGGAATCTTAAGCTTTAATCTAGGTAGTGATTGTGTGTGCTAGCTTTTCCCTCTTAGCCAGAGCCAGGGCACACTGTACACACCTCTGTCAGCCACCACCATCTGCAACAGGTGATTCATCCACAGACAGTTGCTGTTGACCTTACTGTGGTCCTTGAAATTGTGATCCTGCCCCTTAATGTCCTTGTTTTCAGCTCTTTCCTGAGAATTATATTGTGTAACATTGCACATTAAAGAGACCATTTGACATAATGGCTAGGTCTTCACCTCTCAGGTACAAGGTTTAACCCTGACCTCCAACCAATGCCTGTTTGGAGTGTGCATGTTCTTCTTGTGTCACTGTGGGGCTCCTTCCACCTCCAAAAAACATGCTGAGTGTTTCTAGTTCAAGCTCACCAATGACTGGAGCTGTGGGCAGCAGCACAGACTCTACATGGTCCCCATAGGGTGATGAGTTGTACAGACCAACTGTTTTGGCATCTATTGTGGTGCACAGTATCCTCAAGACTTCATGCCATGGCAGGGCTAGATGGCTTTAGGTGATTCAGTCACCAGCATGGATAGCTACTGGTGAGCTGAGAAAAGGACCAGGCTTAATCCTATGCCAGGGACCCATGCTAACAGTGGGAGGGGTGAAGCCCTGCCTGGTGTCTACATGCAACTCGGGTAGACTTCTTCTAGTAAGGAAAAGGCAATGGAGTAGAATCAATGATTGCAAAGTCATCTCCAGTGAAATATAGTTGGCCCACAGCATAAACTGTTTGCTGCAAGAAGGCTCTAAGGTCAACAGAGACCAGGCTAAAGACCTGGAAGTTGACTGGAGAGAAAGCACAACAGTTCAAAGCTCTAGCTCCTTAAGGAAAGGATAAGAAGAATGGCAGCACCTCCAAACAACATGTGTGAGGACCGCAGAACAGATATGCAGCCTTGCTGTATCTGGCTATATTTCCTGACATGGAAATATAGAAAAGACTGACCAGGCTTGGAAGGAATACTGGTTGCCTAAGAAAGGCAATAGCAAAGGGCATCGGCACTCTCCAACTTCTGGAACTAAACTTAGTAGGTGTCAAGGCAAAGACAGAGAGATAATGAAGATGGTCAGACACCCTTCAGATGCCATCAACAACCTGCTCACCAATCCACATGAAGAGTGCGGAGAGACAGGCGTATCCCAGATGACTAGAGAATAAGAACTCTTGTGCCAATGTACAAGATGAAAGGGGACATCTACAACAGTCGTGGGCAGTACAGAGGTATCAAACTCATATCACATTGCATGAAAGCTCTGGAGAGGGTGATTAATAAATGTATAGGGAGAGTAGTAGAAAGTAAGATGGGAAATGAGCCGTTCAGGATGCAGCACAACTTGACTCGATGTTTGCAGTGAGACAGATAGTTGAGAAGAAGCTATAGATGAGGAAAGAGTCCAACTGGGCATTCCTAGACTTACAGAAAGCATATGACAAGGTCCCAAGAATGCTGATTTGGGCAACACTGCAGTAGCTTGAAGTCCCAGAAACATTGGTAGAATTAGTGCAGGCTATGTACAAGGACCCAGTGACTCAAGTATGAACAGTATTGGAGTTCCCAGTGGGAGTGGGTGTACACCAGGGTTCAGCTCTGAGTCCACTGCTGTTCATACTGGTGATGGACTACATTAGCAAACAGACTGAAGGGGACAGATCACCAAAGTTGCTGTATGCAGATAGTGTGGTATTACAAACAGACTCTGATCAAGAACTTTAGCAAAGGATAAGGGAATGGAATGCAAAACTGTAAGGCACATGGGATGAAACTATGTACAGATAAGACAGTGGTAAATAGCTTCAAGTATCTGGGACGGGTGGTTGAGAAGAAGTGAAGTCTGAATGAAGAAGTCAAAGCTAGAATCAGAGGGGCTGCAGCCAACTGACATAGAGTCTCAGGTGCAGTTTATGACAGAAGAATGCCAAAGAAGCTGAAAAGTAAGGTGTACAAGACAGTGGTGTGACCAGTACTACTGTATGATGCAGAAACCCAGGTAGTAATGGCAGAGCAGATGAGGGAGCTAGAAGTGATGGAAATGAAGTGCCTGAGAAGGGTGGTAGGATGCACACTATGCGACAGACGAAGAAATGATGACATAAGAGCAGAAGCCAAAGTAGCTCCAATTGCAGAAAAGATCAAAGAGAACATATTACGGTGGTTCAGACACATGTGCAGAAAAGCAGAAGACATTCTGGTGAAGAAGATTTGGAATAGACAGATAAGAGGAAATGAGGATGTCTAGCAAAAGGTGGATAGATTTTGCAAAATAAGATCTGAGACAGTCAGGCATGAGTGTCGAAGAAAGCAGGAGTGTGGCATTGAATTGAGAGAGATGATAGTTAACACAATACCCCGACCACATGGGGAAAAGGGGGCTGATGATGATGATGATGATGACAATTGCACAGACTCTAATTATTTTGGCACAGGTGTCCAAGTCATACTACAGTGCACCTCCTGATGTGCCTATACACTGGAACCTTGATTTTAAGCAAACTAAACACATGTTCTATGATATTCAAACTTTACGCATGGGCCTCATTGTATCCATGCTCAGTGGGGTTGTGTGGATTTCTCATGGGTGTTATGATCAAGGACACAAGTGCATTACCATCATCCCCCACTAGATCCCCTTGAAGAATGTCATCCCTAGCAAACCTGCTGTACAGCTCACATGTGTGCATATGTATGAGTCATAGAAGCCACCTGATTTACCTTCACAGACATTGTAGATGATCCCTTGGGCATTAGAGACAATTTGACAGTTTACAGAGTGGAAGCCTGTAACCTGTGAAGCTTGATGTATCTCCTTCCCTATTTCCTGGTTTGGGCTTTTATTTCTATGTGAGTGCAATCTATGTCCCCCAAAACTTCAGAGAATTGTGCTACTACTTAAAATTCCTGCATGGTTCTCGAGCTCTCATCTGGTGTTCATGGGAAACAGATGTGCTTTCTTGCATGCAATAGCATTACATTTAAAAACTGATGTAATATTCTAGAGGCTGCTGCTGATGACACCCAAAATATATTACCTATGGGTCTCTGGAAAATAACAGAAGCTAGTATATGTAATGCTACACATACCTTTGTTTCCACTGAGATGGGTTCTTCATGATTTACCTGTGGCCTGAAATGAGGACAGCAGAGATTCCATATTTCCTCCAGTGTTTCCATGTCCACCCTATATTTCTCAACAATTTCTATTTCATGCAATCCATGCTAAGTTAAATGGGGTCTAAGCACCCTTCTTCTTCTTCTTGCTTGAGGTCTGCAGGAAGCAACATCAACACCATAATTTAAAGCCTGTTACACATACAGCATAATAATAGCAGCAGCAGCCCCCAACATGTTTTTTTTAAGTGTAATCGTGCCTGTATGCTAGAGAGTTTTGTTGCACATGGCAAAAGCCTACACTGAGTGTACACAATTTCTTTATAGCTTCCTGAATAGCTCCACCAGGCTGGATTGGTTAATTAGCATGTACTAAGGTTCTTTTCACTTTCATTAGCATATTCTGGTGTATATCTGCATTTGGCAGCTCTACACGTTGTGTAGAGCCACTTAATAAATACCAAATAGCTCACTACCATTTTGGCTGCGCTGTGTGATGCCAATACAATCACTATGCTTCATGTAGATCTGTATGAATCCTCACCCATATATAGTCCACGCAGTTATTGCTCACTTTTTTGTCTCAGGACATCCTGTAATCAACATGCATCTTTCTGTTTTTCTTCTTTTTTTTTTTTTATAATACTAATATTGCTTTTAATGTGCATATTAAGAATGAATACATGAAATGATACAGGTTGCTTCTACTACGAGGGAATCAAATGTCTCAACATAAACCAAATTTGTAACAGCTAAAGAGATAAAATGCTACATTGTTCTGTGGTTTGAGATGCTGTGTGTGTGTGTGTGTGTGTGTGTGTGTCCATGAAGTCTCTTCTTTAATGTATAATGTATTATTGCAGGCGCAGACAGAGTGGCGGAGGGAAATGAAGTTCTTGCTTATTACAGCTAGAATTCCCTGCCAGTGAGATAGGGAGCTGGGAAAGTGCAAAGTACGAATGTTTAACATCAAGACAAGTGTCAGGAGCCAGCTTTATCCCGCTGATGTTTTTCTGTCCTTCCAGCAGTCCATTGTGTAGAATTTTATCTGCCTTTATGGTGACGTAATGCTAAGCTTGGAACTGGCTGCTTCCTCCTTGTATAGTGACATAATTGCCATGTAAAGGGTGAAGGGCTATCATCCATCATGGAAGACCTGTCAAAACAGGGCGCTGGTGGTTTGGTAGTTAACACTCTGTAGTGGTTCAGGAGGTCATTTATCCTGAGCTAAAACAAGCAGTATAAGCATGTTACAAGTTCTTTATTTTCAGCTTTTCAAATTGCATATTTTGTTACATATCAAACAGCAGAAATTAGGGTTTTCCTAGAAATGCATGCATAGGCATATAAATGTCTATATGCATGCATGTGTGTGTGTGTGTGTGTGTGTGTGTGTGTGTGTGTGTGTGTGTGTGCATGAGTGCTTGAGTCAGTGTGTAGTATTCATGTATTTTGTTTGTACAAACAAATGATGCATGCATGTCTTATCTTTTCTCTTGAAAGTGTTGTCTAATTTATACATTACTATTGCAAAAACAGGATGTGAAAGGGAAAAATTGTGAAGGTTCATGTTCCCAGAATCTCTCTTCCAAGCTAGAGATATAGTATTCTTCTGTATATTTGAACACCTACCATATTTCTCCCTTAATCACCATTCTTGTTGTCCAGAGACAAACTCCAAGTCCAAATTAGTGTAGACTGAGCTGGTGTTTTTGACTAGACACCTAGTGCTTGATGCTGCCAAATAAGCCCCCTGTTTCACAGACACTATCAGCAGATAAAGGCACATGGCCACCCAGTCTGCCCATTTCAGCTTCTAAGTCCAGTTAGTTTTACTAAAAGCTTTGTAGCACCTTAGCCCTGACCTCTACATTCTGCTTGTATTTATCTGTTACATTCTTAAGTCCTATGATTAGTTTGGCCTTATTGCTTCTTCTGGCAGGCTGTTTAACACGTTCACTACAATTCTTTAAAGGAAGTCTGCCTCTGGTTTAACTTGTAAAATTCAGTCTACCTGCTGTCACTGTTCATTAGCTCTGGTACATCATCTTCAACAGAAAACTGTGAATCTCTTCACCATTATCAGTCTTGAGAATATATGTCACTTCCATATTCAATTTTTCTTCCCCACTCTATATTGTGCACAATAGAATTATATATTTTGGGCTCCCTGTCTATCTTTGCATGAGCATGTGTGATGACTCCTGTATAATCATTACATTCCATCTATTTTATATATTTTAAATTTGTGAGCTACCAGAACAGACATAGTGTACTGCAGCTGGTGTTCTACTGCTGATTTATACACGAGTCTTTCCTTTGTTCATCTGCTGCTGATGTATCTATCAGCTTATGTACCTCTGTGTTCTACCTCTTGGCTGGTTGCAATATTTCTGTACATTAAATTCACTAGAGTCACCACCTCATAGGTCTTTTTCTTGGTTTCTGCATGCAATAGATCTGTCTTCAACTCATGTCTTAATTTGGAGCTCTTAGAAAACTGCTGCATAACTCTTTCCACTAATACTTGATTGTTTAAGCTCTTAAGCATCCTTCAGACTTTTTTCATGTTCTGCCTCAGTCTGAAAACACATTCTAACATGTCCGTTCTTTTGTTTAATGTATGTCACAGAACAGGGAACTTTGACCTTCAGGGGCTTGTGCTGTGCTGTGTTGGCAATAGAACAGCTGATAAGGTTGGTCCAATCACAGATGCCGGTCATGTCACACAGGCCAACCATCCCTTTGTGGCATGAACTGATGAGCATTATTTATATCCAAGTTGTGAGTTTTACCACAAAACCTTTCCAAACCAATGCAGTGTTCTCTTGCCTACAATCAATGTGCATAGTTTTGTTTAATTATACTGCATGTGACACATTGATAAAGCTCATGCGGATGTCAAAAATGTTATGTCAGCTGCCTCACCTCAATAAATCTTTGTTACAGTCAAAATACATTGAGACTGATTAGGCATAACCTTCATTTGCCTGTGTTCCTGTCAACACTGCATATGCCAAGAAATCTTATGAGTGAGTCTGTGTGTGTGTGTGTGTGTGTGTGTGTGTGTGTGTGTGTGTGTGTGTGTGTGTGTGTGTGTGTGTGTGTGTGTGTGTGTCAGGGGAGCAGCATAAAAAAAACAACACTAAAGGCAGAAATTCACAAGAAAGGTTCTAAAAAACTATGACACCTGCCTCCTCCCCAGCTATGTTATTTTCCTTCCAAGATTATTTACAATTTAGGGTACTACGCTATCACTGGGAAAAATAATGTAGGGGCTCAATCTTCATTTTCTGTCTCTCTGTATTGTTTCTTTCTTTTTTCATGTGAACTTTGTGACTGTGCTCTACAGATGCTCAGGGTACTTTCTAGGCCTAACTGCCCTTAACCTAGGCTTACTTGCTGATTCAGTCTGACTACTCCAATTACCATTCTCTGACATGCTCTTTTCATATCTCCTCCAATAAAACTATAAATCTGTGTAGATGAAATGAAGCAGTCACCATTATATCTTATCATTTGCTTTCCAGGTGATTTCTATTTCCATTTTCTGCCTCAGTCTACGACTTTTTCTGTTATCCTAAGCAACTTACTGATTTGCCTGTGTCTGATGGTCACCTTATCTAATTGAATGACTATATTCCTTGTACCAGTGACATGCTCTGCTGCTCATGTTCTGCTACTGTTATGCTTAGATCCGGGGGGGAGGGGTTAGCAGTAGGGTTCAAAGCTAATGATATAATGCTTAACACTTCTTTCTTTTTTTGGGATTACTGTATTTGAGCTTTCTTTTTTGTGTCTGTAGTTTCATCTTCAAGGCAAATGGTACTTAATTTGATTCAGTCAGAATATTCAGTAATGCAGTAAATGAGCAATACACTTTTGTATTTCAGAAAAAGAAACATTGTTGCCTAGTGTTTTGGAAACACCATTACACATGGCATAAAAACATATAAGTATACAGACAATAAAACTGTTCTTTTTCAACTTATGGATCAGTTTTAATGCACCAGAACAAACCTTTCCCTTCAAGAAATATCTGAAAGCCTGCAATGCTATGCTTCTACTGTAACAATTTTTTACTTTTTGTGAAGGAGTAGCTTGATACTGTATTATTAAATATGCATGTTACTTTAGTGTGTGTCTCTTATATCTTGTCATTGCTAAGCGAGTGTGTAGATATGGCTGAGAGCCCAATGCTACTCTGTTCATGGGTTGCAGATTACCTGATAGCTTGAAAACCAATGCTCTGAGTCCATTGTATTCTACAATGAGCAGTATGTATGTATGTACCTAAATGATGTTATTTCATACGCCTTATAATCCATCAAAGATAGTACCTCATGGGCACTTTATGTAGATTTAAAATAAAGATCACGTGTGAAACACATAACATGCTTCCATAGCCATTGGGCAATGGCTGGGTTGAGTCTGAGCATCCAAAACTGAACCATATGCAGCTTTAGGTTTGAAGAATACACACTACAGAAAGAAGCTGTGTTGAAATAATTGTTTGCTAAACTCATTTACTGAGCAGTGTTTTTAGTGTCCACTTTTTTGTCATTGACCCTGCTTATAACACCAAACTGCTTTGGAAGGCCATGAACATGTGGTCCATATTTACACCACAACAGTCTCAGGCCAAAAATATACAAGTATTATATCATGCTATACTCATGCCAGCACAAGCAAGAGAATATGTCACAACATCCTGGTTATTGGAAATGGGAGTTAGAAGATAGTCTGTTCATCCAGGGAAGCAGAATCCTTCTATCTGATAGACTTTCCCCAGGATTCATGAAGCTTGCGCCAGGCGCAGGCGTAGAGTCGGCGATCTAACACCAAATATGGCCACCGAGCAATTCAGGTACGAGCTGTTTCCATGTGTACTACCTGCGTACGCCATGGTTGCACAGCTCCTGGCGCATGTATGCTAATTATCCCATGGGCAGCAGTGTAGCATGCAAATGAAGGTATATAGCGATTCATGAAGTGGTGCAGGTGTAGTGTAAGCATGCAGAAATGTAAACCGAAAAAAACGGTTTACATTTTTTCAAACATAAAATCGGAGCCATGACAGTGGACTAAACTCATGTATTATACTGTTAATATATGCCAATGGCTAAATATATAGCCATTGGCATAAAAAAACATGCACAACACATTAAAAAAAAACATTTAATGTCATGGCCACACTAATGCAGTAAAATCGCAGTGCATCGGTGCGCAGACGGGATCACAATGAAAATATATTTATATGTAATAAAACTGCAATTTAACACATTTCATGAATTCTCCATAATAGTCAATGGCGCGCATGCAACACTACACCATGGCACAAGGGTTGCTAAGGGGCTGTGACAGTGTTCTGTGTGGTACCTAGGAATTAGTAGTCAATGCTATGCAAATGAGGCAAGTAATACTGAATCACAAAATCCCTACCAGCATAAGGATGTACCTCACAGTGTAGCGGTACAACACCGAGGTGTGGCCTGGAGATAAAGATGACATCAAGAGAGGGGTGCACCATCTTAGCTGTAAGCAGATTGGAGCATTGCTAATCTGGTTTGCCTGTTGCTAAGCAAAGCCGTGGGATAGGGGTGTGTTGAAGTAGCCATAGCTTTGCTTAGCTGGGAGCAGACAAGGTAATCGAATGTGCATGTGAACGTGGGTGAAAACACTCTTGAAACCCAGCAAACAGCTGTGCGCGGCATGCACCACAGCTGAAAAAGGAAGGTTATGGGAAGAAAATAAGGAAATGCTGCAGCATGGTAATTGGAGTACAAATGAGTAATTAACACCCAGGAATCCACAGTGGGCCATTGACAATAGCTAACAAGGCTGCTAGCAGCTACCTGCAGAACAGGAAAGGGGAGGTGCTGTACTACAAAGAAAAGAAAACTGTCACAGCAGAACAAAGCAAACTTGCAGTAGATCAACTACATAACACAGTTTGCTACACAATCCTGGGTTGGGAAAGTACAAAACAAGAAAGCTGGCAGCTGGATGCATGCCTGACAATGGGAGGGGAATCGGGTTGAAAAGTGAAGTAAAGGGCAATAGATAAATCATGGCAGCCAAGCGTAATTCAACACCAAAGGTCCCACAATAGCAGTACCTGCTGTAAAACTCATAATTAAGATACCCTGCAGCTGGAATTGCACATACACATCCAATTACACCAGCAGCATCCATAGCACAATAGTATAAAGTGTGAAAGCACCTCACACACACTTGTGTATTCCCAGACACTCTGCACCATTGGTGTATACAGACGGGGAACTTTTAATATGTACATGTTAGGGGCTGCCATAGCTTTGATTCACCAGCATGTGTTGGAGACTGAAGGCGGTGTGGAGGATGATGCTGACAGCCATCTCAGGCACTGGAGGAGGAGAAGAGTGTTCAGACCCAGGGTAACCTGCCAGGGGATACATGATCTGGAGATAGTAGAGCGTTACAGAGTGGACTGGGACACCATACAGCAACTTGTTGAGCTGTACTGGCCACGCCTCTGAGCTAGAAATAACAGAGGAGAACCCATCCTAGTGGACACAAAGATATGTGTAAGCTTGAGAATACTAGCCACAGGTACCTTTTAAAGGCCAACTGGGGATATCATGGGGATCTCACAGGTATCAGCATCCAGGGTACACCACCAGTTCCTGGATGCCATATTACCACATGCCAATGAGCACATATACTTCCCCCGAATGCAGGAGGAGTTGGCCAGCAATATGCGTCTCTTCCACCATGTGGCAAACTACCCAGAGGTACTGGGTGCAATAGACTGCATGCACATACACATCAAGTCACCACCCGGTGAGCAGGGTAGGCGCTACATAAACCACAAGGGATACCCCTCCATCAACTGCCAGGTCATGTGCAATGATGAGGGCATTATCATGGATGTGTATGCTGGCAGCCCTGGAAGCTATTACGACTCCCACATCTGGCATGCCTCACAGCTGTAGCAGGTATTTGCCAGGGGGGGACATCCCATATGGCCACCTGGTGGGGGATGCTGGCTATGCACTGGAACCATGGATGATGACTCCCATCAGAAATGCACACACACCCATGCAAGAATGCCATAATGAGGCACATACAGAAACCAGAATCATCATAGAGTGTGCGTTTGGGATGCTGAAATCACGGTTCTGTTGCTTGGACATATCTGGTGGAGCCTTGCAGTGGTCTCCAGGCATGTGTGCCCACATCTTCATAGTATGTGCCATGCTACACAATATGATCCTGCGGAAACAGCTGCAGCAGGGACAGAATGGCAAAGGCCCTCATAGCCCACCACCATTGCCAAGGGCCCCACAGGCACAGAGGGACACAGACCATGAACACCCTGTACCAGCCCCAGTAGGCAGACAGAGGCATGCCCAGTATGCCCATGCCTTGGCAAAGAGGGAACATATAGCACACACACTGACAGTGTAGGCAGCTACGAACTGACACCCTTCTCCACCTGCACACACAGTAAACATGGATGGCACACACACACGACCACCTGTAAATTGTCATGTATAGGTGGTCTACTGTGTGCATCCTACATAGGCAGCCCTCAACTATTGTACACACAACTGCCATTGGCACAAGGTAAGTCAATACCTGAACAGTAAATTAAGCTATCAACATGTGTCGGTACTGTATGTACAGATTCATAGGTACATAGGTAGGTACATGCCTAACTGCCTGAGGCCATTCATAACCCTAGCCAAAATGTGTCTGCTGTCGCCACCCCATTGATTAACTAACCATCCCTCTGTGGAGCAGAGCCAATTGCGGGTTCCCTGGGGTGTATCCACTGTTCCCCACCCACTCTGCAAGGATTCCCTGGAGTGTTAGTGAGGGGCTCCGTATAATGTAATCAGGTATGTAGTTCCAAAGCATGGGGAGTACCCGTGACAGGAATCTGTCACTTCAGCATCTTCTAGTTATGGTTGTGGCAAGGTGTAGCTCATTACAGTGTGTGGCTCACTGTGACATGGATTCCCATAGGTGGAGCATATCCATTAAGCCTGACTTGGACACAGCTTTGTTGGCCAGCAAATATCATCTCTGAGTAAACGAGATGCCACTGAATAATGCAAGAATTTATGCAGTCTGGCAGAGTAGGACACATGTCTGAGGGCATTATCCCTCTTGACGAGGTACATTCATGGCCATTCCAGCTGTTGGATGTGTCTTCTGAGGTACATCCAAAATGGGTTATCATACTCGATGATGGGATTGATGAGTGATGAGTAAAGGGGCACAATAACCTCAGTCTGTTTAGATGCGAACCCTTAAATAATCAGATGGCCTACATAGACGGATGTCCTAACTACTTCGCAGATATGATTGTCAAAGGAGAGATCACTATCTAATGTAGTCCCCACATACCCATTATGTCATCTGAATTATAGTGTCTGCCACTCATGTGTTAATATATGTGTGTGTAGTTTCCCAAAAATGGAATGATCATGCAGTATGTGGCCTTTAGCTGGAGGCCATGACTTTGACACCCTTTGTTGGTCTATGTGAGGCCCCTTGAAGGACGTCTGTGACAGCTGGACTGTCAGTTATGGCTCCCAGTCTGCAGTAATTGCCAAACACGGTCTGCTGTAGTCCATCTGTGTTAGCCCGTACCTCTGAGAAGTATATGGCAAACAGTAGGGGTCCCAGGACTGAGTCCTGTGGGACACCAGTTGTGACTGGTCAAGAGTTGGACCTGGAGGCTGCTAGGCTTACCATGTGGGTTCTGTGTGTAAGCCTGTTGGCAAACCAACCTGTGATGTATGGGTGTATGTACTGGCTGGTGACTGCAGAAATAATACCTGAGTGGGGAATGGTGTCAAAACCTTTGGCGAGGTCCAGGTAGTATGTGTGAACTACCACACCCCATACCTAAAGTCTAGGTGACTGTAAGATGTCAAACAGGTTCAGTAGGCATGATCTGCAGTCAATCAAGCTGACCTGGGTTGGGTCAAGTGTCTGGAGGATACCATTGTCTATGTTAATGAGTGCCATGAGGATGCACTCCATAGCAGTGCAGATCAGGCTACTCAGACTTATGGGGTGGTAGTTACCATGGTCAGTTGTGTCACCATCTTGGTGGAGTGGAATAGCTGTTGTCATGTGCCACTGAATGGCCATGTAGCCTGTGTAGAGGCTGATGTTGAATTGCTATATTAGGCGGGGGGTCACTTTGTCTTGTTGTGTCTGCAGGATGCAGTCTGGGACACCATCTGCCTCCATTGATGCTCTGTCATGCCATTTGAAAGGGCCATTACCACCTGTATGTCTCAGATGTCTGGAATACTGTACGGTTTGGGTATTGGTGTGGGCCCTGTAGGGGGGTGAAGCTTGCTCTGAATGTATCATTAAGTATGTTGGTGATATCAGTAGGGTCAGTATATTCAGTGCAATATGGCACCAGCACAGTGCAAATCTCTGTGTTACTGCTTAGATCCTTGACCTAGCCAAAGAAGCCTTTGTGGTCATATTCCGAATCCATGCCTATTTACCTGTGGATGTCAGCCGTGGATGATTACATGAGTAACATAAGTATCTCGCTAATACTGGTCATGGATGTCTGCATGTCTTGGGATTTGCTGTTGTTCTGGACTACTGTCCTACTTCTGCTGTATAGCCTGTATAATGCAGGGGTTCAGCAGACCGGTGTCCTTGTGTAGGAGTAGCGAGTCCTTGTTTACCATTGATGGCATGACCCATACATCTTTGTAGATACTTATAGAGTGCATTTGTAATTCTGTCTGTATCTTAACACTACATTGTCTGTTAACTGTACTCTCCAGCACACACAGGTTTATGTGTGTTCCAAATGTTTATTATTCTGTGGAATACTACCTATATATGCAAGCTGTGGTTAAGGTATACTATGTAACATGTAAAACATCTCTGACTTTATTGGGATTTGAACCACGACTGCACAGATATTATGCAAATGCTGGAGCCATTACACTATTGACATTAACGTTCCTTCTGCCTATTTCCTATGTCCATGAATCCTATGTGTAAGCTTGGCTACACAACAGGCGGAGCCACCCACACCCAGTGAGCTTCTCAAAATACTGACATGACACATGAATTGGGAGACTATACATTAACATCCTAACTACATTTAGCATAGCCACTCACTGACACACTTCAGGAGAAACCTTGATGTGTGACTGACCAACAGTATATGCACCCCTGGGATCATGTGTCCCAGACACATACAGCCAGGGTGTGGGGGAGCCACAACAGTTCTACAGCTGCAAGACCTGTTGGGGAAATTGAATGCTGTTGGGATGTCATGTTAACATGCCCTTTTGAGATCACTATGTGCCCCTATCACCCTACAGCACACCAGTCCTCAACAGCTTCCAGCAACTCTGCCTGGAATCACTTCATTGGCTATGCTTGACAGATGCTCCGTTACTTCATCAATGGTGGTGATAAAGCCACCACATTGTAGCTATGCTTCTAAATGCCCTTGGGTAGATAGCCTACTACCAATCTGTGAACCTCTACAGTGCAGGCCATCTCCAACATCATATGTGATTATACAGTAAAAAATCACCATGTAGTCAGACAACAGTTAAGTACAGCAATAGCATGCAGACTACTAATACATAATCACTCCAAAAGCCAATCTTGGAAGCTAGTGGACTTGTGTAGGTTTCAGGCTTTGTATTGCTTACCAGTAGGTTACCTACAGGAAAGATGGGACACAAGCACAGATGGGAAACATGCCTGCAACAATGCCATACCAACTTGCATGTGTCAGTCTGCAATTACCATAGTATTAGTCCACTAAAGGATAGGTGTTTAAATAGGAAAGGAACCCTCACACACACATATCAAATATGTATAAAAGCAGTTCCTACACACCTGCATCTGCTATGTACACCCACCAACATCTCCCCCACACCCAAACCAATTACAATGCATACTGTAATAACATCACAAATCATTCACACACTGTACGACATCTGCAGAAGCCTTAATGTACCTTGTCAGAGACACACTAACATGACTATGTGAAATAGTTGCTGTTATACAATGGAACAGCTGCTGATGTTACAGGGTTTGCTTGCACTAATCCCATTTCAGAGGGTTGTGTGTACACCAGGAAGTGTTACCAATTACTGATTTAACAGCATAGTATGATGCACATGTACACCAAACCAAAGATGTCTGGTGAGCACACTGTAAACCACCTAACATTTTATGCATAGCCATACAGCCTTGAACTGCTCAAACATCCTTGCCAGACTGAAAAATCTGCATAAGTATCAGGTACAAACAAACCCTGCATAAGTAGCAATGTTATGAAATATAACAGCTGTACTCACATGTAGAACAACATCTTCTAGCCATTACACACAATCCACGGGAGTCATGAAGCTAATGTATCTCTGTAGGTCTCCATATAGCTGTTGCAATACATCACAAACAACACATATAGGCCATCTTCCTTGAAAGTAAGGCAAAGGGACAACACCCAAGTGGACTACTCAATTATACACCACTGTTGCCATGGTATTGGCTAATGGAGTAGCTGCACAGCTGATGTGCATGTAATTAACTACTTTGGGAAACCAGTTGGTGGTCAGGATAGCACATGTTACCAATATTTAACTATAAAAGGATGGCTTGTCACACATTCAAACCATCTGTATATACCAGCAGAACATTACAAAGATTGAAACACAAACTGAAAAAGATTTAAATAACAGTCAACGACACCTCGGGTTACTAATAAGGTATGTAGAACACTCAGTATGTCTGTGTATGTAGTACCTGTTCTTTAATAATAAAAGTGTATGCAATGCATATAGTGGAAACAGTTATCTTGTAGTGATGTATTGTTGAGCATAGTAACGCTTGTAGTATTTATGTGTGTACTGCTGTAGGTCACAAGGCAAACACCTCATACACCACAAGGGATGCTATATAAGGACTTTGAACCCAACAATTCCTCTCCAGCTGCTGTCAGTGGCAGGGTTGGTCCAACAAGTACATGCTATAACAGGGGATAGTATATGTTGATATATTGTAACAGTAGGCATATGTATGGGTGTATTACTGAGAATAACATGTTGAAGGTGGGCCTACTGTGCAATTATGATTTGCATTGTGGGATATTGTGCCAATAACTGTGTAATGTACAGTATTGTAGGCAGATATGTATTACATTTTACATAGCATTACTGTTATGTTAGGCAAACATTAGTTATGTCTATTGGCATTTACAATACACAATAACAGGATACATATGACTTGTAGTCACCCGACAGTTTATCAGCATGATAGCAAAGTAAAATGGAAGAGCTAGTTAACTATCCATGCACATAGGACATGTAATAGGTTCATAAGTTCATAGGTTCATAGGTAGGTACTAGGCTGTCTGGCTTCCGCCACGCCCTTAGGTTAGTTCCCTGTGCCTCTGAACAGCAGAGCCATTAGTTCCCTAGGGCTCTGTCCAGCACAGCCACTGTAGTGATCCCCGGGGTACATGTCTGTCTCCCATCCACCCATCAAGGTTTCTCTTGAAGAGTGCTAGTGAGGGGCCCTGCCTGATGCACATTGGAATCATGTTCCAAAGCATGGGGAGTCTCCGGGTAAGGAATCTATTCCTCCAGCACATCCTAGTTATCATTGTGTCAGATTTATATCCCTAGAGCATTTGGCTCTCATGTTCTTTTGTTTAGGTGGAGCATATCCATCAATACTGGGTTGGACATGGGCCTTGTATGTCAAGCAGAGATCACCTCTGAGTACGCGGTATGCAACCGAGTACAGCTGGAGTTTCTTTAGTTGGGCTGCATAGGTCATCTGTTTGAGGTCAGTAATCCTCTTGGTGTGGTACTGTTGTGGTCTTTCAAGCTGTTGCAGTTGTCTTGTAATATACATCCCGTGTTGTATCCTTTAATGAGTCTAATAAGTCATGAGTAGAGAGGCACAATGGCCTCCTTTGTTCTGGATGCGAACCCATTTTGAGATTAGGGAGGCCACATAGAAGGATATTCTAAACACCGTGGCAATATGGTTTTCAAAGGAGAGATTGCTATCTACTTGGGTTCCCAGATACCTTATTACCTTTTCTGTACGTAGGGGACTACCACCTATGTGGTAGTACATGGGTAATTAGTTTTATCCAAAGGGGATAACTATGCACCTTTTGGCATTCAGCTTGAGGCCATGATATTGACACCAGGTATCCGTCTCAGTGAGACTCTTCTGGAGGGTGCCTGTATCTGCTGGGGAACCAATTATGGCCCCTAGTCTGCAGTCATCTGCAAACCTTTTCAGCCAAAGCCCTCCTGTGCTTGCCTGTACCTCAGAGAAGTATATACCGAACATGAGGGGTCCTAGGACTGAGCCCTGGGGGACGCCACTTGTAACTGGTTTACAGTCAGACCTAGGGTATGCAACTCTCACTATGTGGGTTCTGTCCGTGAGCCACTTTGCAAACCATCTCATGACATAGGGGTTAATGTTCAGGTGGATGGGTATGTTGATAATACCAGAATGGGGAATGGTGTTGAAAGCCTTTGAGAGATCAAGGTAGGCTGTGTGGACCTCCTTACCCTCATCTAATGCCTTGGTAACTGTCTCACAGAAGTCCACCAGGTTTAGGAGGCATGGTCTGCCCTTAACAAAGCTAAACTGGGTGGGGTGAAAGTTTTGGTGGTACCCAATATCTCTGTGAACAAGATCCATGATGATGTGCTCCATAGCCTTGCAGACCAGGCTAGTCAGGCTTATAGGGCAATAGTTCCCATGGTCCATTGTGACACTACCTTTGTGGAGTGGAATAACTGTTGCTGTGCACCATTCAGTGGGCACAAAGCCTGATGTGAGGCTATTATTGAACATGGTGCTTAAGTGGGGAGCCAGTTCATTCTGAAGTTCATGTAAAACGCAGCATGAGATGTTGTCCGGTCCCATGGATGCTGTGTTTTCGGCTTTAGAGAGTGCAGCTTTTACCCGCATAGTTGTGATTACAGGGACTTCCTGTATAGATATGGGCCCTTTATAGGGTGAGAGGGGGGTAAAGTTAGCACTGAACCTATCTGCCAGGATGTTGGCAATATCAGTTGGTTCTGTGATGTTCATGCCTTTGTGCTATAACTCAGAGAAGATCTGGGTGTTGCCATCAAGATTTTTGACATAGCTATAGAATGCTTTGTGGTTTTCCTTGGAATTAGTGGTGGTTTTGTTTTCGTAGCTAGCTTTGGAGGATCTTATAAGGGATCTCAGCTTCTTACTGAGGCTGACCAGGGAGCTCCTCCACTCATGGGATTGTACTCTCTTTTGCAACAGTTTCTTCCTTCCGTTGTACAGTTTGTTTATGGCAGGGGACCACCAGATTGGCTTCCTTTTTTTGGAGGATAGCATCTTGGTTCTGTTTGGGATAGCACAATCCATGCACTTGTGTAAGTGCTTATACAGTGCATTTGTGTCGGATTCAGTAGTTGTAACTGTATTGTCCATCTGCATGGGTGTCATGAAGTTCACCACTTCTGTCTTAAGAAGCATGAAGTTGGCTTTGTAGAAATATTTTACTGTGGTTTCCTTAATGGGGAGTGGGGACGGGATGTGGATATCAAGGGTGATTAGCTTACAGTCGGATCGGACCAACGAGGAGTTGACTTCAAGTGTGGAACACCGGTCACTCATGTTGGTAATGACTAGGTCTAGGATATTGTTGCCCCTGGTGGGGGTGTGGATAAGTTGATCCAGGGCATTGGAGTTTATGAATTCCAGAAAGCATTGAGCTAATGAGTTGGTACATGAGTAGTTTTCCCAGTTAATGGTGGGGTAGTTGAAGTCGCCCATTAGTAGGGTGTTTGGTTGAACCCTAATAATTTCCAGTACATCAAGAAAAGAGGAGTGGGAATCCTGGAGCATGGTGGGGGATCTGTAGCAAACTACAATTTGGATTGCAGTTTTGCCCAGAGTTAGTTGCACTTGGATAACCTCGGATGCATTGTGCTAAGCAACTAGCCTGGAGGTATGGATATCCTTAATGAATATGGACACAGCTCCACCTTGGGTGTTTCGGTCCAGGTTACATGGCCAAAAAGTGTGGTATGAGTTATAGCCTGGTAGTGCAGGGGTGCTCTCTGGAGCCCTGAACCACATCTCAGTCACTGCACAGATATCGATGTTCTGCATTACAAGGAGTGCCTCGAGTGAGTACATTTTGAGATTTAGACTTCTAGCATTGAGTAGCATTATCCTCAGTTTTTGCTTGCCTGTTCCTGTTATGGTTGTGAATATGTTATTTGAACCTTGCCAAAAAAGGCACTATAGGGGCAGCAAGAGCCTTAGCCAGTATCCGGAATCTCAGGGGCGACAGGTGCAGGCCATCTCTGGTAAAGCATCATGGTCTGTCGACCATGTCATCCCAAGCAGACAGATACTGGATCCCCTTAGAATGACACCAGAAGCTTAGCCAATTGTTGAAGTCAATCATTTTGTCCTTGTACTGCGGTATCATTCTGGGTGATGGCAGAATGCTACTCAGGGCTAGGGTCATACCTGCCTGGGCTACAAGATTGGAGAGCTCTTCCATGTCTCTTGTCATGTAGTCTAGGGGAGGTACATCTCAGGTCATTCACACCAACATGGACAATGACAGAGTCATATTTGTACTTGTTGTGGAGTGACCTGATTGTGTGGGTTATGTGGCAGATCCTGGTACCCAACAGGCAGCTGACAATAACCTTCTCCTTGTTTAGCCTGGTGAGTGGGACATCAGTGTGCCCGACTATAGAGTCACCTATGACTAGTGTGTTGGGTACGCTGTTTTGCCTTATTGGCTGTGGTTGAGTGGCACACTGAGTCTGTGGGCTATGTGTCATTGGGGTTGTGTTGGGGGATGGAGGCTGCTTGCATTTCTGCTTTGGAGGTCTCTGTTGCTTAGACAGATTATTATTGAGAGCCTCTGCAAATGTTTTTGTGTTACTATGTGTGGATTTTGGTGGTGTAGATTTAGTGAGACTATGTGATGAGTGTGGTGTGGTGCAAATGTTTACCTTCTCCACATGGCTGTCAAGTTCAGTCTTGGTTGGAGAGAGCATTATCTCCAGTTTGGTTAGATAAGTGCATCTCTCACAGGTTGTAGTGTTGGGTGGTAGGAGCAGAGGGTTGTCTGTGTGCATGCGGCAATTTCTACATTGCCTCAAGATGCCCAGATTCATCAGATAGACAGGAGAGAACACTGGGAGCTGACCCTTGGACATGCCTGAATATAAAACTATTTTCCTCTAGATAAGTGAGGAAAGTGAGTACAAGAGCTGTTTTACTCTAAGCAAGTGAGAAAACTATGTACAAAAACTGTTTACCTTTAGGTAATGAGGAAGATTGAGTGCTATAGTAATTAGTAGCTTATTTAGTGCTTACAAGTTCTGAACAAGTGCTGAGCATGAATAAGCAATCCAGATAAGGTCTTGGATAACATAAACACACTGTGCCCCCCCAACAGGTACACAGTCATATATCCATGTACACTACAGAGCCCCTGTAACCACAACTATGCAGGTACAAGCTGCACTCAGGCTGCATAGGACCTGTCCACATCCCAGGTTGCATCATACACATATGGCAAAACAATTTGCTCTCCACATACACATCATGTAAAACATAGCTTCATGTCAGGCTGTGTACACACTGAATGGTGCACACCAACAGTTATCACAACTCACAAAGGGGGAGACACCACTGATAGTGGGAAGTACTGAACTACTACCCTGCTGAGTCTGGTCTGAAAGGCCATGAACCTTAATCAACTTATTTAATGTCAGCAGTGCAGCTGTAGATGACAGTAAGGTTGATTTCATACTGCATATCATAACCTTACTAGGTCATAGGACATCATCACCCATACTGTGTTCCACCTACACTCAGTATACTAGATGTACATTCCTATGTCACAGGAGTGTTTTGCAACTAGACTGCTGGCAGAACCAACACTACAGAAGGTGTCTGAATAATACATGTACATCACACCAGTGCCAGCTACAGTAAGACAGGGTTAATTCATTGTACTCCCCCCTCATTGTAGTCTATACCACATAGACTAACAGAAGGCATATGCCTATTGAAGTATGCAAATGACTATGACCTAGGAGCAATAGCTGACTCAGAGTGTTGTGGACAACATACAGAAGGGGCTTTGTGGGTGAGGTGTGTGACATATGGCCACAATCTGACAGCTACATATTGCATTGTGACCCCTATGTTAATAACCCTGTACCCATGAACTACCACCTAGGCAGCTGTCAACATAATGGACACTGTGTGTAAGAGATGCAGCTGGGCAGTTGTCTTTCCTGTGATAGTTATGTCACCACACTTGTCAGGTAGTCATAAGTGGCAACCCTAATCATGACTAGGTGCCATCCATGAATATAGAGATCATTGTTCAGCCATACTCAACACTCAAGTGACCCATATCATTTCACATTTTTATTTTATTTATTTATTTATTTTACATTTGTTGACCGGGATGGTCCGACTGGATACATGTCCATTTTCAGCGTAGGCTCGGGGAGAAAAGCTCCACAGAGAAAAATACAATACAATAAAATGTAGGTAACTTAAGCTTACAAATTACAAGGATGTGAAAGATACTAGTTACAAAATAATAAACATTCATAGTTAGGCTGCTATTAGCCTTAGTACAGAAAAATAGCAACTCTGAGTATACCAATGCATCTCAAGACATTAAAGTAACTATGTACAGAGTCAGAACATTACCTTACAGGAGTTCAGAGGGATGATAAAGAAGCTACTTGCTATTATAGAACAAGATAGGATTAATGTTCAGATAGTATAGGAATTTGGAGTAACCCAATTTTTCAATTAATGTAGGATGTGCTGTATTGACAGGAGCCTAGTCTGGGTTTACACATGGACATAGCCAATGTGTCTTAAGGAATTGGGTAAGATGTTTTTTAAATTGAGATAGTGAATTAGTAAGTCTTAGGTTATTAGGTAGGAGTTCCAAGTCTTGCCTATAGAATTGGCATAGAGAGCATCCCTCCTTGTTGTTGGATTTGATGGTTTGGACCAGTAGTCTTTTGAGGAGCCAAGAGTATTTAGGTTGGAGTAGGGGTCAGTAGATTATTTAGTGAGGGGGTTCTGTCTGGTTCCTTAATGATTTTGTATGCTTCAGAGAGTTGGTTAAGTTTGAGAATATTAGGTAGTTCTAACCAGTCAAGTTTCTTTAGGTTACTACAGTGATGAGTTCTATAGGGGGCACCTGTTACAAATCTGGCAATGTGATTATAAGTCACGGAGAGTTTATTAATGTCACCTATATTGAGGAAAGAGAATACAGGAGAGGCATACAGAAGTGTGGAGAGAAGATGGGTACGTGCAATAGTTAGTTTGGCCATGGGGGTGAGGAAGTTTTTAATTCTATAAAAGGATCCAAGTTTCTTATTGACAGTCTTTATTGTTTGACTGATATGCAAGTTAAATTTAAGTTTGTTGTCAATAGTGACTCCTAGTAGTTTAGTGTTAGTGTCAAGCTCGATTATGGTACCATTATTAGACTGAACGAAGAAGGTGCTATTATTAGCTAGTGGGGAGTCTTGTGCTGGAGTTGGAGCTGGGGTGGGAAAGAATAATAATAGCTTAGTTTTTTTAGGATTAAGGATGAGATTCTTCTCTGATAGCCATTTTTCAATTGTAGCAAAGCATCATTGTGTCATAACTTGTAAATCAGGGAGAGTGATATTTGAACAGATAAGGGTGGAGTCGTCAGCGTATTGGATACATGTGGCTTGAGGGATAGTTGAGTGGAGTTCATTTATAAACACGGAGAAGAGAAGGGGACCTAGTATGGAGCCTTGGGAACTCCTATGGTATTAGGTAAAGGTTGAGAGAGCTTTTTTTGCCATAGGACTGCCTGTTGCCTTCCAGAGAGGTAGGCATGGAACCAGTTGAGAGCTGAATTATTGAAGTGGAATGTTTTTAGCGTCTGTAGTAGTAGTTGGTGGTTGACCATATCAAAGGCTTTTGATAAGTCAAGAAATAAGGCGGAAGATATTTTTTGTTGTTACGATTTTTATTAATTGAGTCAGTAAAAGAAAGGAGGGCAGTGGTCGTACTATGATGGGATCTGAAGCCATGTTGAGATTTAGTCAATAGATTGTTTAGGGAGAGGTGATTAAGAAATTGTTTATGGACACATCTTTCCATGATTTTGGCTATTGGAGATAGAATAGCTATGGGTCTGTAGTTAGATGGTTCAGTAGAAGAACCACCTTTATGAAGCGGTATTACGTAGGATATTTTCCAAATGGTGGGGATAGTGGTCTCAGTAATGGTTCTGTTAATCAGGATGGAGATAGGGTAGGCTCTAGCTTCAGCTGCTATTTGAAGGTATTCAGCTGGGAGTCGATCTGCCAAGAGGGTAGTCGGTTTAAGTTTCTTCAGTAGGTTTTTGATATAGGAGGTGGGTATATGCTGTAATTTAAAGGGGGGGGTTGTGTCTTCAATTACATTAGTTTGGGGAGGGGAAGGAGGAGGCAGTTGGTTGGCTAGCGCTTGAATAGTTTCTGTAAAGAAGGAGTTAAAGGTGTTAGCTACAATTTCTGGGTTTTTGTCAATAAGTGACTCTGGGGTAGGAGTAGTTGATTTCCCAGGGTGGAGGAGATTGTTTAGGCCTGCCCAGAACTTCTTAGGGCTATTCTGGTGTTTTTCTTGAAGGTGACAGAAATAGTTCATTTTGTCCAGAGTACTGGCTTTTTTGTATAATTTCTAAGTTGTTGAAATTTAATTCGGTCTAGGCGTGCTTTAGTGGCTCGCCATTTATCCCAGGCTTTGTCTCTAAGTTTAATTTTGTTTTTTGTTTCCTTGGTTCAAGAGAGCTATTTTTACCTTAGTCCTAGTAATTCGGTTGGGAGCATGATTGTCAAGAATATTTAGGAATGTGTCATTAAAAAGTGTCACACTCTCCTCGAGGGGTAAAGTTTTTAGCTTAGACCAGTTACAGGACTTGAGTTCAGCTACAAATTGCTGAGGAACAAATTTCTTCTTGTTTCTAACCAGTCTATGTATAGGAAGGTTAGTCCTAGAGACTTTGTGTTTTATTATGTAAGTGACAAGGTGGTCACTCAGATCGTTAGGAATGGTCCCGGTGGTATACTTATGGGAGTGGTTATTGGTAAGTATCCAATCTAGTATACTCTCTTTTTGGTGAGCATTACCTACTCTTGTTATAGATACTATATTTTGGGAGAATCCATGCGGGTTAATGGGTGTAGGATTAATCTGTGTGGAACAAAGGGTCCAGTCTATGTTGACATCGCCAAGTACAATGGTTTCTTGTGGGTAGTTAGTGGCTAACCAGTTTAAAGTTAGCTCCATAGTTTCTAGGTTGTTCCCAGGCGGAATATATATTGCAAGGAGGTTAATACTTTTTTGGTTGTTTAGACATATTTTTAAGGCCAGTGTCTCTGCATTAGCTGTTATAGGTGGCTGGATAGGGTGAATTATGATATTGAGTGAACTTTTGAACAGTACAGCTATACCGCCACCCCTTTTATTTTTGCGGTCAACCCTTAAAATATTATAACCAGGTGGGAGAATCTCTTCATCTTTGATGATTGGTTTAAGCCATGTTTCTGATAGGCACATAATATCAGGGAGGTGTGTGGCTATCAAGGTATGTAGGTTATGGAGCTTATTGTTGATACTTCTAAGGTTAAGATGGAAGATAAGAAGGGAGCTAGCTGTTCTTTGGGATGAAATTGGGATGCCAGTACTGGGGTTGGAAGTTGGCCCTGGGTTTGGGTGTATATCCCCATCTAAGGTAATGCGTTTCTTCAGTTGTTCTAAGAGTTTTAGGAATTTATATAGAATCTTTTGTCCATGTTTTGTTGTTTTGTCCTTTGGGTATAGTTGGGTAAGGTAAATACTGTTTGTGTCTGGTGATTTAATGGGGAGATAGAGAGGAGTAGGTTTGTTAAGGAGCAGATTTATGGAACTGCAGGTTTGTCCCTTAGGGTAATGATATCCTATGTGTTTTAAGTTTTCATAACTAGATAGTATGTAGGGGATGATTACAAGTGATAATATAAGAGGGATAAGAAGGTTCCTAGCTTTAAACATGTTTAAGAGGAAAACGGTGGTTTACTAAAGTAGATGGGACCAGGAGTTAGGTTAACTAGTCTAATTGACTGCCAGGTATCTGGGAGGAGATGTAGTAAATTAACAGGCAGATGCAATTGGTTCTGGGATAGAGGGGGTGTGGTAGTTAGGCTAATAAATGTAGAGATAGTGGGAGCGGGTGGAATAAGGGGGCAGGGTGGGCTGAGGCCGAAGCCGAGCGGCCGGAGTGGGGATACACCGTTCTACAGGAGCTTTCTATGTTACAGAGGTCTAATAATACAGGTGAGTGTCGGAGGCCTCTAACAATGGTAACTCGACCTGATTGTTGGTAGCAAACAGTTAATTTTCCACTTGGAACTTCAGTCGCTCGCTCTAGGTTCTTCTTTATTTTAATTTTTTACTAGTAAACTTTTGGGGGTGGAATCCAGGTATCGTCTAACTGAAGTAGGCAACAACAGCCTGCGTTAGATACCACTTTGTTACCTGCCTTGCTATACTGTCCTGAGGTTAAAACATTACAAGCACCTATTTGGGAAGGTATATTTATTAACCTTTTTCACAGGGAAGTCGTTGTAGTGAGATACGCTGCTTGTGCAGTCTTACTATGAAGAGTTCACTTATTTCCCTTTTAAGCTCTAGCTCTAACTCTTGGTGGCCACGCGGTGGAAACTTACGGGGCAGATACCTAGGGAGAGAATAAGATATACATACAATCTTTAGTATAACAGAATCCCCATGCATCAAATTAAAGTATTTGCAGTTCACAACTAAATAAGCAACGGAATTCCTGTAATTCTAGTAGTAGCTTCTGGCTCAAACCCTCGGAGTTCAAACGTAGGTTAGTTAAACAGCAGGTAAAAGTGTGCAGTTGTTAATTACATTTGCATTTTCCAAACAAGCTTTCTGATTTAGCGAGGCAGTACGCCGACCGAGATTAGTCGATCGGTGTGCTTACCATGTTCCCACTATAATATGGCACAGAGTACGCCAACTGAGATTTGGCGTTCTTAATCAACGTTCATTTTAAACAGTTTACTAGGTGCGCAAGATGAGTATTGGCGCTCAAATTATAGTCAACGCACAGATATAAAAGCTAGTCGGCCTATCACTATAGAAAAACAGTGTATTTCAGGTAACAGTGTAACACAGACCGCTGATAACAAAACACACTCTAATATAGTCACACCTTTAGTGTAATAGTACTAACATAGGTTCATAGCAGTGTCGGTTAGGTTATTCATGTGGACTCTGCAGAGGATATTTTAACACAGTTCATCAAATCAGAAGAATACAATTAAGTCACTTGCAGTAGTCAATAGATAAGCTAACAGTTAAGATAGTACATAGCCATATATAACATTGTTGCATACCTCAGGGCAGGAGCAGGCAGGTAGTTGGAAGATTACACTCACACTATTGTCCTTTGGAATTGTGGCGGAAACTAGCAGGGATTTTTAAAAACTTCCCTACGTCACAGGAGAGAGGGAGGGATTACTCACCTACACCGCTCATACAGATACACCGTTCTACAGGAGCTTTCTATGTTACAGAGGTCTAATAATACAGGTGAGTGTCGGAGGCCTCTAACAATGGTAACTCGACCTGATTGTTGGTAGCAAACAGTTAATTTTCCACTTGGAACTTCAGTCGCTCGCTCTAGGTTCTTCTTTATTTTAATTTTTTACTAGTAAACTTTTGGGGGTGGAATCCAGGTATCATCTAACTGAAGTAGGCAACAACAGCCTGCGTTAGATACCACTTTGTTACCTGCCTTGATATACTGTCCTGAGGTTAAAACATTACAAGCACCTATTTGGGAAGGTATATTTATTAACCTTTTTCACAGGGAAGTCGTTGTAGTGAGATACGCTGCTTGTGCAGTCTTACTATGAAGAGTTCACTTGTTTCCCTTTTAAGCTCTAGCTCTAACTCTTGGTGGCCTGTGGTGAAACTTACGGGCAGATACCTTTTCACAGGAAGTTGTTGTAGTGAGATACGCTGCTTGTGCAGTCTTACTATGAAGAGTTCACTTGTTTCCCTTTTAAGCTCTAGCTCTAACTCTTGGTGGCCACGCGGTGGAAACTTATGGGGCAGATACCTCAGGGCAGGAGCAGGCAGGTAGTTGGAAGATTACTCCCGCACTAGTGTCCTTTGGATATATATTTCCATATTTCCTTTAAGGGGTATTGACCATGTTCAGATGGCCTACACCAGCCTTCCCAATCCCCATCTCCACTATGTAGCATGATGCCTACCCTGAATAAAGCCATGTCCAACCCAATGATGTTGGACATGCTACACGTACACATCCTGATCTCAAACATATACTTCATGAACATCCACCTTCCTAATACAAGGATCACCACATGCTGGACAGATCCTTGCCCCATACACGTTACATACTCCTGCCATACTATGCATCTCTGTCCAGCAAAACTGCACATTGCCCCTCTTTCAGAGATGGTGTGATGACCGCATGGTAAATGTATCATTAACCCTGTGGATCAGTTATGTGGCACTGCTTGACCTGGCCCCAGAAACCCACCTGTCGGCGACAGCTAGGTAACCTTTCATCTTAGGCTCATACATGGCCCAGGGCATATAGCCTACTAGTTGACTTTGACCGTACATGCTATAGTTGATATCCATCCCTGCAAATACCATCAGGCTAGCCAGTGTCCCATGTGTATCACATGTGCAACACAGGTGATGCATGGCAGGATGTTGAACTGCTGTACAGTGCCATGAAGATGTATATGGCAAAACACATACATGTAAAATCTTCCATGAGCAAGTCTGCAGGGTCACAGGTCATGTCCGTTAAGGCAGAGTAAGTCTTCATATGTGACATATACACGGCATCAAAGTCGACTGCATTAATGTGGACACATCCAGGCATGTGCTGATAGGAAGAACACCAGTACAGGCAAACAGACATGCCCACATCAAGACAGCATCCACATGGAGTATGAGCAATATAATCAGGTGACACACACACATATATGGTGATAATATCCAATCACCATTGAGTGTCAAATGTGTGTGACACAAACATGTCAGTGGTGTCAGTGTCATGTAGATTTACAAAGACAACTATTTAATCATAATAAATGTGATACACACGTATATTCATATGTAGCTCTGTACATCTCTATGAGTTACTGTGACCTGTCTCCATCATTATGTCTTCGAGGTATGCCATGTGCAATGCTACCACCTTATACCCGCTTGGAGGATGAGGCCCTCATCCCATACCTACATGATAATCATCATGTAGTGTTCAGCCATGTGCCACAGGATGCACAGCAACGGGATGCCCTGTGGCAGGAACTTCGCAGGAGGGTTAATGATGTGGGTGGCCACAACCGCACATACCAGCAGGTGCACAGACACTGTACAGACCTAATTAGATGAGCAAAACAGTGTGCAAATGCAATCACCAGGGAACAAGGTGCAGCAGGTGGTGGGCCACCAACCCAGCTCCCACTCACATGTACCATGGAACTACTGGCCAACCTGGGGACACCTGCAGAACAACATCCACAAGCCTTAGCTGATATCATGGAGGTGGGTGTCTCTTGACCACCGAGCCTGGAATTGCCTGGTAAGTCACTACTGCACATATAACAACTATATTCCATATAGTTACATGTGTCACTGTACAATATGTAATGTAACATCATATGCAATGCATGTATACACACATGCCACATACTATAGTATGCCACTCTGTGTATGCACACATGTGCATACTCCATAGTATAGTCTATTGTACTGGCGTATGTGTTAACATGCACATTGCACCCTGTAGCTATCATACAGGCATGGATAATGATCATATTGCTGTCTCACTCCTATTTAGGTACCTTTGGCATTCCGCTGTGACAGCAGCCCATTGCAGGTGAGACTGTTATTATTTATCAGGCATGTTAATGTACAGATCTATCTGCCACATGGCCATTTACCACATGTACACATAATGTATGGTCCTGTCACAATACACAGGTCAGACCTGCAATGCATCACATTGGCTACCCATGTGCAATACTTGCAAACTATGTGAAACACTGACATGAAACCTCACAAACTGTCATTGCCAGATGTGTGGACAGCTGTGCATACAATGGTGGAGGAGTTCACTGTAGGGACATGTACTACAGATCAGAACTACACATGTAGGGAATACAAGTAGTACTACACAGTGAGCTGGGGTGTGGCCAGCCCACAGGATTCACCGGTGTGGATTATACCCCTGCTATGAATGTCACACAGTGTGATGTGCTATCTGACATGCCCATGACATCTAGTGGGCTGGCTGCAATGCTGCCTAACTATCCTGAAAAATATATCCCACATACCAAACATGCCACCCTTTGTCTGCATAACCCTGTCATCAGTGGAGCATATGGCATCTATGGGTGTATGTCATATGGGACAACACAGACGTGTGAAATAGCTGCCCATCACAACCATTTGGCCAACACATGTTCACACATGGCCATGGAGGATGGCCAGAGACATGAAGCAACACACACAGTAGATGTGATGTGCTTCTGTGTACACCCTGTCATACATTGGCTCCAAATGGTCCAACTATGGCCTTTGTGTAATGGTTATATTGAAGATGTGGAACACTAGACATCCTACAGGTCTGTGCACATCTTGTGTAGGTGTGACATCAATCCACCACATAAGATGTGTTGAACATCTTGAGTGTGTCACGGCATGACAGCAGTCACCTGTACAGTATCCACATACATACGCAGACAACCACATCAGCCCACAGATACAGTACATTCCCCTTGCTGGTGTTGAACATCACTGTCATCTTTGCTCCTCGTGTGTGTGTGTGTGTGTGTGTGTGTGTGTGTGTGTGTGTGTGTGTGTGTGTGTGTATGTGTGTGTGTGTGAGGTACACAGATGTCATGTGGGATATGGTATACCAACGGGTTTCCCATGTCTGGCCATAGTTGCCAGGCAGCAGCCATATGGCTGCAGATGTACAGGGGTGTCATCCGTATACCCTTCAGTGACCTGTGTCACACATTCCACATCATGGTTTAGTGTGTATACACCTCAGTGATGTGTGTCACATTCCACAGTATATATGTATTGTATCTGAACACAGCCATGACTATGAACTGTGTCTGTAACTTACACTGTATAGCAATAGAGACGCCTCATGATTCCCTGCAATGGCCATGCACATCAGCTAAATGTGTAGTATATCTGTAGGGCAGACAGACAACACTGCATTGGGACACCATTACTCCACTGTATATTTGACAGGACACCATTGTGTTAAACATGTATGCATGCCATTGCACATGTCAGCAGATCACATGCCATACTACATGTGATTGTCAAGGTCATATGGCACACATCAGGCAGGTGTACTATTAACCTGTGCTGGTCTACATGGTGTAACACAGGGATGTATGCTAACTACTACTATGATTGTGTAATTTGCATGCCTTCTGCTATGACACATGCATGCTGTTGTATGCAATCCAGGGATGTATGATAACTATCACTATTATTGTCTGAGCTGCATGCTGTCTGCCATATCACATGCATGTTGCATGCCTTCTGTCATATCACATGTATGTTGGGTGCCATAGCGTGTGTCTGTGTGTGTGTGTCTGTGTGTGTGTGTGTGTCTATTGTATAGATTGTAATGTACAGTTCTTGTCTGTCCCTCACAGGTGATGTAGGTGCGTTCCCCTCCTGTGGTCCATCTTCCTTGAACTGTACTACTGATCTTACCAGCGTATCCTATAACTAAAAAGTTCATCTCTACTTGATTCCTAAGTAGACTATTCTCTATCTGTAAAACCTAGCACTTGCTCCTACAGTACTTTCTCACCTTGATATAGCACTTTTATTATAGATAGTACCCCACCAGCCTAAAACCCCCTTCTCGATCACCCACATCCCCGGAGTCTTTCTTTAAGTTTTTGTCTATTCCTTCTAGCATGTCGAGGGATCAGTTGCTAGTGTCCTCTCCTGCTCAGCTGGTGAACCTGGGAATATTGAGGCAATGTTACAATTGCCTCATGTACCTGAACAACCCTCTCCTTCTCCCACAAAACACAAATACATGCGAGAGATGCAACTATACAGCCAAACTGGAGGCTGAGCTCTCTCAACATAGGACTGGCAAGACCAGACAGGAGGAGAAGGTAACCACACACACCACATACTCAGTCTCACATAGTACTATCACAACTTCAAATCATACACATAAACACACAAAGACATACTCGGAGGCTCTGATCAAAAATCTACCAAAACAGCAGAGGCCACCAAAGCAGACACCCAAACAACTACCACCTCAGGGCACAACACATGCAACACATAGACCACACAGTCAGTGTGCCAAACAGTCACAGCCCTTAAGGCCAAACACAATGCCAGACACACTCGTCATTGGTGACTCCATAGTCAGACACACTGACGTCCCGCTCACCAGATTGAGTAAGGAGAAGGTCACAGTAAGCTGCCTGTCGGGCTGGAATCCGCCACATAGCAAGCACTCAGGTCTCTCAACAGCAGGTACAAATGACTCAGTCATTGTCCACGCTGGTGTAAACGACCTGAGGCATTACCTCCTTGGACTACATGAAAAGAGACATTGAGGAGCTCTCTGATTATGTAGCCCAGGCAGGTATGACCCTGACCTTGAGCAGTATCCTACCTTCACCAAGAATGATGCCACAATACAGAGATAAGATGATCAGCTTTAATAATTGGCTTAAACTCTGGTGTCATTCAAAGGGGATCCAATGTCTGTCTGCCTGGGATGACATGCTGGACAAGCCACGCTGCTTTGCAAGGGACGGCTTGCACCTGTCACCCCTGGGCTTCCGGATATTGGCAAAGGCTCTTGTCACCCCTATAGTGCCTTTTTTAGGCAAGGCTCAAATTCTAAACCTACCACCCTAGAACACAAAAAAGGAAAAAAACTAAGGGTAATGCTGCTCAATGCCAGAAGTCTCAACCTCAAGATGCATGCACTTGAGGCCCTTCTCAATATGGAGAACATTGATGTCTGTGTTGTGACTGAAACCTGGTTCAAGGCTCCTGAGAGCACCCCAGCACTATCAGGTTTTACCTCATATCATGCGTTCCGGCCCCAAAATCCAGACAACACCAAGAAAGGAGGGGGGGGTGTCCATATTCATCAAGGACACCCACACCTCAAGTTGGTAACGCTGATGCATCGGAGACCATCCAGGTGCAATTAACCATAGGCAAGACTGCTCTGAAATTTGTAGCATGTTACAGGCCACCCTCTCAAACTCAGGAACCTCACATAGCTTTCCTGAAAACACTGGAGGGGATAAATGTATCTCCAAACACCATCATACTAGGTGACTTCAACTACCCTAATATGGACTGGGATCACTACTCAAGCCCAAACACTCTATCCCAAAGGTTCCTGGAGTTCATAAACTCAAATGCCATGGAACAACTGGTCACCATCCCCACAAGAGGTGAAAACATACTTGATCTCATCATCATGAACATGGGATCACAATGTTCAACACCGGAAGTATACCCCTCACTGGTGAGATCAGATCATAAACTAGTCTCACTGGAGGTCCTCATCCCGCCCCCACCTGAGATAAAAAAGACCACAGTGAAGAACTTCTCAAAAGCCGACTTCACACTTCTAAAGACTAGTGTGGTCTCCTTTAAGGCCCCCGAGCTGGCGGAAAACATTACTCAAGCCACTGAATCACTTACAAATGCCTTCTACCAGCACATACAGGACTGCATGGATCAGGCAATCCCAAACAAAACAAAGACTCTTTGTACCAAAGGCAAGCATCCAGTCTGGTGGACCCCAGCCATAAACAAGCTCTACAACAAAAGGAGGAAGCTACTACAAGATAAAGCAAAATCCTTAAAAGGTAAGACACCTTTGATCATTATAAGTAAAAAACTAAGAGCTCTCATAAAATCATCCAAGGCAAATTTTGTGAGAAAAATCGCTAAGGACTCAAAAGACAATCATAAGGCCTTCTTTAGCTATGTTAGAAACCTGGGAGGAAACTCCCAGATATGCTCAGAATTAGCTCAAAATGATGTGAAAATTACTGAACCTACAGACATTGCCAACATACTGGTTGACAGGTTCAGTGCAAACTTCTCCCCTCCCCCAAAGAGATATCTATACCAGAGGATTGTAGCCCCCAAACATCTCTAACGCCCAGGTGAGAACTGCTCTCTCCAAGGCGAAAAACACAGCATCCATGGGACTGGATGGTGTCCCCGGCTGTGTGCTCCACGAATTCAATGAGGAATTAAACCCGCAGTTAGGACAGCTGTTTAATCTTAGCCTCACCTCAGGATACGTACCCAAGGGTGGCGACGGCAACTGTGGTCCCACTTCACAAAGGCGGTGCCTCCACCGACCCTGGAAATTACCGTCCCATCAGCTTGACCAGCCTGATGTGCAAAGCTATGGAGAGGTTCATAATGGAACTCATAAATAAAGACATAGGGAACTTGCAGACTTTGGATCCAACCCAGTTTGGCTTTGTCAAAGGCAGATCATGCCTTTTAAACTTGGTTGACTTTTTCGAAAAAGTCACCAAGGCCATTGATGAGAGAAAGGCCGTCCATACAGCCTACCTCGACCTGGCAAAGGCTTTCGATACAATACCCCACTCAGGTATCATTGAAAAACTCATCAGCTTAAATGTAAACCCATACATCACAAGATGGGTTGCAAACTGGCTAAGTGACAGAACCCACAGGGTCAGAGTTGCTGGTGCCATGTCAGACTCAAAGCCTGTCACAAGTGGTGTCCCACAGGGCTCAGTCCTGGGCCCACTCTTGTTCGGCATCTACTTTTCAGGAGTACAAGCAAACACAGGAGGGTTATGGCTGACAAAGTTTGCAGATGACTGCAAACTGGGCGCCATAGTCGAGAACACATCTGACACAGATATCCTTCAGAACGGTCTCACAGAAACGGATAACTGGTGCCAGAGCCATGGCCTAAAGTTAAACACCAAGAAATGCATAGTCATACCCTTGGAAAATAAGGTTACTAGCTTCCATATAGGTGACAATCCACTGAGCACAGAAGAGGTTATCAGGGATCTGGGGACCCAGGTTGACAGTAACCTTTAGTTTGACACTCACGTTGCTAAAGTAGTTAGGAAGACCTTCTACATTGCCCACCTGATCATGAAGGGATTCACATCTAGATCAAGGAGGTCATGTCCCCTGTGCATCACTCATCAGACCAATGATTGAGTACAATGCCCCATTCGGAATGTATCTGACCCGACACCTGCAGCAGCTGGAAAGGCCCCAAAAGTTCCTCACCAAAAGGATAAAGGGTCTCAAAAATATGTTTTATGCTGCCCGACTGCAAGAACTCCAGCTCTATTCAGTCGCTTACCGCTTGCTCAGAGGTGACCTGTGCCTGACATACAAGGCCATGTCAAACCCAGATTTGATGAACATGCTTCACCTCAAAAAATCTAGATCCCTCAGAACTACAAGGGTGGGAGACTTAAAGCTTGACACGGGTATTAATAGGACGTGCTGGAGGGACAGATTCATCACCCAGAGACTCCCTATGCTGTGGAACAAAATCCCGGTACATGTGAGGCAGAGCACCTCGCTGGCCTTGTTCAAAAGAAATCTTGACCAATGGATGGGAGATCGCAGATATACCCCAGGGATTACCTCAGTGTCACTGCTTGACAGAGGTACAGCAAAATAATGGGCATAGTTTCCTTCAAACTAAAGGGGTGGTGAAAGCCACAAAACTCTGGGCTAGGCTTATAAATGCCCTTGGGCAGATAGCCTAGTATGAACCTATGAACCTATGAACCTATCTGATGTTAATGTCCCCACAGACTCTAGCAGTGATGATGATGAACACATAACTGAGGCACAGGCAGGGTTGTCAGGGGCTGAATCTGTGCCATTGGTTGCCATTCCACCTATATCCCCCTCATCCCTGCACACAGTTCTCATGCTAACACATACCCCCTCAACAGTGGCCATAGAGGAAGGATAGTTGGCGTGTGGTAGCTTGGAACAGAAAAGTGTGGAGGCTATGGAAGGTGTGCCTGCACACCACGGTGTCAGCCAACTGACTGGTGATGCCCCACAGAGGAATGTGGCCAGTGCTGCTCATAGAAGGACCTCTGGCCAACATGCCCCTGCAAGACAGAGCGCAACAGCTGGTGTCACCAAGCACATGTTTCAGGCAGTAATGGAGGCACAGGCACATGCTGAATGGCACAACAGAGAAGATCAGAGGCTTCAGAGGGCTGCTGTCTGTTCTTTAAACAACAACATCCAGGCAATGGCAAATGCTCAACAGCAGATTGCTGAAGTTTTGGATAGACGATTGGGTGACATGGTTGGAGTCCTTGACCGTGGCATGACAATCCATGAGCATGAGCTGTCTGTGCTGGAACATCTGGTAGGAGTGAGGCATCGGGCACGTGGACATAGGCCAGCTACATCACCTGTTTCAGGTCTACGTGAACGAACTACCTCACATGCCCGCTCCCATAGTAGCGGTAGCAGCAGCAGTGCAGCTGGTGCTTTGCTGTCCAGACCAGGACACAGCAGGCCACATGCACATAGCCCTGGATGGTCCCATCAGGTACACGGTTCCAGTGGACATGTGTCATCAGACAGTACCCAATCTGCACCTCTGCCTGGTAGTGCCCGTGCAACCCCTGGCAGGCACAGGTCACGTGGCAGTGGCTGGACACCATGAACTATAAAACCTGACCTGTACAGTCCACAGCTATCAATAATACCCCTGTGAAGGCCAGACCCATGCCAGAACTGTGTGCATACATACACGCACACACCAGAAACATATGTAGAGCACCGCAACACACACATGCATAACATCCACACATGCCCAGTTAGATCAAAGGCCCTAACCCACACACATGATGTCATCCAATGGTGCAGCCTAGACCTCTGGTAAACATTATCACCCTGTGCATATGATGATGCCTGTGCCGCATCCCTGTCATCCACACCATCGGTGTAGGCACATGCTCATATGGTCTGATGCACAGGGTGAACAGACTAGGAAGATAAGTGTAGATTACAGTTGCTGTGTACTGTTAACAGGCAGCAGACATACCATGTAGTACAGGTTTCGAATGCATTTTGTACTGTTAGCAGTATGTGTCAAGTGTAACAACAGTAACTGCATGTTGCTGATGATGTTCTGCTTTCCTCCTTCAGGTCTAATTGCATGTGCCGGTGGATGTCAGTGTTTGCAGTTAGTGGTGTCCCATATGTAAATGTGGACTACTCAAAGGTATGTATGAAAATACCAGCATGCACTTTGTAGCTTCCACATCACAGTTAGAAAGTCCCATGTTCCAAACACGTCTACAGATCTACTGATCCAAGAGCATGATAGCTGTGTATTAAGCTACTGTGGCTAGAGGCGTGACATCCATACTGGGTGACATCACAGGTACAGTTACATGGAGTGGGGAGGTAAGAGAGTGGTCTAGCTGATGACAAGGGTAGAGGCCAGTGGAAAGCATGATGCCTCATTGGGAAGCAGTAATACATGTTCCCATGAGAAGATGCGAACATACAACTACACCCACACACTCAGGTATTCACACATGTATTCAGAGACACAGTAACACACCCACACACTCACGGATTCACCGACACAGTAACACACACACACACACACACACACACACACACACACACACACACACACACACACACACACACACACACACACAGTTGCTAGTGTTGAGGTGAGGACTCCTGCCTATGTGGAAATTATCATTACAGTACTGTGCACTTACATGATGCGCCACAGAGATTAAACATGTACTGGTAGTCAGTATGGCCTAAGATCGAGGACATCAACAGGGATAGTAGATTGCATCGCCTGGATGGGGGGAGGGGTCTTATCAGTTCACTATGGTAACATACATCCTCACTTCAAGGACCAGACAGCCATACATACACACACACACACACACACACACACACACACACACACACACACATACAAACACACACACTGTGGCATTCACTATTGAATACACCTATGTCATGCACATACAGATATCTCACGTGTGAGATACACACCCCTGCCTATGTCCTGCTTTCTAAATTGCAGTCTGTACAGATGTCTACAACAGTGTACAGGAGAGTGAGTAACAATTGAGATGTATTCCCCACCATACGTGGCATATATGGACACACACGCAACCACACATGCTAGTACTGTGAATCAAACACCTGCCTATCTCATGATACGTATGACAGACTTACAGCAGTATTTTATACTTTACAAAGTGTACTGATGCTTCCTTTGGTAACTGTGCTGATATATTTACACAGGAGGTCTTAACTGTTACAGGTGTCAAGTGATTTACCTTCGGTGTCACCCTGACTGCTGTCTAAGTTGTGTGTGTTCCCCTTCAATTAACAAAACCATAGCTTAGCGGTTACACAGGTTATTGTAGGACTGCTTGTGACACATCTGTGAGCTGTTCTCGGCAAACATCCATCTGAAAAGATGCACCACCACTTAGTTATGTCCACACATCTGTCCATACCTGAAATACATCTTACCGTACTTTTAGCATATCACCATATACAGTTGACAATGCTGAGGCTGCATTGCAACTGCATGATGTACTAAGACACACATTACCTGCAAACATCAGCAACTGCACACACATGATATCTGAACTCACACCACTATATATACATGTTTGTAGGCCCTACATTCCTGTCATTTGGGCATGTTTGTAGGCATTGCAATCGGTGGAAATGTGTAATGACATACATGACACATTGACTGTTGTATGATATGATAGGTGTCATGGATGACCAGTACAGAGGGAATGTTACCTCTGTCAACATTGATATCACACCTTATGTACTGTTAACATTCAGCAGCCATGGACCTACCTTCCATGTGCATGCATGTAATGGCTGTAGCCACCTGTCTGCACAAAGGACAACAGCTATGCTATTTACATATATGTTGTATGTGTGTGGCATGTACATATCCAGGGCAGGTACATGTATGTCATATCCAAACATGAGGGTGTTTACTGGTGTACAGCAACAGTCATCTGTTAGTGCTGAAAATAACCTTGGGCCCCAGGTATGTGTACAGCTGACCTGGTTACAAACAGTGGTATCATTGGAGTGCATAACACATGATGGAACTGTGTCAGTACGTGGGTATTCTGCACAGTTGATGTAAAGCTAGGTACAGTCCACTGGTCAAAGGTCACCTGGTGTTGTACTATTATATGTCCTATCACATGTATGGATGTGTGTTGGTGGTCCGAGGGCATGGTGCTGTCTGAGGGTTACATCCTAGTATGCAGCTTTTGACACTGTGACCTGCACCTGACTCATCTTTGATGCCTTTTGTGGGAGTACTGGCCAGTACATGTGACAGGCCTTTATGTATGTGGGTACACCACCACCTGGAGCGGACCGTACCATACCTGTGCTATGGCCCACATGTCTGGTTCTGAGGTATATGGTGGTAGTGCTATTGTGTACTACAGAGCCTTCAGCCAGGTGTTCTTCACTGCACATATGTCAGTATTCCCCATTGTTGGATCTACAGTAAGCAACTGTGATTACGAATGCTACACATCTATCACTGGTTAGCATAAGCATACAATGCAGTTGTCCTCTAGGTGTCAGGGTGTTATCCTGTGTTTAGGACATTTGACTTGGAATGGCACTATTAGGCCGAATGCGACCTAGGTATTAGCCACAATACCTTGAATCATGGATGCATGTGATATGTAACAAAGGCATGTCTACTTTCAGTCATGTCATCCCGGAATGACAAACACTGGACAACCTCGTAATTACAGCAGGAGATTGGCTCATTGTGTTGGTCAAGCAGTTGCTACTCTTAGCAAGACATCACTGTGAGTGGTAGTATTGTGCTTGGTATAGAATGGTACATCTAAGGTGACGGACAGCTGCAGATGTTGTGTAGAAGACCAGTGTCAGATATATGTAGTGCAGCATTCCTGTTAACAATGACAACTACTAACACCTGAGTCCATTACAATGTGTTCTTTATGTCTAACTGTAATAGAATGACCACTGTGTCCTTCCATGTTTAGAATCAGAGTGCATCCCAAACAGCCCTGTGCTACTAAGTGTATGAGCATGCCCAGTATAACCTTGTGTCTGTTATGTGCCTCTATGTGTATGGGCATGGCCATTGTAACCCCGTATAGTAATAGTAGTCATCCATTCCACAGATGGGCATACTCCAGTTCAGGATGGATTCCTACTTTAAACACACAGGTTCACAGGTATGTACATCTTAACTGCCAGCATCCCTGTTGATGTCCGCATTCCTAGAAGGTCATAATAATAGCCTTGAAATGTGTAGTCTCTGTGACGCAACTTGTAACTATGTAGTATTGTAATAGTGATCTGTAGATAGGTAGGTGTTCTGATCCCACCACCGATGTGTGTGTGTGTGTGTGTGTGTGTGTGTGTGTGTGTGTGTGTGTGTGTGTGAGTGTGTGTGTGTGTGCATGTCTCTGTCTTCCTGAGGACAGAATAATGCTTTTAGACTGCTCACACTCCATACAATTCCTATACCCAACTTTGGCAAGGCTGATGATGTCACCCACTTAGAAATACACCTCTGGGAGTGCTGTGACCCAGTACTCTTGGTAGCACGTTCTGTAACTGCATAATGCTGTAATGTGATAAAGTAGTTAGGTCGGTGTTCTAATCCTAGACTTGCCAACCGTGTGTGTGTGTGTGTGTGTGTGTGTGTGTGTGTGTGTGTGTGTGTGTCTGTGTGTGTGTGTGTGTCTGTGTGTCTCCATCTGCCTGTGGACAGAATAATGCTTTTAGACTGCTCACACTCCATACAATTCCTATACCCAACTTTAGCAAGGCTGATGATGTCACCCACCTAGAAATACACCTCTGGGAGTGCTGTAACCCAGTAATCTCGGTAGTGCATTCTGTAACTGCGTAATGCTGTAGTGTGATAAAGTAATTAGGTCAGTGTTCTAATCGCAGACATGCTAACTGTGTGTGTGTGTGTGTGTGTGTGTGTGTCTACCTGTGTGAGACAACTACAGTGCTTTGTAGAGTATGCACTCGCTTTACAAATCACATGACCACCTTTGTCAATCCTGCTGTTGTCACCTACCTAGCAATACACCTGTAAGAGTGCTATAACCCAGTATTTGCTGTAGCGCATGCCATAAATGAGTATTGCTGCAGTGTGATACGGTAGGTAGGGGTTCGAATACAGGACATGGCAAGTGTGTGTGTCTGGCTGTCAGAGCTTGTGTAGAGGTGGCTGTGAGTGTCTAACCACTGGACATGTTGGGGAGTGGATTTTGTAGTTTTCCTATATGGTGTCTGTCTTATGACACATTGGCCATCTCACGAGGAGTACAGATGTCAGTCAGCCATGGGACTGTGTTGGCAAGCCATACCCCTACATCTGGCAAAAGGCCTGGTGAACAAAGTATGCAACCCTACTAGTACCCGGTATATGTCCTGCACCCATGTGCCGTACACAAACACACATGCCTAGGATATCCCGCTATGTTGCTAGTACCATGCACATTGATGACAGATAGTAGGCATGGTGTGAATGCAGTGGGCTGCAGAGGACATGGCACCCTATACAGCTGTACAATAGGCACATAATTACGGACAATGTGCCTTCACTATGTTCCCCACTGGATGCCTGCAACATTTGTGGTGCCATCAAATGTGATTCACAGAGGCCATACAATGCCGTACACATGTGCCCTGTATAGACCAATGCCACTGACACCAGAAAATACCTGTATCATGCTATCAATGCAGGTGCAGGGTCGACCTGTTGACCATACATCAATGGGACCAGATGGTGTCCCGGGCTGCATCCTACATGAACTCCAAGAAGAGCTAAACCCAAACATAAAACTACTGTTCAATCTCAGCCTTACTACAGGATATGTGCCCAAAGAGTGGTGTACAGCAACAGTGGTCCCTCTCCATAAAGGTGGTGCCTCAATGGATCCTGCAAACTATTGCCCCATAAGCCTGACTAGTTTGGTCTGCAAAGCTATGGAAAGGATCATCATGGACCTCATAAATAAAGATATTGGGGACCTACAGACACTGGATCCTACCCAGTTCGGCTTTGTTAAGGGCAGATCCTGCCTCTTAAACCTAAGTTTCAGGTGGGTATGGAAGAGGTCTCTTACCAAGGGGCATAGAGTGGGGAGTGGTATGAATAGGGCAGAACCTGCTAAGGTGGAAGCTATTCAGGCATGGCTTGCTCCTGTTGCCAAAAATCAAGTGTAGGGCATTCATAGAGACAGTGAGGTACTGTAGAAAGTCTGTTTCCAATTATAGTACAATAGCTCCTCCCCTCACAGACCTGACAAGGAAACACAGGCCTGATAAGGTAGTGTGACCCCAGCCTGCAAGTGGGCATTCCAAAACCTTAAGGGGGCTTTGGGAAGACCTCTTGTAATTAACCAGTCCAGATTCCCGACCCCACTCCCTGCCCAGAAACCCACAGTGAAAAACTTCTCTAAAGCAAATTTCACACTCCTCAAAACTGAGGTGGAATACTTCAAAGCCCCCGGGCCTGTGGAAAATACGGCCCAGACCACAGAATCCTTTATAAACACATTCTATGAACACCTTCAGGAATGCATAGATCATGCGATCCCAAATAAAACCAAGACCCAATCCTCCAAAGGCAGACGTCCTGTCTGGTGGACCCCAGCCACAAACAAACTATACAACAGAAGGAGGAAGCTACTAAATGATAGAGCAAAATCCCAAAAAGGGAAGGCATCACTGATCAGTATTAGCAAAAAACTACGGGCACTCATAAAATTGTCTAAGGCCAGCTTCGAGAGAAATATTGCACAGGACACTAAGGATAATCACAAGGCTTTCTTTAGTTATGTTAGGAACCTGGGTGGTAATTCCCAGATATGCCCAGCATTAGTCCAAAATGACAAAAATACACTGAACCCACAGACATTGCCAACATCCTAGCTGACAGGTTCAGCACAAACTTCTCCCCTCCCACCAAAGGGAAATATCTATCCCAGCAGAGTGCTGCCCCTGACATCTCAGATGCTCAGGTAAGAGCCGCCCTCTCCAAAGCAAAAAACACAGCATCAATGGGACCAGACGGTGTCCCGGGCTGCATCCTACATGAACTCCAAGAAGAGCTAAACCCAAACATAAAACTGTTCAATCTCAGCCTTACTACGGGATATGTGCCCAAAGAGTGGCATACAGCAACAGTGGTCCCTCTCCATAAAGGTAGTGCCTCAACGGATCCTGGAAACTATCACCCCATAAGCCTGACTAGCTTGGTCTGCAAAGCTATGGAAAGGATCATCATGGACCTCATAAATAAAGATATTGGGGACCTACAGACACTGGATCCTACCCAGTTCAGCTTTGTTAAGGGCAGATCCTGCCTCTTAAACCTGGTTGATTTCTTTGAAACAGTCACCAAGGCCATTGACGAGGGGAAGGTGGTCCACACAGCCTACCTGGACCTCAAAAGCCTGATACAATACCCCACTCGGGCATTATAGATAAGCTCACCAGCTTAAATATAAACCCCTATGTCACTAGATGGATTGCAAACTGGCTCAAGGACAGAACCCACATGGTTAGAATTGCTGGAGCCATGTCAGACTCCAAACCAGTTACAAGTGGTGTCCCACAAGGCTCAGTCCTGGGACCTCTCTTGTTCAGTATATATTTCTCGGAGTTACAGGCCAACACAGAAGGACTGTTGCTGACACAGATGACTTCAAACTGGGCGCCATAATCAACTCTCCAGCCGACACAAGCATCCTCCAAAAGGGCCTCATAGAAACAGACAACTGGTGCCAGAGCCATGGCCTCAAGCTAAATGCCAAAAAGTGTATAGTCATCCCCTTTGGCAAAAACAAATTGCCCACAAATTACCACATAGGTGGTAATCCATTAAGTACAGAAGAAGTAATTAGGGACCTGGGGACCCAAGTTGATAGCAATCTCTCATTTGACAACCACGTGGCCAAAGTGGTTAGAAAAACATTTTATATAGCCCACTTAATCATGAAGGATTCTCATCTAGATCAGGGAGGTCATCGTGCCTCTTTACTCATCCCTCATCAGGCCCATAATTGAGTACAATGCCCCTTTGGGATGTACCTTACCAGACACCTGCAGCAACTGGAAATACCCCAAAAAGTACCTCACCAAGAGGATCAAAGGCTCAAACAGATGCCATATGCTGCCCGGTTAAAGAAACTCCAGCTCTACTCAGTGGCATACCACCTGTTCAGAGCGATCTGTGCCTGGCGTATAAAGCCATGTCCAACCCGGAATTAATGGACATACTGCACCTCAGTAAATCCAAATCCCATCGGCTGGCTCGAGAGACTTGAACCTCAGCACTGAAATAAATAGGACATGCTGGAGGGACAGATTCATAACCCAGAGGCTCCCTTCACTCTGGAATAAAATCCCAGTCCAGGTTAGGCAGAGTCCCTCATTGACTCTCTTCAAGAGGAATCTTGATGAGTGGATGGGAGATTGTAGGTTTACCCTGGGTATCACTTCTGTAACACTGTTAGACAAAGGCACAGTATACTAACCTCGAAAAAGGGCATAGCAAAATAAATTTAAAATGGGTGGCAAAAGCCAAACACATTCTGGCTAGGCTTATAAATGCCCTAGGGCAGATAGCCTAGTATGACCCTATGAACCTATGAACCTATAAGCAGGTTTCACCACACCAGGCCAGTATTGGCATATCAAGGGATAACAGTCTGTGTACACAACATGTGCCTGCCAAACCAGGTACACCTGTACATGTCACTGTACAGTATTGTGGGACATGCACATCCCAGGCAATGTCCATGTGAAGGACTATCAAACACAGACATGGCATGCATTGCAAAGCTATGGCCATACACATTGGTAACCAGGATGTCAGGGCAGATCATGCAGTACCCATCTGTGTGGGACATTGCAGACACTACACCCCTGTACCGCACTGCACACCATTGTCGGGTGGTGCAATGCCAAGAATTACCCGTCACCCAGCCTTGTACAGCCATCTTGCACAGCCAACCACTACACACCCATGAAGCAATGCATACATGTATGTCAGTACTGGCACCTTGTGTCTGTGTGTGGGTTATGATGCTCCCAACCACAGTCACTCCCAGTATAACCCTTGTTGGCATACCAACAGATGTCAAACACTTTCACATGTCCTAGCCCATAAAACCTCCAGATATCCCTTGTGGTGCATGTAGTCCTGTGCATTACTGCAGTGTGGCAAACTAAGTAGTTAGATTGTGTATTTGTGGCCCTGGCAAAGAGTGCCAATGCAAGTCCATTAGAGAGTGTGGTTGTGGTGACAATGGCATCCGTTCACATGGACAGGCATGTCTGCTACACATAATGTATGTCTACTATATCTCTGCTGCAGATGTCTCTCACCTACACACATATATGTTCTTACAGCACAGCAACATGTTGGCTTTGTGGCACATGTAGCAACTTCATGCACATGTAATAGTAATGACCCCCTGTACTGTTAGGTGTGTGGCAGACAATGCTTAGGGTTTAGTCTCCAAGCCCTTCTCTGGTGTACTTTGTCTGTCCCTCCCACACACTCTCTGGTGGATTTGAAGGTGTACACCTGCTCAGCAGCGGCATGTGTATTGTAAGTGATGGACATGATCAGGTGATGGTCTCTGCACCTATTGCAGTCCTCTTCTAGCTGATTGCATATGGAACAGCTGTGATGGTGTTCCCATAGCCATTCGCATGATAAACACAGTACACTATCTAGGAACATCATGTTGGTGTTTGGCCATGACAGTCGCTGTGAGTGGTACCTGGATGTGGTGTTCTGAAACGGCATCAGAGATAATATCTGGATGTTCCTCAAACATCATACACAGTGGGAAATAGCCTAAAGACAGGAGGGTGATGTGCCACACATGACTACAGCATGTAAATGTAGCTATGCTGCATCGAGACTAATGCCTGTTTAACATGTGTGTGGTAATGGCTATTCTGCATGTCCTAAAACAGACATGACAGTACTCTGTTTGTGAGGGTCCCCCATCTGTAGGGCCATCTGTGGACTAGTCAGTGTGTGGAACCATTTGTTTCCTGTGTTACACACTGAACACACATCTGTGCACAGCAGGAGCATAGTGTGAGGATTGCAGACAGTACTTGGTGATAGGGATGTGTTATTGCCATTGCATCCCTGACTGAACATATGTCACATGAAACAGTGGTATGATAGACACTGTTTGGGGTTCCCAGTGACAAGCCAATAATGGGCAACTGTTCATAGCTGCAGTCACACGTTTACTACACATTGTACAGATGTCATGCAGTATATATGCATGTGTTGTGCTCCCTCTGCAGATGTATACCATCTGTTGTGTTGGGTTGATGGTGATATCTATGCATACTGTTGTAGGTAATCCTGAATGCTGTTGTCTATCACTAAGCCATATCTGAGTTTAAACTGCAACACCATAGGCTGTATGGGTTGGGAGGTCCTGGCAGAACCTCCTGTCCCACTTCAGCTGACCATGGCACCGGGCACCAGCACATCTGGGGCCCAGCCTTGGACCTCAACCTCTGTTGGCTCTGCACCACCTTCTGCTGGTACCACCCACTGAGGATGGGGCATGTCCCCTCTGGGAGCAGGGCCAGACAGGAACATGTCTGCTGTCATGCAGTCCCGGGCGTGGTGCATTGGGGGCTCATTAAGGGGTTCTGAAGGCAGATACGCAAGCTCAAGGGTGGAGTGTCACATTTACAGAGTGAGGCTGCCCCTCCTGGACAGCCCCCAACACTGCCTCCTTTGCAGCTGTTTTGGTGCAGTGGCAGCTGCCCATGGCTGGGGACCTCTGTCCCACTGTTCACATGGGCTTGTGAATGCCGAACACCCATCCCCGTCCGAGGTGTATCCCCTCACATGTGTCATATACTGACCCTGTATGCTGCCTTCTCTGTGATTCTACCCTACCTATCCTCCACGGGCATACCTACTCTCCTTCCCCTACATCCCACTCTCACCCTATGGAAACATAAGGCTAATCAGTTCCTAGGACAACATCTGCCCTATACATAGCTGTCCATTTCACACACGTGCCCACTGGACACATATAACCCTTGTAATATGCATCACAACCTACTCCTGTTATCATCACCTCTGTCCCTCAGGCGCATGATCCTGGTATGCACATCACTCCTAAATGGTCCAGGTACACGTGATGAGGATGACTTCATTGTACACTCAACACTACCGGTCCCTCTATGGTTACCCAATTTACCTTTATCATGATGATGATGTTGCACACAGCACCTTGCAAGAGTACTGTTCTCACATAATGATTGGACAGGTACTGTTGTGTTAATGTACATTACATGCACAGAGTGATGTATACTGCCAATGTACAACTGTTTGCATGTATGAATGACACATGTCTGTCTGAGGGAGTCTTGATATTACATAGGACAATACCACTACATAATACAGGCATCGCTGGTGTTTCCCTTTTCATTCATTTGTAATGCTTTGTTGCCACATGGTATGTTCCTGATATATCTCTATATATGTATGTACCTATATGCTGGACATAAACACTCACATATGCATCTACATGATGGGATACACTCCTATACTGTTGAATGAGTGCGCTGTATGATATGTTTGTGGTAATGTCTGTTGTCTATATATCTGCCATGGCGTATTGGTAAATCACATTAGCTGTGTGTGCAGGGTCCTGGTTCCGAGCCTTGCAGAGACCGTTTATTTTGTTGCAGGGCAGAACAAGGCCATTGGATACTGAGGGAGTAAGGCACATTAAAGCAGTTGTGAGTGGGTGTGCGTGCATTTGCATGGTGTTAAGCAATGCTAACCTCTGGTTATAGCTTCTTACACTCAGCCTCTACATTGCTTTACCAGTGCAATACTCGCATACTGGTAGACAGAATTACACCCGCTCACTCCCGCACTTGCAAATGCAACAACATTGGTGCTTGCATCTGACACTCACACCCCTGGGTGGGGGCAAGGACCACAATATTACCTTGTGATGCCTATTACATCGGATTACATGCCTACAGTATTGGGAAAGGCTGACCATTAGAGGATGGCATGCTGTTAGGGTTCCCACCTGTCCCACTTTGCAAGGGACAGTCCCTCTTTGGGCAGTTGTGTCCTGACAAAAAATATTAAAAATGGCAAATGTCCTGAGATTGTAGGACATAATTATGTCCCATATTTTATGTAACAGTTACATAAAATAGTTATTTCTATATCGAAAATACCTAAATGTTACAAGAAACAGAATAAGCAGCTAAACTGCTACAAGAATAAGCTTTTATTTAGGCAAAAAAGTAAAGTTCTATCCTTTGTACTGACTGTGGGTATATGTCAGCCTGTAAAATCTGATGTGTGTCCCAAAAAGTCCCACTTTGGCCATTTGAAAAGGTGGCAGCCCTACTCGACTCGAGTTCAACTGTATGGAATTGGCTGCCTGTCCAGTGTTTTATTCATATTATTTGTATGTTCCTCTTACAATCTGCACCCATCTGGCTGATACATGGGAACTGAGACTCTTCAATACAGACAAGTAATTGGGTTTTGGGACCCACATCCGCCGGCTGAGTCATGCTACCGCATACCTATTATTCTATCATCTTTCTAAGGTAGTCAGGGGAATATGCGCTTTCTGTCCCTATCAGACTCTCTCATACGAATGGGGAAAAATGAACACTGAATCAGGGACACAGCATAACAACTTCAGGGACACATTTAAAATTTTGGTGCTATTAACCTGACACATTGACAGACCCAGAACATATGTATTCATACACATTGTCTGAGGTACATGCTGTTTATGACTCTTAATTGTTGTCATTATTCATTACATGTATTCCACCACCTTTCCTCCTAATACCACTAGTTCTAGGAGGGTTTAGGTGGGACACAGATTCTGAGTCGTAATCAGGGATGTCCCTGGTAATCGGGGACAGTTCAATGGTATGGTCCCTATGTGTTCCCCCAATGGTTTACGGACTATCCAGTGGATGTGCTCTTAGGGGTTGGCAAGTATGGGCATCAGCTATGCCCATATCGGAATATTACTTACATCCATGGGGCAGTCCTAATATGGCTATGCCAGCCAACACTTGCACGCCTAGGCCCATAATTGCATACCTATAGTTCCTTTACCTGCCACTCCTCTACAGCACTCATCCTTACTGTGGGCACAGGTGGGGTATAAACACACCACTACACACTGCCCACTCTCCCCATGTCAGGATACATGTCGTACATTGTGTTGACCCATGTGTTATCAGGCTTGCACAACCTACTGGCCCGTGTACATCTATAGCCTGGTTTAATGAATCATTATCGGGACTGACTCCGATCATTAATTTTTGGTGTCCCACAAGGGACATCGATGTCTATGCTTCAAGTGTAGACCTTGCAGGTCTCTCCCACTGGTAATATCCTGCCGGTGGTCTGGGAAACATTGGTGTGTTTACCTTTATTGTGTGTCTGTATGTCTCACCGGCCTAGCTGGGGGGGGGGGGGGTGATGCTACGTGTTACACGTTTGTTTATTGGACCTCCTACCACCATATGCACGGCCTGTGAACATATGTTACTTGTAACTGCTGTATCATATCCTAGCTATATACATGTGTGTGTGTGTATATATATATATATATATATATATATATATATACATTAATATATACAGATATATCTGCATATGTATGCATACATGTATATTTATATCTTGCTGTATATATATATATATATATATATATATATATATATGTATATATCTATACATATACATATATATATAGATATATACATATACATATATATATAGATATATACATATACATATACATATATATATATAGATATATACATATACATATATATATATATGCTGTATGTATATATATATATATATATATATATATATATACATATATATAAAATCTAACGACATATGGGTCTATGGTTGTCTGCATATGTATATATTCATATGTGGGTATGTATCTGTAGTCTTTATATGTATACATTTGTACTACGGTGAGGGAGAGGCATATCTCTATGTCACTATGGGTAGATATACACACACACATAGCTATACATATATACGTCTACATCTGGTTATTCCATTCCTTGCCATATAGATTACACTTTGCTTTAGTGGGTCTCGCAGTGGGTGTGGCTGCTCATTGGGCGACACCTCTGCCCTGTCCATATCGGCCAACATCAGCCAACACCTGCACACCTAGACCCATAAGTAGCTACCCATAGTTCCCCCACTTTCGACTCCTCAACAGCACCCATCCTTACTCTGGGACCTGGTTGGTTCTGGACACACCACTACATGCTGCCCACTCTCCACTTCACGGGACCCATTTCATACAACTGTCTCGGCCCATGGGTCATCAGGGTTACCCACCCTTGTATCCCGAGTCTGCATACACCGTGGACAAAATGGATGGTCTATCACCTTAGTATGGTTTGGCCAATTTTTGGGGTGTCCCGCAAGGGACGCTCCAGTCCGTGTTCCATGATTAGAATCCACGGGTGCACTGTGTTCCCCCCCAGTTGTATCCTGCCTGTGGTCTGGGGAGCAGTCGACACTTTACATTGATTGCTTGTATATTTCCTGTGTCCAGCTGTGGAGGGGTGGAAGCGCATGCTGCATGTGTTATGTTTCTTGCCTGGGCTCCTCACTTCCATTGGCATAGCCTGTGAACATATTTCATTCCTGTGTGCTGTTTCCTATCATAGCTGTATATCTCTGTATATCTACACACACACACACACACACACACACACACACACACACACACACACACACACACACACACACACACATATATATGTATTTGTGTATGTATATATGTATATATATGCGTATATGTATGTCTGCAGCTACATATTTATATATATATATATATATATATATATATATATATATATATATATATCTATATATATATATATATATATATATATATATATATATATATATATATGTGTGTGTGTGTGTGTGTGTGTGTGTGTGTGTCTGTAAACCAATACATACCCCACGCATATGCACTTACACATGCGTAATGGTGTTTATATATGTTTCACCTACATACTAGTGCCTTATTCGTTATGACACTGACACTTCACTCCAGTTATCTTGTAATCAGTATTTAGCACATTATATAGTGGATAGATGTCACAATATGTTCATGTACGGATTACCGATGGTAATTGGAATGTGATACAGCGTGATTCGGTATGAGAATGTCTGTTCGTTAGGGGGTTGCTCTAATGAATACACTATTGCTGTGCTTCTCCATGTGCATATATACTCAGATACCCATGGCTCCTGGTTCCCCAAACACAGCCCAGCACCTCCCTAACACTGCTGTCATCCATTCTCCTGTCAGATTCGTGGTGTATCGACACCACTACACACTGGCCACACCCTACTCCTATAGAGCCATCCCATTGGTTTATTCACTCCACGTATCCTCAGACCTCCTATACGTTTAGCCACAAACATTGGTGACGTTAATGACCAAAGAATACTATTTGCAATTATTGGGTTGCCCCACATGGAACACGCATGTGTTCATGGCAAGATTAGACTCTATACTTTATTACATCCTTACTCCCGTTAACATGACAATACAATTCATTAATATGTATGACTATGTGGTATCGCACACGTTACACATGGGAGCCTAATTATGTATGTGTTCAGCATATTTCTTTTACAATTAGACCGGATAAGTACTTGGAGTTGCCATCGCGGCCAGATCACAGGAATGATTCCATGTGTGGGGAAGCCCTCACATTTGATTATCGTCAGCACAGCACTGACTTTGGACACTGTACACACCTCTTTGTTCTAGCAGTTTCGTCCTGTCCCTCTTCTGCACTGCCTATTATTCCATCAACTGTCGATGTTTGTATGTGCACATTCCTATTATTTATGTCTACAAATGGAATGCATGTGTTACAGAGAATGTACTTCTACATATTGATGTCTCCATGTGTGTATGCATATATATCTATTACAAACTAGCTGACCTCCATGGGGCGGTCCAATTAGAACCAGGCCATCCAATCCTGGCATGCCTGGATCCATAATTTCATACCCATAGTTCCTCCACCCCACCTGTGTTCAACTTACATGTGTAACTTCCATTATCCACTTGTTATCACAGCCATGACACACCTCCAAACATTGCCCTCTCCAGAGTGTTAGAGGCCCTACACATATGTTGTCCCGCCTCGAGTATTCTCAGTCTCTCCCACCATTTAGTCTTTGAACATACCTGCCCTTGCTGGGGTTATGGAGTACTACCAAATGTACCTTTGAATTTTTGGTAGTCCCAGCAGGGACTACTGTCTGTCTGTGTGTAAAGTAGACTTAGAAATTCAACGATGTTTCATTTATACTTGAGTTGTGACTGTGCTGTGGTTGCCTCTTAGCAGTTATTCTTGGACTTTTATATATATATATATATATATATATATTACATCTGTACATATGTATATACATTTCCTATGCTGGGCACTGCTTACACTCGTGCAAGTGCATTCACATATGCTTACTGTGTGTTACATATTTTTACTGCCACTTATTTGTGCTTACGTGTGCCTTATTCATTATGCCAGTACCACTTTGATTGAAGGGATCTGGTTAAAAGTCCCATGCAATACTCACATTCACTTTTACATGTTATAATGTCGATTTTACAGCAGAACAACATTCATTCCACATGGAAAATTATATGTGCTATAGTTGAACTTGAACCGTGAATGCCTGTTTGTTAGCGGATTATCTAACCACTACACTATTGGTGTTCTGCTTCATTTATATGTATACCCATGGTTCAGTTACCTGAACACACGCCTCAACTCTTCACTAACACAGCAGGTATCCATTCTCCTGTTGAGATATCCGCACTGGTACACATGCGCCATTCCCTACTGCTCTGGACCCGTGCCGCATGTTGACTCACTCCAAGTATATTCAGACCTCCCAAGCCTATAGTCCTGGCACATACATTTATATGATGGTCAGGCTGTTCATATGGTCATCCAGGTTTAGGCTTGGCTGACTGGGGACCAGGGCTGCCCTGTACCTGTTTGAAAGTTAGATTTAGCATGTGGACAAGGTTACTCCCACTGTTAGCATCCTAACTGTGGTTAGAAGTGCAGGGATTTTGTCTACCTTTGGCCAGCTTGATATGTCTGCACTAGATAATACGGGTGTTCCACTGCTGTTTTCCTTCACATTCGTTATGAATGCTTTCTTGTGCCCATGTTTGTTCTGTAGATATATATATATATATATATATATATATATAATATGTGTGTATATATATATATATATATATATATATATACACACATATAATATATGTGTATGTGTGTGTATATATATATATATATATATATGTGTGTGTGTGTGTATGTATGTGTGTGTACGCACGCATGCATGCATATACATCTATATGATTAATTACTTTGATCATACTGTTGAATGACTGTTTTGTCTGCTATGTTTGTGATAACATCAGAGTTAGGTATAACTGCTGTGGCTTAGTGGTACATCACATTGATTGTGATGTGTAGGGTCCTGGCATCGAGCCTGGCCGAGGCAGTTTATTGTGTTGCTGGGCAGAACAAAAGCCATTGGAAAAAGGGTGAGTACAACACTTTTCAGCAGTGGTTTTCAGTTTAATCACCGTTTCACATCACGCAAACGTCTTCTGCATTCTTACTGTGATATGTCACCCCAGTTCACATTTCAATGGTATTATATCATTATACCGCATAAAATTAGCAAGATATGCTCGTATACGGATTACGTGTCATAAATGGTGTGTGCTGCAGTCGAACCGGCAACGTCTGCTCGATAGGCGGATGCTCTAACCACCACACTATTACTGTGCTGCTTCATTTGCATGTATACCCATGGTTCATAATTACCAGAACAAACACAGCACAACATCACTAACACAGCAGTCATCCATTCTCTGGTCGGAAATAAACCACACCACTATACATACATCACTCCCTACTGCTCTAGACACATCCCGTTTGTTGGCTCACTCCAAGTATATTCAGACATCCCAAGCTTATAGTCTTGGGACATACGTTCATATAATGGGTCAGGGTGTTCAATTAGTCTTCTGGTTTTCGGCGCATCCGAATGGTGACTGGGATTGACCTGTTTGAAAGTCAGTCTTAGCACGTGGATATAGTTAGTTCCACTGTTAGTATTCTACCTGTAGTTTGAGATGCAGGAGGTTTGCTCACCTCTGGGCAGCTTGATATGACAGCACTAAATACTACGGGGTGGTTCCGCTGCTGTTTCCCTTCACATACATTATGACTGCTTTATTGCATGTTCATTCTTTATGGATATATATATATATATATATATATATATATATATATATATATATATATATATATATATATATATATATATATATATATATATATATATATATATATATATATATATACATACACATGCATATACACCTACAGGCTTATTTACATTTCCCATAGTGTTGAATGACCACCACTTACCGTCACGCATACCTGCTTACGTCTGCTTTAAAGTGCCTTAATCACCCTATATCCGACTGCCATTATTGTGGTCATTATATTCTAAAGAATTTCAGAACTGATAGAAAATAAGTAGTCAGAGAACTGTACAACAGGAGGTAATCATCAGGTATTGGTACTACAGCTCTAACACCAGATGAACAGAGAATTATCAGGAATGGGATGCTCAAACATATATACTAAAGGCTATCAGCAACAACTAAACCACCAGAGACTATAGAGTCTAAGGGATAAGTCAGTGTCACAGAGCTGACAGTAGGTTATTGGAACAATGCTGTTGTATTCCTGATTATCAGTCATCGTTGATGTAGATGAGTATCCTTAATCTGCATCAGTTGCTAGAGCAACAACTGAATCTACAAAATGGCAGTCATGTGTAAAAACATTTAACTATAATCATGCATTTTTGCCATCAGTACTCGCAGACGTGTGTGTGTGTGTGTGTGTGTGTGTGTGTGTGTGTGTGAGTGTGTGTGTGTGTGTGTGTGTGTGTGTGTGTGTGTGTGTGTGTGTGTGTGTGTGCGTGTGTGTGTGTGCTTGTGTGTGTGATGTAAATTTGTGTAAAACCCAAAAATATAATGGCACATAATAATTACATATCTGTGAGTGATTCCCTTCATCTGTTGGAAAGAGATGTTTATTCATTTAATATAGCCAGAGGGCTGTTTGATTTAAGCTTGCATACTATCCTAAAATTGACTGTAATGGCACATTCACTGTCAGCAATTATGATTTTGCTAGTCAGTTTGCCTAACATTTTAAGGAACCCCCAGTACCCTCTCCTAGTCATACTTTCAATACTTACTAGCCTAGGCATTTTATAAAACACTATATGCCCTATTTTATTTCAGAAGGCAACTATTCAGAAAAATGAGTGCGTTTGGGGGTTGGCATAATGGTTAAGGTGTTTACCTCAAGACACAAGGCACAGGGTTTTATTTTTACCTTTGAAAGGAAAACTGGCTATGCTCACATGGGCAGCTAGCTTAGTGCTTACCTATGAAGTGCAAAATAATGTGTCTGCTAGACTGGGGCAGAGCAGGATCAGACAGACTCACCTTTAGAGTCCATAAAGCCTGGCACACATTTATATCAGTGCTCCTCTGGCAAGTCATATACTTGTCACTAGCTATCCGGTCAGTCCCTGACCTGTAGAAATCCTCAGCTGTAATACCAGTCCCCAAACAAGGTTCTCACCCACTTCGCAATGCCTTTTATCCTCTCCCATCTTCCTAATTTCAGAACTGTCAAAACATTAGAGAGGGACATCTCTTCATAATTGTCTACACATATTATTGCATATTTCCAGATCAAGCATCAGCAGCATGGTGTTATGAAGAGGAACAGCAGTTAGTTCCCTACCTCCCCTCTGTCACAGGTCACATTCGTCATAATATGGATAGCATCAGTCTTAACTGTGCTACATTTATTGACTTAACAAAGGCCTTCAACTTGGTCAAGCATGATAAGTTCTTCTCAGAACAGTTTGAGTACACTCTTAACCATCCTCCCAACTGTATGAAGAGCTGCCTAAGTTAATTTTCACATCCATACTGATATACCTTGGAGTACTGCAAGGGACATTCTGTGGATTCCTTCTATTCTTGTTCTTATCAGTGCCTTCACTATCACTGTACCCAGTAATCCCACTCTTTTATTCACCAACAGTATGGTAGCAAGTAATATGAACAAATCAAAATCACCTCCCCTGACATCAGCACCACTGTATGCATCCACCTCAAAACAAGCTATGTTTAACTCCTTATGACTCTCTGTCTCAAATTAATAAAAACTTAAGCTAGTCTGTTCAGCAAAATCAAGTCTATCTCATCATTTTTTTATACCTCGGTTATGTTTAGGTGGTTTTCTTTAGTTAGTACACCAGTTCAAATACGTAGGGTTCTGGCTCAACCACCTAGCTAGCTTTCTTAATGTATTGGAACACTTTATCCAACAATCCAGTGAGCTGCTCAAATCAGCCATGAAACTGCCCATTTAATCCCTAAAGTTGCTCATTTCCCCAAATAGAATGAGGCTTAATGCTCATTTGACAGGTTATTTTTCTCAACTATAACAGGCTACAGGTTGAGCTTTGTTAATTATTTGTTGCAGGGCAGAACAAGGCCATTGGATACTGAGGGAGTAAGGCACATTAAAGCAGTTGTGAGTGGGTGTGCGTGCATTTGCATGGTGTTAAGCAATGCTAACCTCTGGTTACAGCTTCTTACACTCAGCCTCTACATTGCTTTGCCAGTGCAATACTCGCATACTGGTAGACAAACAGAATTACACCCGCTCACTCCCGCACTCGCAAATGCAACAACATTGGTGCTTGCATCTGACACTCACACCCCTGGGTGGGGGCAAGGACCACAATATTACCTTGTGATGCCTATTACATCAGATTACATGCCTACAGTATTGGGAACGGCTGACCATTAGAGGACGGCATGCTATTAGGGTTACCACCTGTCCCACTTTGCGAGGGACAGTCCCTCTTTGGGCAGTTGTGTCTTAACAAAAAATATTAAAAATGGCAAATGTCCTGAGATTGTAGGACATAATTATGTCCCATATTTTATGTAATAGTTACATAAAATAGTTATTTCTGTATCGAAAATACCTAAATGTTACAAGAAACAGAATAAGCAACTAAACTGCTACAAGAATAAGCTTTTATTTAGGAAAAAAAGTAAAGTTCTATCCTTTGTACTGACCATGGGTATATGTCAGCCTGTAAAATCTGATGTATGTCCCAAAAAGTCCCACTTTGGCCATTTGAAAAGGTGGCAGCCCTACTCGAGTCTTGTTCGACTGTATGGAATTGGCGGCCTGTCCAGTGTTTTATTCATATTATTTGTGTGTTCCTCTTACAATCTGCACCCATCTGGCTGATACATGGGAACTGAGACTCTTCAATACAGACAAGTAATTGGGTTTTGGGACCCACATTCGCCGGCCAAGTCATGCTACCGCATACCTATTATTCTATCATCTTTCTAAGGTAGTCAGTGGAATATGCGCTTTCTGTCCCTATCAGACCTCTCATACGAATGGGGAAAAATGAACACTGAATCAGGGACACAGCATAACAACATCAGGGACACATTTAAAATTTTGGTGCTATTAACCTGACACATTGACAGACCCAGAACATATGTATTCATACACATTGTCTGAGGTGCATGCTGTTTATGACTCTTAATTGTTGTCGTTATTCATTACATGTATTCCACCACCTTTCTCCTAATATCACTAGTTCTAGGAGGGTTTAGGTGGGACACAGATTCTGAGTCATAATCAGGGACGTCCCTGGTAATCGGGGACAGTTCAATGGTATGGTCCCTATGTGTTCCCCCAATGGTTTACGGACTATCCAGTCAATGTGCTCTTACGGGTTGGAAGGTATGGGCATCAGCTATGCCCACATCGGAATATTACTTACATCCATGGGGCAGTCCTAATATGGCTATGCCAGCCAACACTTGCACGCCTAGGCCCATAATTGCATACCTATAGTTCCCCCACCTGCCAATCCTCTACAGCACTCATCCTTACTGTGGGCACAGGTGGGGTATAAACACACCACTACACACTGCCCACTCTCCCCATGTCAGGACACATGTTGTACATTGTGTCTACCCATGTGTTATCAGGCTTGCACAACCTACTGGTCCGTGTACATCTACAGCCTGATTTAATGAATCATTACCGGGACTGACTCCGATCATTAATTTTTGGTGTCCCACAAGGGACATCGATGTCTATGCTTCAAGTGTAGACCTTGCAGGTCTCTCCCACTGGTAGTATCCTGCCGGTGGTCTGGGAAGCAGTGGTGTGTTTACCTTTATTGTGTGTCTGTATGTCTCACCGGCCTAGCTGGGGGTGGGGTGGGGGGTGATGCTACGTGTTACACGTTTGTTTATTGGACCTCCTACTACCATATGCACGGCCTGTGAACATATGTTACTTGTAACTGCTGTATCATATCCCAGCTATATATATCTGTATATATATATATATATATATATATATATATATATATATATATATATATATATATATATATATATATACATTAATATATACAGATATATCTGCATATGTATGCATACATGTATATTCATATCTTGCTGTATATATATATATATATATATATATATATATATATATATATATATATATATATATATATATATATAATCTAACGACATATGGGTCTATGGGTAGATATACACACACACACATAACTATACATATATACGTCTACATCTGGTTATTCCATTCCTTGCCATATAGATTACACTTTGCTTTAGTGGGTCTCGCAGTGGGTGTGGCTGCTCGTTGGGCAATACCTCTGCCCTGTCCATATCGGCCAACATCAGCCAACACCTGCACACCTAGACCCATAAGTAGCTACCTATAATTCCCCCACCCTCGACTCCTCAACAGTGCCCATCCTTACTCTGGGACTGGTCGGTTCTGGACACACCACTACACGCTGCCCACTCTCCACTTCATGGGACCCATTTCATACAATTGTCTCGGCCCATGGGTCATCGGGGTTACCCACCCTTGTATCCCGAGTCTGCATACACCGTGGACAAAATGGATGGTCTATCACCTTAGTATGGTTTGGCCAATTTTTGGGGTGTCCCAAAAGGGATGCTCCAGTCCGTGTTCCATGATTAGAATCCACGGGTGCACTGTGTACCCCCCCGGTTGTATCCTGCCTGTGCTCTGGGGAGCAGTGGACACTTTACATTGATTGCTTGTATATTTCCTGTGTCCGGCTGTGGAGGGGTGGAAGCGCATGCTGCATGTGTTATGTTTCTTGCCTGGGCTCCTCACTTCCATTGGCATAGCCTGTGAACATATGTCATTCCTGTGTGCTGTTTCCTATCATAGCTGTATATCTCTGTATATCTACACACACACACACACACACACACACACACACACACACACACACACACACACACACACACACATATATATATATATATATATATGTATTTATGTATGCATATATGTATATATATATATATATTTATATATATATATATATATATATGTATTTATGTATATATATATATATATATATATATATATATATATATATATATATATATATATGTATGTCAACTATATATATATATATATATATATATATATATATATATATATATATGTCTATACATATATGCATATATATATATATATATATATATATATATATATATGATACAAGGATTGCAAACCAAGTGCTGAACGCAAGTTTGTTTTATTCTTAAGCTTCACCAGAACAGCGTAAAACACATCCAATATATTGTATATCAAGCTGCCACCCAGGCACTCCCAGGCTTTCTCAAGACGTTTGTTACATAGTTTGGAGGGTACTTTTATACTGCCCTTACCAAACCTTAATTTTAATTAACATTCAATTATTCAATTATTGAATTTATAATTAAAGAAATACATTCACTTGTAACATTGTCATAGCTTGATGGTGTTATATTTTACAACAAAATTGAAATTAAAATGCACACTACTTGCCCTACTCTACTCAACATACAAAAATGCCTATAAAATATATAAAACCTGCAAATAACTTAAAATAATGTAGACATTCAAAAATGCATTTTAAAAGTCTCTTAAACTGGTCAACCTAGCAACAACTAATATTTGTTGAGTCCCTATACAAATTCTAAAGTGTTCCTAACCTGGCAACTGCAGCTGTACTAAAAACTAAAACTAAAACCTTGTAATAGGTACACAGTAACTTATATCATCCTCATCCCTTGAAAATATTGTTCAACTATGCTTAATAAACATCCTGCACGTACTTCAAAGCATTTAAGCTTTGTTCACATGTTCCTAAATAGTACAAAGTATTGTATAATACTGTGCTATGCCTATCTAAAGCCTCAGGATTTAATGTACCTGGTGTTAGACACTATTAGGATTTATAGACCGCATGACCTAGCACATAACACTTGTAATCTGTTGTGATATTACTTATTCTACCTTTGTATCACAATTTTGCTCTTCTAATTTTTAATAAACTAGCAATACTAATAGCTCCATTAAGGCCGGGGGGCTTTGCCGCTTCTAATTTCACCTGCCAAAGCAGCTCTTTGTACTCTAAGGAGGTTTCCCAGTCTCCTCCTCTGGGGTTAATTTCTACCTGTTCCAAAACTATGAACCTAAGCTCCATTTGGTCACAAGTCAATGAATGTTTAAAGAATGCATTTGTTTCCTTCCCTCTACTGATTTCATAAAGATGTTCGTATATTCTTTTTGCCAGCATCCTCTCCGTTTTACCTATGTAAAAACTCTGGCAATTCTGACACAGCCCAAGATAAACCACTCCCTTCGCTTTACAATTGTAATACCCCGGAGATTTTACATAGGTCTTTCTTGAATTTAAATAAAAACCTTTCTTGTTAATAATATTGGGGCACTGCCTACAAGTATTGCATTTAAATGTTCCAGTCTTTTGGTTCACCTTGGCCTGTCCTACCTCATGATTTGTCTCTAGCAATTCCTTTAAATTCTTGTTTCTTCTTCTAATAAATTGAGGTTTGTCACCAAGCATTTTCTTGAATTCTTCATTCATGGTCACTATCGGCCAATATTTGTCAACAACCCTTTCTACTGCTGGGCTCTCATTACAATTCGTGTGAACAAAAAGACACCCTTGCTCTTTTAATTTGTTGTCTATTCTGCTGTGTTCATACCTACGTTCTTCTCCCAGTCAAATGCTTTGAAGTACGAGTGCAGGATGTTTATTAAGCATAGTTGAAAAATATTTTCAAGGGATGAGGATGATATAAGTTACTGTGTACCTATTACAAGGTTTTAGTTTTTTAGTACAGCTGCAGTTGCCAGGTTAGGAACACTTTAGAATTTGTATAGGGACTCAACAAATATTAGTTGTTGCTAGGTTGACCAGTTTAAGAGACTTTTAAAATGCATTTTTGAATGTCTACATTATTTTAAGTTATTTGCAGGTTTTATATATTTTTATAGGCATTTTTTGTATGTTGAGTAGAGTAGGGCAAGTAGTGTGCATTTTAATTTCAATTTTGTTGTAAAATATAACACCATCAAGCTATGACAATGTTACAAGTGAATGTATTTCTTTAATTATAAATTCAATAATTGAATAATTGAATGTTAATTAAAATTAAGGTTTGGTAAGGGCAGTATAAAAGTACCCTCCAAACTATGTAACAAACGTCTTGAGAAAGCCTGGGAGTGCCTGGGTGAAAGCGCTTGATATACAATATATTGGATGTGTTTTTACGTTTTTACGCTGTTCTGGTGAAGCTTAAGAATAAAACAAACTTGCGTTCAGCACTTGGTTTGCAATCCTTGTATCCTGATTTCCTTGGACTACCAGTGGGTGTTTTTACAAAGTGTTTTGTTTGCTGTGATTTGGTTGCGATAACACAGGATCCATGGCAGAGCGAATGGCCAGTACTGAATTCTCTGATACACCAGCGATTCTATTGGGCAATGAGGATGGAGCCGATGACGTCCCAGTTATGAGACGGGAGTTCAAGCAGGTGATGTGCCTGCTCTCACAACTAACAGGACTATTGACGAACAAAGATTCGCAATGTGGTAACGACATACCGGGTAACCAGGAGCAGCTTTTAGCAGCTTGTGACACCGCTACTGGAAGACCTGCAATTCCGCTTCTAGGAAACGCCGAAGCAGGAACAATTACTTGCACGAGCACTGGGAATATACAACAAGTGAGGAGTAAGCAAGGAGCTAATTACACTATTGCCTCTGGGACTGAAAAAGATTTCAACTTTAACAGATGGACTAGTAAGAGTTTCTCTTTTGGGCAAGGTATGTTACAATCTTGCGACAATGTGAACATTAATTTAGAATCAAAACTTAAAGACTTTAACAACAAACTGTACTCTTACAAAGCAACTAAACTTGAAATAGACTACCTGTCTGAATGTGTCAAAGTAAGGAGAGTCCCTAAGGGACTGCGCATAGTAAAATTTCCCAACAATGCTACGCCTAGCACAGAATTGTTTAGAGAATTGACAGCCTTGTTCAACAGAACTGGGCTTGAAATGTTAGAGCTGATGATTAAAGATTATGAGGCCAAAGCTTCAGCATTGTTGGGAGACGTTAACACTCTAAACAACAGTATTGTCAAAGATGTGATGTTTTGTAGTATAAAAAAAGACTATGAAAGCACATTTAACGAAATAGACAGTCACTGTGTTAGAATTGTAAATAGAAAGATAAAAAAGTTAGAACGAGATTTACAGGAATACAACAACGGGCAGGCATACAAAGTGTATGGCAAGACTAGGTGGTCGCGAGACCAAAATTCTAATAATAATAATAATATGAATAATGAACAGGATAATGTTTTTAATGAAGGTTTTGATGATCAGGGCCCAAGAAGAAGTGAAAGGTTGGCGCAGAAGCTTAACCAACAGCCAAATCAACCTAACCTAGGTCAGCAGGATTTTCAATTTGGTCAGGGGAGACACGGGAACAGGCAGATGAGCACCCATGCCAAGAGATGGAACCCCCAAAGGAGACAATAATTGATGAACTACATGACATTGTTACTGATACTGAAGATGCACAAGGGCTATGTTGTAACATTAATAAAAGGGGCAATTTTTCTATATTTAATTACACAAAAATAGAGGTTAACAACTTGTTTTTTGATGTATTCACTAAGGGGCTTCATTTTGTTCCAAACAACTCCATCAACATACCTAGAACAATTTTAGACTTAAAGCTCTTCACAAGGCAATTGAATATAACTGTTAATCTGAAAGGGAATGTAGCAGAGAGAAATGAACTACAGAGAAAGAGTACATGGAACCCCCCTTTGCACCCTGTCCTCAAAACATTTGAGGAAATGGTAGAGACAGAAATTAGGAATCTGTACACTAAAGAGATTACAAGAAGTAATAGCAATTTTTCTGATGCTTCTTACAAACTGATTAAAAAACTAAACAGTGAAGGAATCAGGGTAATGAAAACAGACAAAGGGGGGGTGTAGTTTTTATGTACCAACAAGATTACGAAGCCTCTTTACACAAGCACTTACATGACGTAGAACAATACAATCAAGTGTCAGTAAATGAACGCAATGTTGCATATGCCAAAATTAAGTGTATGTTGGAAGATAATCTGTACCAAGGTGCAATAAACGAACAATTGTATAATTATTTGTCGGTCCCCAAGCCAGTCACCCCCATTATTTTCGGTATCCCCAAAGTGCACAAAGGGCTGCAACCACTACTATTCAGACCAATTGTAGCAGGAGCTAAGGGGATTACCGAACCACTAGGGAAGTTTTTAGATGCAACATTGAAAAAGTTTACAACATCTTTAAAATTTTTATGTAAGGACTCCTGGGAATTTTTACGAAGTGTCAAAAAGGAATTTTACAAAGAAACTAAATACTTGGTCACAGTTGATGTGGTGGAATTATTCCCAAGCATCCCACACGACATCGGCTTAGCATGGTTTAATGAAATGTTGGCTGAGCATTCAACACTGGGAGGTAAGATGATAGCGCTGCTTGTCGAACTCATGGAGGTTATTCTCAACAATAATTTTGTTTATTTTGGTGGCAAATTATTTCGACAAAAAAGGGGTGTAGCTATGGCAACCCTTGCCTCGCTTATGCCAACATTGTGCTAAGTCATTGGGAGTCAAAATACATATTTAATACACAATGGGTGGAGCATCTGGTACACTACCAACGTTATCTGGACGACATCTGTATATTTTGGAAGGGCAGCATGGATTTAACTTGAACAATTTATTAGGCACATTAATAGTAGTACTGAGTTTTTGAAATTCACGTACAATATTAGTACTGACAGTTTACAATATCTTGATGTAGATTTACGCATGAACATTGAAAAATAATGTTTTACGTCTTGTATACATAGAAAAGACAGTTATTCAAACATGTTTCTGCACTACAATAGCAATCACCCTCTATTTCAAAGGAAGGGAATTATCAAAGGGCAACTAATTAGAGTGGCCAGAATGTGCAGTGAAGAGACTTTATTCAATGTTGAAAGTCTAGTTTTGAAAACACTATTTGAGGAGAGGGGGTATCCCACACAGTTAATAGATTCAGTAATCTTAGAGGTCGCAAGCCAGAGGAAAGACAAATATTTCCCTTTACTGGGAGAAGAACGTAGGTATGAACACAGCAGAATAGACAACAAATTAAAAGAGCAAGGGTGTCTTTTTGTTCACACGAATTGTAATGAGAGCCCAGCAGTAGAAAGGGTTGTTGACAAATATTGGCCGATAGTGACCATGAATGAAGAATTCAAGAAAATGCTTGGTGACAAACCTCAATTTATTAGAAGAAGAAACAAGAATTTAAAGGAATTGCTAGAGACAAATCATGAGGTAGGACAGGCCAAGGTGAACCAAAAGACTGGAACATTTAAATGCAATACTTGTAGGCAGTGCCCCAATATTATTAACAAGAAAGGTTTTTATTTAAATTCAAGAAAGACCTATGTAAAATCTCCGGGGTATTACAATTGTAAAGCGAAGGGAGTGGTTTATCTTGGGCTGTGTCAGAATTGCCAGAGTTTTTACATAGGTAAAACGGAGAGGATGCTGGCAAAAAGAATATACGAACATCTTTATGAAATCAGTAGAGGGAAGGAAACAAATGCATTCTTTAAACATTCATTGACTTGTGACCAAATGGAGCTTAGGTTCATAGTTTTGGAACAGGTAGAAATTAACCCCAGAGGAGGAGACTGGGAAACCTCCTTAGAGTACAAAGAGCTGCTTTGGCAGGTGAAATTAGAAGCGGCAAAGCCCCCCGGCCTTAATGGAGCTATTAGTATTGCTAGTTTATTAAAAATTAGAAGAGCAAAATTGTGATACAAAGGTAGAATAAGTAATATCACAACAGATTACAAGTGTTATGTGCTAGGTCATGCGGTCTATAAATCCTAATAGTGTCTAACACCAGGTACATTAAATCTTGAGGCTTTAGATAGGCATAGCACAGTATTATACAATACTTTGTACTATTTAGGAACATGTGAACAAAGCTTAAATGCTTTGAAGTACGAGTGCAGGATGTTTATTAAGCATAGTTGAACAATATTTTCAAGGGATGAGGATGATATAAGTTACTGTGTACCTATTACAAGGTTTTAGTTTTTTAGTACAGCTGCAGTTGCCAGGTTAGGAACACTTTAGAATTTGTATAGGGACTCAACAAATATTAGTTGTTGCTAGGTTGACCAGTTTAAGAGACTTTTAAAATGCATTTTTGAATGTCTACATTATTTTAAGTTATTTGCAGGTTTTATATATTTTTATAGGCATTTTTTGTATGTTGAGTAGAGTAGGGCAAGTAGTGTGCATTTTAATTTCAATTTTGTTGTAAAATATAACACCATCAAGCTATGACAATGTTACAAGTGAATGTATTTCTTTAATTATAAATTCAATAATTGAATAATTGAATGTTAATTAAAATTAAGGTTTGGTAAGGGCAGTATAAAAGTACCCTCCAAACTATGTAACAAACGTCTTGAGAAAGCCTGGGAGTGCCTGGGTGAAAGCGCTTGATATACAATATATTGGATGTGTTTTTACGTTTTTACGCTGTTCTGGTGAAGCTTAAGAATAAAACAAACTTCCGTTCAGCACTTGGTTTGCAATCCTTGTATCCTGATTTCCTTGGACTACCAGTGGGTGTTTTTACAAAGTGTTTTGTTTGATATATATATATATATATATATATATATATATATATATATATATGTCTATACATATATGCATATATATATATATATATATATATATATATATATATATATATATATATATATATATTTATATATGTGTGTGTGTGTGTGTGTCTGTAAACCAATACATACCCCACGCATATGCACTTACACAATGCGTAATGGTGTTTATATATGCTTCACCTGCATACTAGTGCCTTATTCGTTACGACACTGACACTTCACTCCAGTTATCTTGTAATCGGTATTTAGCATGTTATATAGTGGACAGATGTCGCAATATGTTCATGTACGGATTACCGATGGTAATTGGAATGTGATACAGCGTGATTCAGTATGAGAATGTCTGTTCGTTAGGGGGGTGCTCTAATGAATACACTTCTCCATATGCATATATATTCAGATACCCATGGCTTCTGGTTCCCCAAACACAGCCCAGCACCTCCCAACACTGCTGTCATCCATTCTCCTGTCAGATTTGTGGTGTATCAACACCACTACACACTGGCCACACCCTACTCCTATAGAGCCATCCCATTGGTTTATTCACTCCACGTATCCTCAGATCTCCTATACGTTTAGTCCACAAACATTGGTGACGTTAATAACCAAAGAATACTATTTGCAATTATTGGGTTGCCCCACATGGAACACACATGTGTTCATGGCAAGATTAGACTCTATACTTTATTACATCCTTACTCCCGTTAACATGACAATACAATTCATTAATATGTATGACTATGCGGTATCGCACACGTTACACATGGGAGCCTAATTATGTATGTGTTCAGCATATTTCTTTTACAATTAGACCAGTTAAGTACTTGGAGTTGCCATAGCGGCCAGATCACAGGAATGATTCCATGTGTGGGGAAGCCCTCACATTTGATTATCGTCAGCACAGCACTGACTTTGGACACTGTACACACCTCTTTGTTCTAGCAGTTTCGCCCTGTCCCTCTTCTGCACTGCCTATTATTGCATCTACTGTTGATGTTTGTATGTGCACATTCCTATTATTTATGTCTACAAATGGAATGCATGTGTTACAGAGAATGTACTTCTACATATTGATGTCTGCATGTGTGTATGCATATATACCTATTACAAACTAGCTGACCGCCATGGGGCGGTCCAATTAGAACCAGGACATCCAATCCTGGCACGCCTGGATCCATAATTTCATACCCATAGTTCCTCCACCCCACCTGTGTTCAACTTACATGTGTAACTTCCATTATCCACTTGTCATCGCAGCCATGACACACCTCCAAACATTGCCCTCTCCAGAGTGTTAGAGGCCCTACACATATGTTGTCCCGCCTCGAGTATTCTCAGTCTCTCCCACCATTTAGTCTTTGAACATACCTGCCCTTGCTGGGGTTATGGAGTGCTACCAAATGCACCTTTGAATTTTTGGTAGTCCCAGCATGGACTACTGTCTGTCTGTGTGTAAAGTAGACTTAGAAATTCAACGATGTTTTGTTTATACTGGAGTTGTGACTGTGTTGTGGTTGCCTCTTAGCAGTTATTCTTGGACTCTTATATATATCTATATATATATATATATATATCTATATATATATATATCTATATATATATATATATATATATATATATATATATATATATATTACATCTGCACATATGTATATACATTTCCTATGCTGGGCACTGCTAACACCCGTGCAAGTGCACTCGCATATGCTTACTGTGTGTTACATATTTTTCTGCCACTTATTTGTGCTTACGTGTGCCTTATTCATTATGCCAGTACCACTTTGATTGAAGGGATCTGGTTAAAAGTCCCATGCAATACTCACGTTCACTTTTACATGTTATAATGTCGATTTTACAGCAGAACAACATTCATTCCACAAGGAAAATGATATGTGCTATAGTCGAACTTGAACCGTGAATGCCTGTTTGTTAGCGGATGATCAAACCACTACACTATTGGTGTTCTGCTTCATTTATATGTACACCCATGGTTCATAATTACCCAAACACATGCCTCAACACTTTACTAACACAGCAGGTATCCATTCTCCTGTTGGGATATCTGCACTGCTACACATGCGCCATTCCCTACTGCTCTGGACCCGTGCCGCATGTTGACTCACTCCAAGTATATTCAGACCTCCCAACCCTATAGTCCTGGCACATACATTTATATGATGGTCAGGGTATTCATATGGTCATCCAGGTTTAGGCCTGGCCAATTGGGGACCAGGACTGCCCTGTACCTGTTTGAAAGTTAGATTTAGCATGTGGACAAGGTTACTCCTACTGTTAGCATCCTAACTGTGGTTAGAGGTGCAGGGATTTTGCCTACCTTTGGCCAGCTTGATATGTCAGCACTAGATAATACAGGTGTTCCACTGCTGTTTTCCTTCACATTCGTTATGAATGCTTTCTTGTGCTCATGTTCATTCTGTATATATATATTATGTGTGCGTGTGTGTGTGTGTGTGTGTGTGTATATATATATATATATATATATATATATATATATATATATATATATATATATATATATATATATTTATATATATGTGTGTGTATATATATATATATATATATATATATATATGTGTGTGTGTGTGTGTGTGTGTGTGTATGCACGCATGCATGCATATACATCTATATGATTAATTACTTTGATCATACTGTTGAATAACTGTTTTGTCTGCTATGTTTGTGATAACATCAGAGTTAGGTATAACTGCTGTGGCTTAGTGGTAAATCACATTGATTGTGATGTGTAGGGTCCTGGCATTGAGCCTGGCCGAGGCAGTTTATTGTGTTGCTGGGCAGAACAAGAGCCATTGGAAAAAGGGTGAGTACAACACTTTTCAGCAGTGGTTTTCAGTTTAACCGCCGTTTCACGTCACGCAAACATCTTCTGCATTCTTACTGTGATACGTCACCCCAGTTCACATTTCAATGGTATTATATCGTTATACCACATAAAATTAGCAAGATATGCTCATATACGGATTACGTGTCATAAATGGTGTGTGCTGCAGTCGAACCAGCAATGTCTGCTCGATAGGTGGATGCTCTAACCACCACACTATTACTGTGCTGCTTCATTTGCATGTATACCCATGGTTCATAATTACCAGAACAAACACAGCACAACATCACTAACACAGCAGTCATCTATTCTCTGGCTGGAAATAAACCACACCACTATACATACATCACTCCCTACTGCTCTAGACACGTCCCGTATGTTGGCTCACTCCAAGTATATTCAGATATCCCAAGCTTATAGTCTTGGGACATACGTTCATATAATGGTCAGGGTGTTCAATTAGTCTTCTGGTTTTCGGCTCATCTGAATGGTGATTGGGACTGACCTGTACCTGTTTGAAAGTCAGTCTTAGCATGTGGACATAGTTAGTTCCACTGTTAGCATCCTACCTGTGGTTTGAGATGCAGGAGGTTTGCTCACCTCTGGGCAGCTTGATATGACAGCACTAAATACTATGGGGTGGTTCCGCTGCTGTTTCCCTTCACGTTCATTATGACTGCTTTATTGCATGTTCATTCTTTATGGATATATATATATATATATATATATATATATATATATATATATATATATATATATATATCTGTCCGTACATACACATGCATATACACCTACAGGCTTATTTACATTTCCCATAGTGTTGAATGACCACCACTTACCGTCACGCATACCTGCTTACGTCTGCTTTAAATTGCCTCAATCACCCTATATCCGACTGCCATTATTGTGGTCATCATATAAAATTAGCAGCCCTTGTATGGCTTCGACCCGGGAACAGGAACACCATAGTCACTGGTTTTACCAGTAAACCATCCATGATACATTCTGTATGGATGGTAATTAGAATATATGACTTTACTACAGCCATTCCACAGTACTAGCAACAAATGTGACTGCTGGGTGGTGTACATATGTATAGTACATGTTACTATTCATATGTTTCTGAGAGGCATATGTATACATTTGCAAGTATACATATTTATGAATTGGTCACATACTTGACAACTACTTATATGCATGTATGTGTGATGTGTAGCTATGCAAATATAAGTATGTACATTTATAGATATATGACTACATATCTGGAGTTATGCATGGCCATGTATATGAACAACCGCATATGGGAGGTACCTGTACCGTTTGTATACAGAGGTTGTGTGCATCATTATGATGAGGAACCTGGATGGGGTATACAATTTGTGGACATGTGCTATTTGGAAGATGGCTATGGGGAAGCTTCATGGGAACATGTGAAAGGTATATATTCCTGATAATGCACGTGGGGAGATGAGCATCACGGTCAGGTGTTTAATCCTGGGTCATAGGCTCTACATGACCGGCTGGAGGCTGAGCAGGGTTGTGGACAACTACTGCTAATGGAACTTGTGTCCGGATGTCTACGGGGCTGGACATCGTGTCGTGCCACCAAGTCTAATCTTTAGAACAGACACTTATCCTATGAGGGATGGCCAAAAATTGTGGACACCAATGACTCCAATTCTTTTGGCTTTATGAAAATGAGGGAGGGTTATACATACAAGGGATACCTAGTTTGCAAGCCTGAGACTGCCTAGAGTGAGACTGCCTACTAGATGTGGGTAGGGGGCACTATGTGCAGATATGGCTGTGCCAAGCTAGCAGCCTGAGTATGGGTGGTATTGGTGGACGTTCAGCAAGCGGGGGTGGTGGTGTGCTGTGGAGAGAATGATGGGTATTCAATTATGTATCCAGGTGTGTTGGGGTTGGATGGCTCAGTTCAGGCCAGACCATTATGTGGGTGTGAGCCGGTAACGTTTCTGTACATGTGTATCGCACATTTTAATGTTCATATGTTTGTGGGATTGTGTTCTGCAGTATGGCCTGTCAGGGTGTATTGCAGATGTGAATGTATGTTCTTTGGTTTCCTTTCTGATTCACCCACTGCTCCCTCGTACACCTCCAGTTCACCTATTGTAGATCTGACCCAGTCTCCCCTTGACGAATTATTACATTACCTGTCACCCCCCCATATTCCACACACACCATTCATCCCTTCTCTGGTTGATGACCCATGGCACAGACAACAGAACACATTGCGTACTCTACATATCTCTGGTACCAATATGGTTGTGAAGACAACCCTAGCATATTTGATCTTCTACATGCTGTACTTCACACACATAGGTCCACACAAATACTTATCTTTCATGACATGGTAGGTAGACCCGGGTAATACCCATTCATCTTTGGGCCATCCAGACAAGGACGACTTGGACCACAAATGGGCAGATATTGAGCGAATGCTCTGACCATTGGTAGGGTTGCCACCTTTTCAAATGGCCAAAGTGGGACATTTTCGGGAAACATATCAGATTTTACAGGCCGACACGTACCCACAGTCAGTACAAAGGATAGTACTTTACTTTTATGCATAAATGAAAGCTTATTCTTGTAGCAGTTTAGTTGCTTATTCTGTTTCTTGTAACATTTAGGTATTTTAGATACAGAAATAACTATTTTATGGAACTATTACATAAAATACGAGACATAATTATGTCCTACAGTCACAGGACATTTGCCATTTTTAATATTTTTGGTAAGGACACAACTGCCCAGAGAGGGACAGTCCTTCACAAAGTGGGACAGGTGGTAACCCTAACCATTGGGCTAGGCTTAGCAAAGGGCAGCGGCATGCAAGCACGGTGTGTTTTGCTTCCACTTGGTATAACAATCGACACTACAATGGAATATGGGCACAGGGTTTTAAATGTCATTTGTTCGAGGGACGGGGGCTCAATATTCAGCTACGTGCCTTTGTGTTTACTTTTTATTTTGGTGTTCGCAAAACTGTCTTGTATGCTTTGCATACATTTCAGTATCCACGGACACGGACAGGAGTGATTACTATTAGAGGCAGGCTGTACTAGTCAGCATTTTAGGTTGCACGTCTGCAGTCATGTTCATGCCTCCGTGCAGCGCTTAGACATGTCCCCTGCACTCGCGCCCATTTCCTGTGCACGTGGATGTTGCAGCAGCGCGCCTTCATTAATATGCATGTGGTGCTGCTGCGCCATTTCTATGCCACACGGTCGGCACAAGGCTAAAGCCATCCTTGTGCCGAGCTTCATGAATCCCGGGGTTTGTTTTTGAGAAAATCCAAGGACTGTGCATGAGGAGTATCATACCTCTCAACCTCTCAACCTCTCAAGAAATCTGGACAAAGCATACAATAATGGGATCAAAGGGCCAGAAACAGGGATATATTTTAAATATTGCTCTTACAAATTTAGAAAGTTCCTAGAATAACAGGACTTGTGTTGACATGTATTTTTCCTGAAGGATATGAAGTCTGAAACTCAAATGTATATCATTTAGCTCTTCAATAATTAGTGGTTTGCTAGAAAACAACACATTTTTGAGGAAAAGACCAAACATATGAGCCAAAGATCTGAACAGTCTGTGAAAATCTGGACAGTTGAGTGGTATAAGAAGTATATAAAGACATAGGAAGCTGTTTAATGAATGAAAGTATTTGTTGGAAAATGTAATGCATCAAATGTTTCCCGAGTCTTGAATATCAAATATACTATATTTATTTCTTGAAACAATGGCCCAGTTGTTGGCATATTTTTATAAACATAACATTATGCTGTTTTCTGATTGTGCAGAATGATTTTGCTTTCCATGAAAACAACATTATGATCAGACATCTCCCAGTATTTATGCTGACAGTGGTGCCATGCCACATCAGTGGTTGATAAGGATATGTGACCAACAAAATGAGAAGCACAAGGCAGTGAACAGAAATACTTAAACACAGTAACTTCTCAAAGTATTACAAATGTTTTATTAGACAAAAGATAATGGGAAGATATGTACTAGTTAAAATGCATAACAGCTTGCTTGTCAAGATCTGTAAATTAAGACGTCTTTCATATATGTGGTACTGGTACAGTGGGAACTGCTAATGACAATAAAACATATTGAAACTACCTTAAGTCATTGTCCTGTTAAATATCATGACATGGAAAATTTTGGAGTTTTGATTTTCTGTGTATGTATGTATATATGTATGTATGCTGATTTGAGATGTATATTCTAAAGATTTTCAGAACTGATAGAAAATAAGTAGTCAGAGAACTGTACAACAGGAGGTAATCATCAGGTATTGGTACTACAGCTCTAACACCAGATGAACAGAGAATTATCAGGAATGGGACGCTCAAACATATATACTAAAGGCTATCAGCAACAACTAAACCACCAGAGACTATAGAGTCTAAGGGATAAGTCAGTGTCACAGAGCTGACAGTAGGTTATTGGAACAATGCTGTTGTATTCCTGATTATCAGTCATCGTTGATGTAGATGAGTATCCTTAATCTACATCAGTTGCTAGAGCAACAACTGAATCTACAAAATGGCAGTCAGGTGTAAAAACATTTAACTATAATCATGCATTTTTGCCATCAGTACTCGCAGACCTGTGTGTGTGTGTGTGTGTGTGTGTGTGTGTGTGTGTGTGTGTGTGTGTGTGTGTGTGTGTGTGTGTGTGTGTGTGTGTGTGTGTGTGTGTGTGTGTGTGTGTGTGTGTGTGTGTGTGTGTGTGTGTGTGTGTTTGTGTGTGTGATGTAAATTTGTGTAAAACCCAAAAATATAATGACACATAATAATTACATATCTGTAAGTCATTCCCTTCATCTGTTGGAAAGAGATGTTTATTCATTAAATATAGCCAGAGGGCTGTTTGATTTAAGCTTGCATACTATCCTAAAATGGACCGTAATGGCACATTCACTGTCAGCAATTATGATTTTGCTAGTCAGTTTGCCTAACATTTTAAGGAACCCCCCAGTGCCCTCTCCTAGTCATACTTTCAATACTTTCTAGCCTAGGCCTTTTATAAAACACTATATGCCCTATTTTATTTCAGAAGGCAACTATTCAGAAAAAGGAGTGCGTTTGGGGCTTGGCATAATGGTTAAGGTGTTTACCTCAAGACACAAGGCACAGGGTTTTATTCTTACCTTTGAAAGGAAAACTGGCTATGCTCACATGGGCAGCTAGCTTAGTGCTTACCTATGAAGTGCAAAATAATGTGTCTGCTAGACTGGGGCAGAGCAGGATCAGACAGACTCACCTTTAGAGTCCATAAAGCCTGGCACACATTTATATCAGTGCTCCTCTGGCAAGTCATAAACTTGTCACTAGCTATCCGGTCAGTCCCTGACCTGTAGAAATCCTCAGCTGTAATACCAGTCCCCAAACAAGGTTCTCACCCACTTCGCAATGCCTTTTATCCTCTCCCATCTTCCTAATTTCAGAACTGTCAAAACATTAGAAATGGACATCTCTTCATAATTGTCTATACATATTATTGCATATTTCCAGATCAAGCATCAGCAGCATGGTGTTATGAAGAGGAACAGCAGTTGGTTCCCTACCTCCCCTCTGTCACAGGTCACATTCGTCATAATATGGATAGTATCAGTCTTAACTGTGCTACATTTATTGACTTAACAAAGGCCTTCAACTTGGTCAAGCATGATAAGTTCTTCTCAGAACAGTTTGAGTACACTCTTAACCATCCTCCCACCTGTATGAAGAGCTGCCTAAGTTAATTTTCACATCCATACTGATATACCTTGGAGTACTGCAAGGGGCATTCTGTGGATTCCTTCTATTCTTGTTCTTATCAGTGCCTTCACTATCACTGTACCCAGTAATCCCACTCTTTTATTCACCAACAGTATGGTAGCAAGTAATTTGAACAAATCAAAATCACCTCCCCTGACATCAGCACCACTGTATGCATCCACCTCAAAACAAGCTATGTTTAACTCCTTATGACTCTCTGTCTCAAATTAATAAAAACTTAAGCTAGTCTGTTCAGCAAAATCAAGTCTATCTCATCATTTTTTTATACCTCGGTTATGTTTAGGTGGTTTTCTTTAGTTAGTACACCAGTTCAAATACGTAGGGTTCTGGCTCAACCACCTAGCTAGCTTTCTTAATGTATTGGAACACTTTATCCAACAATCCAGTGAGCTGCTCAAATCAGCCACGAAACTGCCCACCATTTAATCCCTAAAGTTGCTCATTTCCCCCCAAATAGAATGAGGCTTAATGCTCATTTACGGCAGGTTATTTTCTCAACTATAACAGGCTACAGGTTGAGCTTTGTTAATTATACAGATTCACGGCCCAGATACTCTACTAGAAGCAGACTTGCATCACTTCAGTTCCCTACTCTACAAAACTGTCTTTTATAATCATGCCACCAGCCTTGGATCCCCTCTCACATTTAAAACACTCAGCTGCAGCGTATGGTCATCATACTCTAACCCATTTCTCCCTACTCAATCACATGATTTATTTTTAGCCTTCTGAAGGCCGAAGGTCTGAAATTCACCTCCAGAAGTTTCTAAGAAGGATACCTTCATTCCAACTATTTGAAGCCATCACCACACTTGTACTGTGTGTAACCACAAGTAATAGTTTACTGATACCTTCATTCCAACTATTTAAAAAACACAAAAAGAAAAATCTAGCAAAGTTAGACTTCTAACTGTGTGATACCTTAAACCTCTTGCATCAGAGGCCTCATGGGCAAGGGAGCCTGCAGGATTTTTTGCAGGGAGGGGTGCAAACCCAGAGCCATGGAGTGCATTTTTATTACCCATCCTTAGATCCAAGTCGCCTTTGAATATGGACTGGAACAAGCTTTGTTTTACCTGAATGGAGAGTCTGTAACCACCTGCCGCTCCAACAGCAGCCCCCTCCCCAGCCATTCCAGTGTTCCATTACTTGGCTATTTCTCCTCAGATACCATAAACACTGTTCAAACCTGTCAGCGTACATGCTGTTTCCTTATTTACTTCTACAGTGATTACAGAAATTGAAATACAATAGCACAAACACTGAGCCATTTGCTAAACAAACAATACAGTCCTGCAATAAAAACAGACTTAGCATGAGCAGTAAAATTCTCTGCTCTTGAAATGAAATGGCATGAAAACCCACATTCATTTTGTATCTGGCCAGTGGAGGACTAACCTTGCCTCTGGGTTGTTTTCAAACTATAGGCTCCTTACACATTTTTAGGGCCATACATACATGTATGTGTTCTTTGATTCACCTTCCTGATTGTATTCAGTTATATTCCTTGTATAATACAGCACCTCTTGTTAGAATGTGTTTTAAATTTGTAGTTTTGAACAGTCTTCTAAATAATGACAAAATTACCAATTTCAGAAAATCTCACCCATAAAAGGTTACTCAATTTTCTCTCACTACAATCCACCAATATCAGTAAATATGCAAAATCTCTGAGGAAAGCCATCTAAATAATTCCACATTAAAGGGATCTGTAACTAAAGAAGAGGTTGCTGCTAGCAAACAACTTTATATTTCATTGCTTCATCTACAAATAAAGTGCCCATTGCCCTTGAAGAATAAATTGCCTATGTTACATTAAAGAAATAATAAGCTAGTAATATTGCAATATGGAATGGATGGCAAACTGATAACAGGTTCATAGTTACTAGGTAACTCCTCCAGAGGAGGACATTCACAGGACTGCAGCATCCACTCCCTTTAAAGTACAACACAGTACAGCAGATAACACAATCCCCCCAGTAGTAGCAGATAACACAATCCCACCAGCAGCAGATAACACAATCCCACCAGCATCAGATAACACAAACCCCCAGACAGTTGAGAGGTATGGGATTTATTTGTAATGCACAAGGACTTGGGGTGCCGTCCTCACACCCCAGATAAGATCAAATCTCCTACTAGAGTCTATGACGTGACAGTGCTGGTAAACAAAGAGCAGCTGCAGCGGAGGAAACAGTTTTAAAAGCTCTCAGCATGTCTCTCAGTTGTCCCTGTTCTTGTAGAATGTAATTTAGCTTCATATTTTTGCACTGTCATTTATAAAATATTTGATTTTACATTAAATATTAGAGGAACACAGTCAATAATGCCATTCATTATAGTTTATCATCTCTTAATTGCTCAGAAAATGTATGCTGGTTTAGCACGTTTGCTCTCTCTGCCTTTTAAAGTAAATTAAACTAATATAAAAAAAATGTGCAATATGTAGCCTGATTTAAGCTTCCTGGTGTTGTTTTGGTGCTAAACTTGTTTTAAAGTTGTGCCTTATAAATTTCTTATTTTTGGCAGTATCCTTCCTGCCCAGACATGGGTCCACTTAAAACGGATGAAAACACGAAACATGCTGTCAGAAATTAGCTATTTAAGGGTCTGAAGGCTATGGTTATAGTAGTCTGCTTGGTATTATCAATTACTTCAGTGGCATTTTGCCTTTTTCTGAATTTCAAAGCATCAGAGCAGCAAGAGAGTCACATTGTTAGAGGATTGTAAGAGAGATTTAACATGCCTGCGTCTGCTGCAACTTTTCTGAGTGAGGATGGCACCATGCCCCTTTTCCTACAGAATAAGCTTGATCGTTTGCTGCAAGAGGTGAGTGTGTCTTCCAGTTCTTTAACTACTTCCATCCACACATGCAAAGAGAGAGGCCAAGCTGCTGACCAACTAGTTTATAAATAAGTCTCTGGCTGGCAAAAGTTCAGTTCCCCATTATTGGTGGGTCACAGTTCTCTGCGTGTAAGACTCACTAATTCTAAGCAATGCAAAATGCCATATATGTGTCTGGGAATGGGGGCTTACTTCAGCTGAATCACAATATATATTTTCAACAGTAACTAAAATTCTTCGTATTTGTTCGACCTCACATGTACACTATTAACTGTTTTCTAATAGGATGTTTCTTCAAGCACAAATGTTTCTTTTCAAAGGCTACCTCAGAGCAATGTCTGACAAACTGACTCGTTCAACCATACGTTAAGCAGAGACAGAGGGAATCAAACCAAAGTTAAGTGTCTTAGCAAGGCAATGGTGAATTATACTCAATAAATAATGCTGACAGCTTATAACACAATCCCCCAGCAGCAACAGATAACACAATTCCCGTAAGTAGCATATATACGAACACGTTCCTCAATTCCAACATCTCCTTACCTGAAAGCTGTGCCTGACCAGAAACATGATCCCTGAAGCAGCAGCATCATCTGTCGAAAACAACTTGCTTGACATACACTCTACTTCAGGTAAGCAGGCAACGGGCAGCCTGCAGCATATAGTCCAAGGTTTGATTCCTACAGCCTCCATTGGCCTCTTTTGTGACTCTGAATAAGTCATTCAGCTAGACAGTAATCCTGGGCTTTAACTTAGTCAACAAAACATAAAAATCAAACACGTCAAGTGATTCAAAGGAAAACTGCATGCTGTGCTTAGGAATGTTTATGTGCGCTACAGCGACATCCACTAAGCAGATGTATACAACTTCAAGTTATAAAACATACATCACTTCTTTTGTCACAGACATATTTCACTGAAAGTACTTCTACACAAAAGAAAATCCCTAAAAGTGTTGGTACTGAAATGAAAAAAGGCCTTGGAATTTGCAGCTGTGGAAAACGTTGCTTCTTCTAGGGATGAACCTCCAACTCTCTCATGTGGGAAGCCACAGTACAGCACATGTATCGTTTGCTGACATTTGTAACCAATTCCAAAATCCTACAATTTGGAAAACAAGATAAACCTAGGGCTTCTGGTGAACTTAGACTGAAACTGCTGTTTCCAGCAAAACAGCCGTTTTCATGACATTTAAATAGCTGTGCTTGTCAGACGCATTAATGAGTAAATCTGCAGCCCTTTCTTCAACAGGCAGCTGCTACTTTATCCATGTTAAAAAAACAAAGCATCAATACATCAGTAAACACCTTCATTTTAAGACATTAAACTACATCACCTTGAAGTCCTTTAGGACATTAGACTACATCACCTTGAAGTCCCTTCACCTCTGATCCTTTATTCACAGACAAGCCAGCTTCATCTTTGAAATCTACCAGGGCTCAGTCACATATGGTTGCAAACCTACTTCCCTGGGCAAAAGGAGGATATCACTCTGTATTATCTCATGCCATGACCACCCTTTCCAGCAGCTCCTATCTATCTCTAAATCTGTGCTTCAGCAAAGCATATAAGTAGCATGTCAATTCATCATCAGGCTGACTCACTCTATATATCAATCGTACTCCCAGCTTGAAGATTTTGGCCTGAATGTGATACACATTAACTACTCAGAAATGTCATCTCTTCTATGAAAACATATTAAGATCACCAGAATTAATCTACTGCTGTTATTGACATAATGCATCTCTAGGGCGGCCACGGTGGTGCAGCGGTTAGCGTTGCCGCCTCACAGCAAGAGGTTCTCTGGTTCGATTCTTGGCTGGGGTGCCTTCTGTGTGGAGTCTGCATGTCCTCCCTGTGGTCATGTGGGTTTTCTCTGGGTGCTCCGGTTTCCTCCCACATCCCAAAGACGTGTAGTTATCAAAGGTAGGTGGATTGGACACTCCAAATTGGCCCTAGGTGTGAGTGTGTGTGTGTGTGCCTTCTGTGGAAGGTTGGGTGCTGGGCTGGCAACTTGACACTGTAAAACTCCACTGCCAATCATGAGCAGACAGATGATCCGCTGTGGCAACCCCTAACCAGGAAAACCTGGAAGAAGAAGATTGACATAATGTATCTCTAATCCACAAAATGCATAAACTGGCTAATCAATACCTCAGTATTATTAAAATTTAATGTACATTCTACAGGTAAACTGAGATATTTCACTTAAGAAGTCTTGCTTAACTTTCAGATAGTAAGTAAATTTATAACTAAACTAATTTATGGCGTGAATTTCATAACAGCACTCTTTGTCTGTTTGGACTGTAATAGCTGAGAAAAATTGTATAATTTCTGCTGTCAGACAGACAACAGAAGAACACTAAGGGGAATCTGTGTCCAAAAAGTCTTCAAATATTCAGATGACAGTGAACTACCCTGGGAATAAAACTATGAACTCCTTTCAGCAGCTCTTGTACCTTCCAGTGACTGCATTTGTAAACACATAATATTTTATACAAAAAGGTGCTGTCAACAACATTCATTTGCAAGCCACACAGTCTGAATATATTCAGCAGATGCTTGGTAACTGGTGAGATGTTGCTGCATAAAAAAATGTTTTCGTTTCTGAGATTAGTTACTCATTAGAATGAATAAAGTGCTATAGTTATCAAAATACAAGGCCTGCTGTCTGTTCAATGCACAAAAAATAAAATCTTGTTCCAGAGATTATAAAATAAGTTTTAACCAACAATAGAATACATTATCCATCTGTGTATCTGACAAAGAATGCTGACACATCTTTTTTTTAGCACTCTTTGTTGCAAAAACATTGGGTACAAATCCAAACAGACTTATTCCCAGTGTAAATCAGTTATTCCATAGGTAATACAATTTTTTCAATAAGCATTACAGAGGAGTAAATCACTTATATTGACTTTTAAGTCTTTACTAAAGAGCAGCTTACTAATAAATTTAAAAATTACTCATTTGTGTGACTGCAATAGGAATATTAACTTACTTTTCCTCTGCATTTGCTTTTATTGATAATTTTCAAGGCATATTGTCTACCAGTCGACCTGTGAAAAGAAGACAGCTGTTAGAAAAATCACTCAGGCTAGGTGGCATTATCTTTTTTCATAGATTGTGAGAGAGGAAACAATCTTTATGGCCAATATAATATATCTGTTACGGAAATTTGCGCCTAACTTGTGTTTGGCATAAATACATGATACAGATGCACGCAAGGCTTCCGGTCCTAGTAGACGATGAGTTTTTGTTTTTCCGCTGCCCTCAGGGACTAGACTAGACAAGACAAGACAAAAAGTGCTCCCTCCCCCTCGCTCAGTGGTTCCAGCACCCTTGCTTACCTGTTACTTGTACCTTCTTCATCTGCAGTCCAAATGTCTTCCGGAATTCAAATTCCTCACGCGAGCAGAAGATGAAGATGTAAACTGGATGCAAAGGGCATTCTTAAAGAAGAACAGCCAAAAAAAATATATATATTTTTTTAAATTAAGAGAAAATTAATCTCTTGGTCAGCCGGTTCCAGGGTGGTGCAAGTGCACCCCCTTACACCTGCCTGTGGGCACCCTTGCTCATAGGATGTATGCAAATCACCCTTTAAGGATATCAGGTGTTTCAGCTAAATGGCAATTCTGAATGTCCATGACTTTTTCTTTTACTTTCATTTTTAAGTCTATTTATGGACAATTTCCATAGGACTCACTCCAACTATTGGAAGCTATCACCATACTTGTACTGTGTGTAACCATAAGTAATAGTGCACTCATTGTTCTTTTGCTTACCTTGTCAACAACTGTTTGTAAACTAAGTCATGGGTAGCCATGCCTGATTATCGCTGCACATTACCTTACTGCCTCCATTTTCAGTAAATTCACTGTTATGTAATTCTGGAATGTAAATCCTGCATGTGTTCTGAGTAAGTTGTCCTCTCTCCCTTTTTTGCTTCTTTTATCTGCACAACATGGTTACAGCTGAAAAAGGAGCCTATGTGTCCAGTCTGCCAGTTTTCAGTAACTAAACAATATTTATAATTCATTCATTGATTCATTCATTCACTCATAAATATATAAATAATCTACATTGATTGAAAGCATAGTTTCAGTTTAGCTTTTTCACATCTTTGTCTTTCGTACAATGGTAATGTATAATTGGATGCCTCACAGTGGATATATGGATTATTGTCTATTTTATTTGCATTTTGTGAAACACACAAATCCCATTGGGTCCTTTTCCATGTGTAAGTTCATGAGGTCTCAGAATGTATCTTAATTACAGTGAATTTTTGACCACTATGTTTCTGGTTACTAATTTCAATTGAATAAATAAATAGCATGAGAAAGTTTGGATTCACGTACAGAGAATGGATAAGTACAACAGCCTACTCTGTTTATAAAGAAAATGCAAGAAATGTTGAAAATTGTGAAAGATAGTGTTATATTTGTAGAAGCATCCTTCTTAACGTCAAAGTGAAACATTAATAACTACTGATTTGATCTTTCATTAGATCTTTACTTAATGCTGCATTTCCTAGCATCACACACTGTGATTTATGAGTACCTCACTTATTCCATTCCCGAGGCAGTACTGAGATTAAGAAATGTATGATCAGGTTATATTTCAGAGAACTACAATGTGAGTCCATTTGAGTAAATAGGTGCAAAGCCACTTTTTCTTATATAGAAGGCAGGCACCCCACAACCCACATGCAGTGGGTTTTGTCTGTGATGCTACATTATTTTATTAAATCACTTATATACTTTTTTTTTGCTCCAGGAAAGTAAATTAGTCTTAAGACTGTTTTCAGCTACAATTTGTACTCTATGAGGGGCAAATAGATAAAGATAAATAACACAAACAGTTTTGAAAATTAGATTGCAGCAGATCTAAGTACAATATTCAGCCGGGACTATGGGACACTGATTTTCTGTCTTCTGTGAAAAACACTACTTAACCCCAGTTTGAGTATTGGAAAAAAAAAAATATAGGATTTGTCATTCTAGACAAGAGCACTCATATGCCATAAATTTATTTCTTGTTATATTTAATAATTTTAATACTGTCACGGCACTTATTTAATATTCTCTACTTAGAATTTGTTTTAATTTTGGATAGATAGATAGATAGATAGATAGATAGATAGATAGATAGATAGACGGACAGATAGATATACTAAAATGATATTGCTTCAGAGTGATAATGACAATTACACTTAAAAATCATGAGTATAATTCTCAAATTTAACTGAAGGAAATAAAATTTCAACTTTTAAGAACCACAAATTAGTTTCACCAATCTTTGATCCATTACAAACTACCTGCTGGACTAGCGTGGAGTGTGTGTCTGTCCATACTGTTACCATCTTGACACCCTCCAGACCATCTTTTTTAATATTACAAAAACCCTAACCCCAGGATTCCCCAATTGCATATATGTCCAATCAATATATCAGCACTTTTATGCAGGAATTCTGAGATTATGACATTGATTTTAAATGTAGAAACTTCTTGGTAAGATCTGAACAAATTTCAAATGGCTTTCCCATGTGACAGTTTGAAATTTGGTAATATTCTAAGTTCCTGATTAAACTTTTTAGTGTATGGTACTGATCATATTTCCCCAAAGCTTTTTTCTATTGCTTTGATTTAGTTTAGTATTCCTGTGCCTACAAGACTTTTGTGTACTATTTTGTGGATTTTTCCTATTTCCTAATATTGTACATGAAGATGATGCTTTGTTCTGATAATAAAGAAACACCATTCCTCATTTCTCCTCTTAATTTATCTACCAGTTTAAAAAGAAAGGAAAATGAAAAAAAATCCTTCTAATTCATTCACCGCTTTTGTTCAGTTGAAGTAGAAAGCATGGGTATATATTAAAAATTCATCCTTTTTATTTCTTTCTCATTATTTGATTGTAAATACTGAAAATAACTATCAGTTTTACATTCTGAAACATTTGTTGTGTGCAGTGCATTCCTAATCAGTTATATGGCTAATGACTCAGTTAAATTCAACACAGCCCAGAATACCCTTATGAGTCAGTTTTTGTACTAGTTCTAGCAATGAGGTTGAACAAGGCCCAGGTGAATCATTGCTCTACACTGGCCAACAAGCTAAAATAAGATAAATACATACAAAAACTAAGAGTTAGTACATAAACTCAATGGGGGAACTGGGGAAGAGTTACACTTCCAATAGGGGAGTGTGGGCGTGCAAGAGGATTTTTTCATCAGCTGCCACAACTTCCACTTCTCATTCATTAGGTCCTCTAACAAAAGTTGTTAATTTAATGCTTTTTTCTGTTCACATTAGAAAAGGAGTATGACATTTGTCAAAAAACACCTTTATTAGGCTCATGTATACATCGGAGACCCAAAGTTTAATTGAAATTGCATCCTGGTAGGATTTCAGTAGAGGTAAACCTTATTACTAGAGTAGGGAAGTCTGTGGAGCCTAAAGTTGAAGAAGGTTATGTGAAGGTTGTCTATCCTAGACAGAGAGTTGAAGTACTCCTAGAACAGACAACAAATCCTTTCAGCCAATGCAGCCATAATATCCATTAACTGCAATGCCCTCAGCTTGAAAGTCATTACAAATGTCATAGCCAGCTTTGCAGGACTGGCAATGATAGAACATTAGTCTTCTTCTTCTTTCAGCTTTTCCCAGTTAGGGGTTGCCACAGCAGATCACCTGTCCGCTCATGATTTGCAGTGGAGTTTTTATGGTGTTGAGATGCTAGCCTGACGCCCAACCTTCCACAGAAGGCACACACTCACACCTATGGCCAATTTAGAGTGTCTAATCCACCTACTGCATGTCTTTGGGATGTGGGAGGAAACAGGAACACCCGGAGAAAACCCACATGACCACAGGGAGGACATGCAGACTCCACACAGAAGGCACCCCAGCTGAGGATCGAACTGGAGAACCTCTTGCTGTGAGGTGGCAATGCTAACCGCTGCACCACTGTACCCAGTGATAGAACATTAGTGATACCCTTATATTCATCCAAGCATCTCACTCATGTCTTGAATTTAGCATTCTGAAAACATTTAAAGGCATGCCATATAAAGTACCATAATATAAAGTCTGACTCATGACATTCCCAGAATTCCTCCATAAAGTTCTGCCTTAAATACTGGAACCCTGAGAGATAAGTAAAAGTGATATCATTTACAAACATACATGCATACAAATATTTCAAGTGTGGGCATTAATGCCCTTCTAGCTTGCCAATATACCAAAACAGTTCCCATTCTAAGTGTCCAGGCTGTTCTTAAAATAACTAAACTTCAAAGGAATTTGATAGACTATTCCATGCATCAGCTGCTCTATGAATACCAATTAGTATACTTCTAATTTCTATAAAATATTCTACATAGGTTGTCTGATGATTCTGTACTATGTTTTGATAACTCCAAAAATTCCCAGAGGTAGTTGTCTCTAAATGCCTTATATACCTGAATATGGTCTCCTTTAAATATCTGTTTGAGACACTGTACAAGTTCAGATATTTTAGTCTTTCATAATAACTTAAATATTCACATCCATGGATGCCCTTGGTATAGTTCTGCTGTACTCTTTCCAGTTTACTCATATTTGTTTTCTTATAAGGCTTCTGTATTTTTATTCCATACTCAAGTTTGGGTCTAATGTAACTAGCAAACAATGACTTAATCATTTCTGATTTCTTAGACTTTATAAATATTTTTATACAACCTACAGCTCTATAATTATCATTAACTAATTGGGTGCTGTGACTAGAAAAACTCAAAGCTGGATCCACCCATATACCCAGGTCCTTAAAAGAATCTACAGTTTCAATCACTTTGTGCTGTATTAAATATTCACCTTTCAATTTATGTTTTCCAAATCTCATATGCTTAGTTTTTGATGCATTTATCAGCATATTATTTTCCTGTGCCCAAATGGTCAAGATTTAGTCATGTTCTTTTGCAGATATGCCCTATCTGTAACACATCTAATCAGTTTATCCAGTTTGAGGTCATCTGCTTACAGGCTTTAGAACACCTCATACGAAAAAGATAGATCTGAAAGATACAATCAATTTAAGTATGCTTGCTGGATTCCGACAAATTCAGACCACAGTAGTAAAAGACACCAGAGTAATTTAGCTCTTTTCTCTCAATTAACTGTCATCTTAATATTCTAAGATATTAGTGAAAAATCCATACTACACTACAGCTGAAAGTGTTCTTCTTCTGTATATGCATAGCCCTTAGATTGCTGCTGTGTACATAAACACCTAAGGGACCAACTATGTATCTATTTATGTCAGCACATTGGCTGAGGTAAAACAATGAACAACTCTAAATCTATTCCACCCCCTTACTCACTGAGTTAACTTGATTCTATAAAACAAGGAGAAAACAGGGATAATGGCCATATGTCACAATGCTGAATACCAGAAAGATGGCTTCTGAAAAGAAAAATGATTAAAAAGGAGGAGTCCTTCTATATTTGCAGAACTCAGTCCAGTAAAGGAACAGCCAAGTATCTAGTCCTACTCATATCTCCAGTACAAATAACCTATCAAAACAAACAGCACACTATCTTTTATTTATCCTTCATTAACATTTTGTTGAATGAAACCCTCACTTTCCAACAGCACACTGACACAACAATAAGTAAAGTAAATCCCATCCTCTTTTGTGCAACCAAACTGTCTCCTTATATTACCATGCCCACAAAAGTAGCATTAAGTAAGAGTCCTCCCATCCAATCTTGAATAAGTCCTGCTGTTATCATTGCCTCTGTTTCACTTAACAAATAAAAACAAAACAAAACAAACAGACAAAAAAAAAACTTACATACCATCTCCAACCTAATTTGTTGCTTCATCACAAACTACCCTAGGTAAAGCATACTGCTTACCCATAAAACAAAAATCTAACCTTTTATTTGTTTCTCAGCTGTATAAATCAGCAAATTCACTTTCCACTACCGGATAATCTCTCAAAATTCCCCATCCCCAGCTTTAGAGGATATTGCCAGTCTACACTATTATTCTCAGCTCCTATAACTAAGGTCAATAGAACAACAGAACCAGACATGTTCTTCCACCACCATTGCTCCAACTTTTAGGAATTACTACCCACCCATCTAAAAGAGGTGTCTTCCTACCTAAACTTCAGAATTCAGCTAAATCATTACCTTATCAAGTAAGCCCAGTGATTTTGTCCAGAAAAGGCTACATTACATAAACCTCTATCCTTCTCCTCATGCTCCATGTCTTATCATGCCAATAAATTTTTCTACATTTTGTTTAGACTTTACTCTCAAATTTTTATTATTCTTTACAAGTTGGTTTCATATCTCCTTATTTTACACAACTTCTAATTCTCACAGTATGCTTTTTTTTTGCTATCTCACACAGTAATTTGTTAATCTGTATGCAATTGCATTTTCCACTTGTGACATCTCTACTCTGGGACAGTAATCAAAGAATCTGAATCCTCACCACTGGCAGCGGAGAGGGACATTAATTTGGGGCAAAAATGGATACACTCAGTATTTCTAGATGCAGCTCTCTGCATCAAGTGCAATTTCCCTTAGGATCACACAGGGAATGCACTCAGTCTGGGGTCTGGGTTCCCCCCTCTGTCCAGATCCCCAGTAAGACCCCCACTGGCACAGCTGTAGGGTTGAGTCCTCAGTCGAGTGTCCAAGCCAAGTCCTCCAGCACTTTCTCTCTCTGAAACCAGTGCTTCATGTTCCTGTTCCAAGTAACACACACACACACACACACACACACACACACACACACACACACACACACACACACACACACACACACACACACACACATATACACACACACTTTGAGACTTTGAGATTTGATTTTCACACACACACACATACACACACACACACACACACACACACACACACACACACACACACACACACACACTTGGGAATGGCTGGCACAAATTTATTAGCTATTCCCCCTTCTGCCCAGAATATAAGGTAGTTACACTGCCACCAGACAGCCCAAAGCCAGCTACTCTAGGGCTCTTGCAAGGGTACCCAATTATACTGAGTGAAATTAATATTAATACAAATGGTAGTATTTGTCCAATGTGGTAAGGCTCTCAGGAGTGGCCAGACCTGTCACCAAATATATATAAGTACTCTGAGAGATTAAAATATTTTCTAAAAGACCAGCGTCAATGATGACAATGCAGGAAGCTTCCTAGTACAGGCACTTTGTCTGTGACTGCATTGAGTACTGTAGGATACAATCTTTATGGCCTAAGCCAGGTAATTTAATTTCAAACTATTTTCAAAATTTGAGATTAACCTCTTCTCTTCCAGTATTCTATGTTAAAACATATACAGTCAAACAGTTACAATAATGCATGTATATTTATTTTTCTGTCCAGCAAGATACACTGTTGGTACATTCTGAAAACATGCAGCTTTACAAATACATTTTTCAGCACAAGCATCTGTACAAATCAGTTTGATATACGAATGACATATAATTTTTTACAAAATTCCAGCTAGCTGTGCTGGCACATGTTACACATCCATTGCCCTACGTTTCCTGGCATAGCTGGCAATACCTCACATTATCACATCTCTCCCCTCTTTGAAGACTCAAGCAAGTTTTTCAAATGACCCTTGAGAAAAATTGCTTGAGTGGAATTAGCCTATCTAGGAATACATTTATCCATACCATGTCTTGAGATCCCATCTGCCTTGGCATTTCTGACCCCACTACAGTACTGCATTGTTATGTCATATGCCTGCAACTCTAGGCTCCACCACAGTAACTTGGTATCTTGCTGTCTGGCTCGCTGTAGCCATAGATTCCCCCCAACTCCACCTGCCTCCAACTGCAAATACTTAGCACAAGGGCCTCCTTACCATGGTAAGATTTCATCATGTTAATGTGGTACAATTTGTGTCCCTTCCTCCTGCCTCTTGTCTGACTGTTCTGCCATGTAGTTAACATCACTGGCCTTCCTTACCACTTTGAAGGGTCCCTCCCAAGCTGCCTGCATATTACTGTGTCTAACATGAATGAGAACCATAACCTGCTGTCCCAGAGCATAATCTCTGGCTTGAGCTTTCCTGTCATACCAGGCCTTTTTCTGCTGTTGGGCCCCTGCCAGGTTCTCCTGGGCCAAGCCCATGAGATCCTTAAGCCTTGTCCTGAGGTTTAAGACATATGCCATAACAGACTCCTTGTGAGATTCACAGTCACCCCCCTACTCATCACAAAGCAAAGCTAAAGGGCCTGTAACTCTATGCCCTTACAGCAACTCAAATGGTGAAACAACTGTGGATTCCTGGGAACCTCTATGTATGCAAACAGCAGATGGGGAAAATATTTGTCCACTCTCTCTTAAACTGGTCTGCAAATGCCTGTATCATGGTCTTTAGTGTAGAGCTTAACCTCTCCGTGAGACCATTAGTCTGGGGATGGTAGGGAGTGGTTTTTAGGTGCTCCACCCCACATTACTTCCACAGACAATCGAACAGGTCGGACATGAAATTGGCACCTCTGTCAGTCAGTATTTCTCTTGGGAAGCCTACCCTGCTGAAAATCTCTAAAAAAGCATTTGCCACCTTCTCTGCCTCAATGGAGGACAGAGCTACTGCCTCATGGTATCTATATCATAATCTACTATCACCAGGATATACTTCTTCCCTGTGGAACTTAGAGTACTCAAAGGCCACACAATATCAATAGCTACCCTCTGAAATGGCTTCTCAATCACAGCAAAGGCATCAAAGTAGCTTTGACCTTATCTCCTGCCTTGCCTACTTTTTGGCACTGCTCACAGGTCCTGCAGTACCCTGTTACAACCCTGACAATCCCAGACCAGTAAAAGTTTTGCATAATATGTCTCTTGGTACATTTTATGCCCCTGCGACCTGCAAAGGGAATGTTATGGGCTATGACTAGAAGTGCCAGACAGTAGGCTCTAGGCACTACAGTGGCTGTATTAACTCACCTTCTTGCCCTCACTAAGGGGTCCACTCTCTATACAGTAACCCTTTATTCCAGTATACAGACCTCTTTTCTTTGAGAATCAGGCACCTCCCTAGCTACCTTCCTCAAACCCCTCAGTGTAGGGTCCGAGAACTGAGCCTTTCTCAACTATATCTTTGTAACTCTTCCTAGATACCCTTCTACAGGAAGTCTGGTATCTTCTAACAGCAGTGCTTCATTGTCATCCTGGGTACTACCACTCACTTCTGTCCTTGCAACCACCTTGTCCACAGGTAAATCAGTACCTACTAATAGATGTGGTTCACTTTCAGGCTCACTGCTACAAGGTAGCTTCTTCCCTGAAATAACCAGATCACAGCCCCAGCTTCAGGCATGCAGTCTGTCTGGGTCCCTCCCTGGCTACCAGACCTACCTGCCTGTCTCCAAGCCTGACTGCATGCACACAAGGTACTGCATTATCAAAATAATTCCCTATTAAGAGGTCTGCAGTGATATCTTCAAACACACCTAATTGCTTGTTCTCTTTTCCACCCTCCCAGTCAAGGTGAGCCCTGGCCAAAGGTATTTGGAATGGAATCCCTCCTAAAGCTCTGTTATGTACTGCCCAAGCAAGTGCTGCTCTTCTTTAACCACTGCAGGCTTCACAATGGTTATGTCAGTGTCTGTGTCTCTCTTAGTAGTGATCTGTCTTCCATCCACTAAGACAGGATACAAACTCCAGTGATAGCTTGGGACCTCTGTTTTCTCCAGACAACTTACCACTGGCAGGAGGTTATTTCCATTTACTGGATCCCTCACCTTTTGTTCCCTACCTTGCTTCACTGGATATTGTATGCAACATGGCCCTTCTGGTTAAATTTAAAACATCTAACCATTGATCCTGGCCATGTACCTGAACTAGTGGCTTCCCTTGTTACTGGTAGACTCTGTTGGGGTATTTTAGGCTGCCCACCATGGGTTCCCTTATATCCATGCAGAGCACTGGGTATCCTATTCTTATGCAGTTATGCCCTGCTTGATAAAAAGAAATCCCCCTTTTCTCCCCAACTCATCTTCGGAGTTATATCCTCAGTCTTCCAACCAGATTCTTATTTTTTCAGGCAAAGTGCTAAGGGCTTCTTCCCTCACCAAAAGGTCTGCCAGCCTTGCAACAATGGTGACCAGACACCACCTCACCCACCTATGAAAGTAAGTGCTTAACTCAGCAATATAATCACATACACTTTCATCTGTCTTACGTCTATGCTCACAAAATGTCTTCCTGTAAGCTTCAGGTGTTAACTTAAAATAGTCTAACAAACATTGTTTTACTTTTTCATAATTTAAACAGTATCAGACAATTTGGCAACAGCAGTTCATAGGTTCATAGGTTCATAGGTTCATACTAGGCTATCTGCCCGAGGGCATTTACAAGCCTAGCCCATAGTTTTGTGGCTTACGCCACCCCTTTAGTATGGGGAACTATACCCATTATTTTGCTGTGCCTCTGTCGAGCAGTGACACTGAGGTAATCCCTGGGGTATATCTGTTCAACTTTACCTTGGAGTAAGGAGGTCAGGAAACATACCCAGACCTCTTGGGCAACATCATACTATTTACATACTCCTTTATATATATATATATATATATATATATATATATATATATATATATATATATATATATATATATAAATAAAATTATCAAAATCTGTATCATCTTTAAATTGTGGACAAAATTTACTGATGTTTATTGCTTCTGCGGTTCAGTTACTCCCTTTGCCATTATGTCCATGAGCCTGTCAAAGGGTCAGTATATTCTTTTCATGCTAATGCTACTTCTCATTTTCTTCAGCCTCAAATGTTGCAGTTCATTCTGACACTGCTTCTCCCTTTCTTCAGGCTCCAAATGTGGCAGTCTCTCTTTAGTCTCCAAATGTCGTAGTCACTCTTTTTCTTTGGTCTCCAAATGTTTGGCCTCCAGTTCAAGTCTCTTTAACTCCAGCTGGATGTTTAAGTCCTCTGCGGAAAAGATGAACTGTCCAGTTTCTAAAGGCTGCACATCCCAATCACCGGACTGGCTATCTTCCTGGTTGCTGGATCATGCTGCAGCTGTGATTAAGGCTCAAATCATATCCTCTTTTGTCAGGTTGGCATACACCAGTCCTCTGGCTTTACACACTTTGGCCATCTGGTTCTTTGTCAGCTTGCTATAGTCTTCTGCTGACATCTTTGTCTGCTTTCCCTGACTAAACTAATTAACAAAAGTAAATAAAACTGTTGTGACACTGAAACTCTAAATGTCTACCTTCTGGCTGTTGAGAGTACACACATCTTCAGTGGCAACTGCTTACAGGCTACTAAAGTTCTATTAAAATCCCACCACTCTGACACCAATATATGATGGCCCCTCTTTACCCCTGGCCAGTAATCAAGGACCCCCAATCCTCACTACTGACAACGTTGTAAAGTAGTCACTAAAACAGGAATGGATTTACACATTATTTTCAACTGCAGCTCTCTGCATCAAACACAATTTCTCCCAAGAGCCCACAGGGAACATGCTTCACTGGGACTGGACTCTCTGTCTGTCCATATCCCAAACAAGACCCACCCTGGAACCCTGTGTTCCAGTTCCAACTATCTGACACACACACTTGAATATCTGATGTTTCACAGACACACACATACACACTAGGGAAGGCTAAAACAGATTCACCACCTGTGTCCTTCTCTACAGATTACAAGGTAGCTGCCACCAGCCAAATACTCTAAGGCTCTTACAAGGAGTAACAAATTATACTGTGTCAAATTAATACTGATATGAATGGTAGGGTGTGACTGAAGCAGTAAGGCTTTTTGTAGTGGCCACAGTGACATTGAAATAAGTAGAGGTGCTCTCAAGATATTAAAAGTATTCACTAAAAGACCAACCACAATGAAAAAGTATAAAAATATTTAATAATGAATAATAAAATTAACAAGAGGGAAAACACTTAGTATTTAATTACAATAAACAGAGTTTTTCAGTCACAGGAAATATAAAATAACACAGTTGGATGGAATCTCATATGCAGAAAAAGGAATAATACTAAACTAATCTCACAATACTTTTTCTAACTAAACTAAATAGAAACTGTCCCTATTTAACTCAGTTAATATCACAAGGTAAGATATACTGCTGAGATCCTCACTTCCACAAGGCAAGATGAGATACTCCACACACTGAACTGTAAGACTAACAACTATTGAACAACTGCTGAACAACTGAACGGTGATAACTGACATAGATCTTTTATATAATCAGATTCCAAAGAAAAACAAAAACAAAAATGAGCACTGTTGGTACATTCTGAAAACATGCAGCTTTACAAATACATTTTTCAGCACAAGCATCTGTACAAATCAGTTTGATATACGAATGACATATAATTTTTTACAAAATTCCAGCTAGCTGTGCTGGCACATGTTACACATCCATTGCCCTACGTTTCCTGGCATAGCTGGCAATACCTCACATTATCACATCTCTCCCCTCTTTGAAGACTCAAGCAAGTTTTTCAAATGACCCTTGAGAAAAATTGCTTGAGTGGAATTAGCCTATCTAGGAATACATTTATCCATACCATGTCTTGAGATCCCATCTGCCTTGGCATTTCTGACCCCACTACAGTACTGCATTGTTATGTCATATGCCTGCAACTCTAGGCTCCACCACAGTAACTTGGTATCTTGCTGTCTGGCTCGCTGTAGCCATAGATTCCCCAACTCCACCTGCCTCCAACTGCAAATACTTAGCACAAGGGCCTCCTTACCATGGTAAGATTTCATCATGTTAATGTGGTACAATTTGTGTCCCTTCCTCCTGCCTCTTGTCTGACTGTTCTGCCATGTAGTTAACATCACTGGCCTTCCTTACCACTTTGAAGGGTCCCTCCCAAGCTGCCTGCATATTACTGTGTCTAACATGAATGAGAACCATAACCTGCTGTCCCAGAGCATAATCTCTGGCTTGAGCTTTCCTGTCATACCAGGCCTTTTTCTGCTGTTGGGCCCCTGCCAGGTTCTCCTGGGCCAAGCCCATGAGATCCTTAAGCCTTGTCCTGAGGTTTAAGACATATGCCATAACAGACTCCTTGTGAGATTCACAGTCACCCCCCTACTCATCACAAAGCAAAGCTAAAGGGCCTGTAACTCTATGCCCTTACAGCAACTCAAATGGTGAAACAACTGTGGATTCCTGGGAACCTCTATGTATGCAAACAGCAGATGGGGAAAATATTTGTCCACTCTCTCTTAAACTGGTCTGCAAATGCCTGTATCATGGTCTTTAGTGTAGAGCTTAACCTCTCCGTGAGACCATTAGTCTGGGGATGGTAGGGGGTGGTTTTTAGGTGCTCCACCCCACATTACTTCCACAGACAATCAAACAGGTCGGACATGAAATTGGCACCTCTGTCAGTCAGTATTTCTCTTGGGAAGCCTACCCTGCTGAAAATCTCTAAAAAAGCATTTGCCACCTTCTCTGCCTCAATGGAGGACAGAGCTACTGCCTCATGGTATCTATATCATAATCTACTATCACCAGGATATACTTCTTCCCTGTGGAACTTAGAGTACTCAAAGGCCACACAATATCAATAGCTACCCTCTGAAATGGCTTCTCAATCACAGCAAAGGCATCAAAGTAGCTTTGACCTTATCTCCTGCCTTGCCTACTTTTTGGCACTGCTCACAGGTCCTGCAGTACCCTGTTACAACCCTGACAATCCCAGACCAGTAAAAGTTTTGCATAATATGTCTCTTGGTACATTTTATGCCCCTGCGACCTGCAAAGGGAATGTTATGGGCTATGACTAGAAGTGCCAGACAGTAGGCTCTAGGCACTACAGTGGCTGTATTAACTCACCTTCTTGCCCTCACTAAGGGGTCCACTCTCTATACAGTAACCCTTTATTCCAGTATACAGACCTCTTTTCTTTGAGAATCAGGCACCTCCCTAGCTACCTTCCTCAAACCCCTCAGTGTAGGGTCCGAGAACTGAGCCTTTCTCAACTATATCTTTGTAACTCTTCCTAGATACCCTTCTACAGGAAGTCTGGTATCTTCTAACAGCAGTGCTTCATTGTCATCCTGGGTACTACCACTCACTTCTGTCCTTGCAACCACCTTGTCCACAGGTAAATCAGTACCTACTAATAGATGTGGTTCACTTTTAGGCTCACTGCTACAAGGTAGCTTCTTCCCTGAAATAACCAGATCACAGCCCCAGCTTCAGGCATGCAGTCTGTCTGGGTCCCTCCCTGGCTACCAGACCTACCTGCCTGTCTCCAAGCCTGACTGCATGCACACAAGGTACTGCATTATCAAAATAATTCCCTATTAAGAGGTCTGCAGTGATATCTTCAAACACACCTAATTGCTTGTTCTCTTTTCCACCCTCCCAGTCAAGGTGAGCCCTGGCCAAAGGTATTTGGAATGGAATCCCTCCTAAAGCTCTGTTATGTACTGCCCAAGCAAGTGCTGCTCTTCTTTAACCACTGCAGGCTTCACAATGGTTATGTCAGTGTCTGTGTCTCTCTTAGTAGTGATCTGTCTTCCATCCACTAAGACAGGATACAAACTCCAGTGATAGCTTGGGACCTCTGTTTTCTCCAGACAACTTACCACTGGCAGGAGGTTATTTCCATTTACTGGATCCCTCACCTTTTGTTCCCTACCTTGCTTCACTGGATATTGTATGCAACATGGCCCTTCTGGTTAAATTTAAAACATCTAACCATTGATCCTGGCCATGTACCTGAACTAGTGGCTTCCCTTGTTACTGGTAGACTCTGTTGGGGTATTTTAGGCTGCCCACCATGGGTTCCCTTATATCCATGCAGAGCACTGGGTATCCTATTCTTATGCAGTTATGCCCTGCTTGATAAAAAGAAATCCCCCTTTTCTCCCCAACTCATCTTCGGAGTTATATCCTCAGTCTTCCAACCAGATTCTTATTTTTTCAGGCAAAGTGCTAAGGGCTTCTTCCCTCACCAAAAGGTCTGCCAGCCTTGCAACAATGGTGACCAGACACCACCTCACCCACCTATGAAAGTAAGTGCTTAACTCAGCAATATAATCACATACGCTTTCATCTGTCTTACGTCTATGCTCACAAAATGTCTTCCTGTAAGCTTCAGGTGTTAACTTAAAATAGTCTAACAAACATTGTTTTACTTTTTCATAATTTAAACAGTATCAGACAATTTGGCAACAGCAGTTCATAGGTTCATAGGTTCATAGGTTCATACTAGGCTATCTGCCCGAGGGCATTTACAAGCCTAGCCCATAGTTTTGTGGCTTACGCCACCCCTTTAGTATGGGGAACTATACCCATTATTTTGCTGTGCCTCTGTCGAGCAGTGACACTGAGGTAATCCCTGGGGTATATCTGTTCAACTTTACCTTGGAGTAAGGAGGTCAGGAAACATACCCAGACCTCTTGGGCAACATCATACTATTTACATACTCCTTTATATATATATATATATATATATATATATATATATATATATATATATATATATATATATATGAATAAAATTATCAAAATCTGTATCATCTTTAAATTGTGGACAAAATTTACTGATGTTTATTGCTTCTGCGGTTCAGTTACTCCCTTTGCCATTATGTCCATGAGCCTGTCAAAGGGTCAGTATATTCTTTTCATGCTAATGCTACTTCTCATTTTCTTCAGCCTCAAATGTTGCAGTTCATTCTGACACTGCTTCTCCCTTTCTTCAGGCTCCAAATGTGGCAGTCTCTCTTTAGTCTCCAAATGTCGTAGTCACTCTTTTCTTTGGTCTCCAAATGTTTGGCCTCCAGTTCAAGTCTCTTTAACTCCAGCTGGATGTTTAAGTCCTCTGCGGAAAAGATGAACTGTCCAGTTTCTAAAGGCTGCACATCCCAATCACCGGACTGGCTATCTTCCTGGTTGCTGGATCATGCTGCAGCTGTGATTAAGGCTCAAATCATATCCTCTTTTGTCAGGTTGGCATACACCAGTCCTCTGGCTTTACACACTTTGGCCATCTGGTTCTTTGTCAGCTTGCTATAGTCTTCTGCTGACATCTTTGTCTGCTTTCCCTGACTAAACTAATTAACAAAAGTAAATAAAACTGTTGTGACACTGAAACTCTAAATGTCTACCTTCTGGCTGTTGAGAGTACACACATCTTCAGTGGCAACTGCTTACAGGCTACTAAAGTTCTATTAAAATCCCACCACTCTGACACCAATATATGATGGCCCCTCTTTACCCCTGGCCAGTAATCAAGGACCCCCAATCCTCACTACTGACAACGTTGTAAAGTAGTCACTAAAACAGGAATGGATTTACACATTATTTTCAACTGCAGCTCTCTGCATCAAACACAATTTCTGCCAAGAGCCCACAGGAACATGCTTCACTGGGACTGGACTCTCTGTCTGTCCATATCCCAAACAAGACCCACCCTGGAACCCTGTGTTCCAGTTCCAACTATCTGACACACACACTTGAATATCTGATGTTTCACAGACACACACATACACACTAGGGAAGGCTAAAACAGATTCACCACCTGTGTCCTTCTCTACAGATTACAAGGTAGCTGCCACCAGCCAAATACTCTAAGGCTCTTACAAGGAGTAACAAATTATACTGTGTCAAATTAATACTGATATGAATGGTAGGGTGTGACTGAAGCAGTAAGGCTTTTTGTAGTGGCCACAGTGACATTGAAATAAGTAGAGGTGCTCTCAAGATATTAAAAGTATTCACTAAAAGACCAACCACAATGAAAAAGTATAAAAATATTTAATAATGAATAATAAAATTAACAAGAGGGAAAACACTTAGTATTTAATTACAATAAACAGTTTTTCAGTCACAGGAAATATAAAATAACACAGTTGGATGGAATCTCATATGCAGAAAAAGGAATAATACTAAACTAATCTCACAATACTTTTTCTAACTAAACTAAATAGAAACTGTCCCTATTTAACTCAGTTAATATCACAAGGTAAGATATACTGCTGAGATCCTCACTTCCACAAGGCAAGATGAGATACTCCACACACTGAACTGTAAGACTAACAACTATTGAACAACTGCTGAACAACTGAACGGTGATAACTGACATAGATCTTTTATATAATCAGATTCCAAAGAAAAACAAAAACAAAAATGAGCAAACTGCTGCTGCCAGAGTTCCATCTTTCAGCTGGTTATAGAACTACATCACATCTGTTCACCTGACTCTGGCACAGTTCACATTCAGAACTCTGTTAAGATTCTGTTGCAGCATTTTTTAACATAAGCAATTTTTACAGATACATTTTTAATACAAGCATCTGTACAAATTAATGTGACAGTGAAATGGCATAAGATTATTTACAAAACTTCAGCCAACCATGCTGGCATATGCCACACATGTAATGCTTTACTTTTCCTGGTACAGTTGGAAATACCTCACATCATTACATCTCTCCTCCCCTTTGAAGACTCAAGCTAGTTTTTCAAGTGACCCTGGAAAAATGTTGCTTGAGAGAAATGGACCTATCTGGGAACATATCAAGATATACTCTGTCTTGAAAATCCATCTGCATTGGCATTACTGTAATCTTAGGTTCATAGGTTCATAGGTTAATACTAGGCTATCTGCCCTAGGGCATTTATAAGCCTAGCCAGAATGTGTTTGGCTTTTGCCACCCATTTTAAATTTATTTTGCTATGCTCTTTTTCGAGATTAGTATACTGTGCCTTTGTCTAACAGTGACACAGAAGTGATACCCGGGGTAAACCTACGATCTCCCATCCACTCATCAAGATTCCTCTTGAAGAGAGTCAATGAGGGACTCTGCCTAACCTGGACTGGGATTTTATTCCAGAGTGAAGGGAGCCTCTGGGTTATGAATCTGTCCCTCCAGCATGTCATATTTATTTCAGTGCTGAGGTTCAAGTCTCTCGAGCGCGTAGCTCGATGGGATTTGGATTTTCTGAGGTGCAGCATGTCCATTAATTCCGGGTTGGACATGGCTTTATCGTCAGGCACAGATCGCCTCTGAACAGGCGGTATGCCACTGAGTAGAGCTGGAGTTTCTTTAACCGGGCAGCATATGGCATCTGTTTGAGCCCTTTGATCCTCTTGGTGAGGTACTTTTGGGGTCTTTCCAGTTGCTGCAGGTGTCTGGTAAGGTACATCCCAAAGGGGCATTGTACTCAATTATGGGCCTGATGAGGGATGAGTAAAGAGGCACGATGACCTCCCTGATCTAGATGTGAATCCCTTCATGATTAGGTGGGCTATATAAAATGTTTTCTAACCACTTTGGCCACGTGGTTGTCAAATGAGAGATTGCTATCAACTTGGGTCCCCAGGTCCCTAATTACTTCTTCTGTACTTAATGGATTACCACCTATGTGGTAATTTGTGGGCACTTTGTTTTTGCCAAAGGGATGACTATACACTTTTGGCATTTAGCTTGAGGCCATGGCTCTGGCAGCAGTTGTCTGTTTCTATGAGGCCCTTTTGGAGGATGCTTGTGTCGGCTAGAGAGTCGATTATGGTGCCCAGTTTGCAGTCATCTGCGAACTTGGTCAGCCACAGTCCTTCCGTGTTGGTCTGTACCTCCGAGAAATATATACCGAACAAGAGAGGTCCCAGGACTGAGCCTTGTGGGACACCACTTGTAACTGGTTTGGAGTCTGATATGGCTCCAGCAATTCTAACCATGTGGGTTCTGTCCTTGAGCCAGTTTGCAATCCATCTAGTGACATAGGGGTTTATATTTAAGCTGGTGAGCTTATCTATAATGCCTGAGTGGGGTATTGTATCGAAGGCTTTTGCGAGGTCCAGGTAGGCTGTGTGGACCACCTTCCCCTCGTCAATGGCCTTGGTGACTGTTTCAAAGAAATCAACCAGGTTTAAGAGGCAGGATCTGCCCTTAACAAAGCTGAACTGGGTAGGATCCAGTGTCTGTAGGTCCCCAATATCTTTATTTATGAGGTCCATGATGATCCTTTCCATAGCTTTGCAGACCAAGCTAGTCAGGCTTATGGGGCGATAGTTTCCAGGATCCGTTGAGGCACCACCTTTATGGAGAGGGACCACTGTTGCTGTACGCCACTCTTTGGGCAAATATCCCGTAGTAAGGCTGAGATTGAACAGTAGTTTTATGTTTGGGTTTAGCTCTTCTTGGAGTTCATGTAGGATGCAGCCCGGGACACCGTCTGGTCCCATTGATGCTGTGTTTTTTGCTTTGGAGAGGCGGCTCTTACCTGAGCATCTGAGATGTCAGGGGGGCAGCACTCTGCTGGGATAGATATTTGCCCTTTTGGTGGGGAGGGGGGGGAGAAGTTTGTGCTGAACCTGTCAGCTAGGATATTGGCAATGTCTGTGGGTTCAGTGTATTTTTTGTCATTTTGGACTAATTCTGAGCATATCTGGGAATTACCACCCAGGTTCCTAACATAACTAAATAAAGCCTTGTGATTATCCTTAGTGTCCTGTGCAATATTTCTCTCGAAGCTTGCCTTAGACAATTTTATGAGTGCCCGTAGTTTTTTGCTAATACTGATCAGTGATGCCTTCCCTTTTTGGGATTTTGCTCTATCATTTAGTAGCTTCCTCCTTCTGTTGTATAGTTTGTTTATGGCTGGGGTCCACCAGACAGGATGTCTGCCTTTGGAGGATTGGGTCTTGGTTTTATTTGGGATCGCATGATCCATGCATTCCTGAAGGTGTTCATAGAATGCATTTATAAAGGATTCTGTGGTCTGGGCCGTATTTTCCACAGGCCCGGGGGCCTTGAAGGATTCCACCTCGGTTTTGAGGAGTGTGAAATTTGCTTTAGAGAAGTTTTTCACTGTGGTTTTCTGGGCAGGGAGTGGGGTCGGGAATCTGGACTGGTTAATACAAGAGGTCTTCCCAAAGCCCCCTTAAGGTTTTGGAATGCCCACTTGCAGGCTGGGGTCACACTACCTTATCAGGCCTGTGTTTCCTTGTCAGGTCTGTGAGGGGAGGAGCTATTGTACTATAATTGGAAACAGACTTTCTACAGTACCTCACTGTCTCTATGAATGCCCTACACTTGATTTTTGGCAACAGGAGCAAGCCATGCCTGAATAGCTTCCACCTTAGCAGGTTCTGCCCTATTCATACCACTCCCCACTCTATGCCCCTTGGTAAGAGACCTCTTCCATACCCACCTGAAACTTACTGGGCTTAATGGTCAACCCTGCTCTTTGCAGTCTGCCCAGTACTCCCTGAAATACTGAGGTTTCATTATGTTAACATAGTACAATTTTTGTCTCTGCCTCATGCTTAGCAGGTTTACCATGTAATTTACAATATTGACCTGTATTGCCACTTCAAAGGGTTCCTCCTAAGCTGCCTGCAGTTTATTGTGTCTGTCAGGAATGAGCAATATAACGTGCTGTCCCACAACATACTCTTGGGCTCAAACATTCGTTTCATGCCAGACCTTTTTTTGCCGTTGGGCTTTTGCCAGGTTCCTTTTGGCCAAGCTCATGAGCTCCCTAAGCCTTGTCCTTAGGTTTGGGGCACATGCCACAACAGACTGCTTGTGAGATTGACACTCACCCTCTCACGTGAATTAAATCTAAAGGTTAACTTACCCTATGCCCATACACCAACTCAAAATGTGAAAAACCTTTGGATTTCTGGGGTAGCTCCCTGCATGCAAACATCAGATGGAGCAAATATTTGTCCCACTCTTTCCTAAACTGGTCTGCAACTGCCCAAAGCATGGTCTTTAGTGTAGAGTTTAACCTGTCCACAAGACCAGTACTCTGGAGATAGTAGGAGATGGTCTTTAAGTGCTTCACTCTGCAGCACGTCCACAGACAAACCAGCAGGTCTGACATAAAACTGGCACCTTTTTCAGTCAGTATTTCTCTTGAGAAACATACCTTGCTGAAAATCTGTAACAAAGCATTTGCCACCTTCTCTGTTTTGATGGAGTACAGAGCCATCACTTCAGGGTATCTAGTAGCACAATCTACTACCACCAGGTTATACTTCTTCCCTGTGGAACGTGGGGTACTCAGAAGCCCTGCAATATCCATAGCTATCCTCTGAAATGGATCTTCAATCACAGGTTGAGTGGTCAATGGAGATTTGACCGTGTCCCCTGCCTTGCCTACCTTTTTCTACTGTTCACAGGTCCTGCAGTACCCTGTTTAATCCCTTGCAATCCCAGGCCAATAGAAGTTCTGCATAATATGTCTTTTGGTACGCTGTATGCCCATATGACCTGCAAAAGGAATGTCATGCGCCATAGCTAGAGGTGCCAGATGGTCTGGGAACTACCAATGGCTGTATTAACTCACTCTCTAGCCCTCCCTCAGGGGTCCACTCTCTATACAGTAAACTTTTGTTATCTGCAAAAGGAATGTCACTGGATATGGCTAGAGGTGCCAGACGGTAGGTTCTGTGCACTACCAACTGCCATATTACTTCACCCTCTAGCCCTCCATCTGGGGTCCACTCTCTTGTATAGTAACCCTTTGTTCCATTATATAAAGTCCCTTTTTTATTTAGCATCAGGTGCCTCCTAAGCTACCTCCCTCAAGCCACTTAAGGTAGAGTCCGAAAGCTGTGCTTGTTTCAACTCTACTTTCATGACCCTTCCCAGCTACCCTTCCAGAGGAAGCCTATTATCTTCTGACAATGGTGCCACCCTGTCAGCCTGGGTACTACCACTCACCTCTGTTCTTGCAGTCATCTTTTCCATGGGAACATCAATACCTACCAGCAGCTGTGGTTCACTTTTAGACTCACAACTACAAGGTAACTCCCTCCCTGAAATAACCACATCACCAGACCCAGCTTCAGGTATGGGCCTGTCTGGTTCCCCCCCAGGCTAAAAGATCTATCTACCTGTCTCCAAGCCTGACTGTGTGTAACTGCATGCAGACAAGGTACTACATTATCAAAATTATTCCCTATTAAACATCTGCAGGGATATCCTCAAACACACCTACCTGCTTGTTCCTTTTTCCACCCTCCCAGTCAAAGTGAACTGTAGCCAAAGTTTTGGAATGGGGTCTCTGTTAAAGCTTTAACTGGTGTGGACTGCCCAAGCAAGTACTACTAGTCTTTAACCACTCCAGGCTTCACAATGGTTGTGTCAGCGGCTGTGCCTCTCTTAGCAGTGGCCTGTCTTCCATCCACTAAGATAGGATACAAACTCCACTGACAGTTTGTACTTCTGTTGTCCCCAGACAGCTTACCACTAGCAGGTGGTTATTTCCACTTACTGGCTCCATCACCTTTTGTTCCACACCTTGATTCAGTGGACATTTGTATGACACATGGCCCCTCTGGTTACATTTAAAACATCTAACCATTGATCCTGGCCATGTACCCTGTTACTGGTAGACTCTGTTGGGGTGATTTAGGCTGTCCATCATGGGTTCCCTTATATCCATGTGCAGCACTGTGTATCCCCTTCTTATGGAGTGATGCCCTGCTTGCTAAGCAGAAATCCCCCTTTTCACCCCAACTCATATTCAGAGTTACATTCTCAGTCTGCCAACCAGATTCTCATGTCCTCAGGAAAAGTGCTAAGGGCCTGTTCCCTCACCAAAAGGTCTGTCAGCCTTTAAAAACTGGTCACCTGATACCCACTCACCCACCTATTAACTCAGCATTATAATCACATACACTTTCATCTGTCTTGCATCTATGCCCACAAAACTTTTTCCTGTAAGCTTCAGGTGTTAATGTGAAAAAGTCTAGAAAACATTGTTTTACTTTTTCATAACTTAAGCAGTCAGTATTAGACAATTTATAAACAGCAGTTACAACTTTACCATGGAGTAAGGAGTCAGGAACCATACCCAGACTTCTAGGTCAACATCATACTGTTTACATACCTTTTCAAATATAAGAATAAAACTATCAAAATCAGTATCATCTTTAAATTGTGAAAAGAATTTACTGACCTTTATTGCTTCTAAGGTTAAGTTACTCCCTTTCCCATTATGTCCATGACCCTGTCAAAGAGTCAATATCTCCTTTTCATGGTGATGCTGCTTCTCCTTTTCTGCAGCCTCCAAATGTCACAGTTCATACTGACACTGCTTCTCCCATTCTTGAGCCTCCAAATGTCACAGTCTCTCTTTTTCTTCAGTCTTTAAATGTTTGACCTCCAGTTCAATTCTCTTTAATTCCAGATGGATTTTTAAGTTCTCTGAGGAAAAGATGAACTGTCCTGTTTCCAAAGACTGCACATCACCATCCCTGGTTGCTGGACCTTGTTGCAGCTGTGATTAAGGTTGAAATCATATCCTCTTTTGTCAGGTTGGCATGCACCAGTCCTCTGGCTTCATACCTTGGTCAACTGATTCTTTGTTAGCTTGTTATAGTCTTCTGCTGATATCTTTTCCTACTTTCCCTGACTAAACTAACTAAAAAAAGTAAATAAAACTGTTGTGATACTGAAACTCTGAATGTTTACTTTGTAGCTGTTGAGAGTACACACACCTTCAGTGACAACTGCTTACAGACTACTGAAGTTAAATTATAGTCCCACCACTCTGACTCCATTATGTGACAGCCCCTCTTTACCCTGGGCCAGTAATCAAGGATCCCCGATCCTCACCACTGAGGCTGGTGAGAGGAGGTCACTAAAAACAGGAATGGATTTACACAGTATTCTCAAATGCAGCTCTCTGTATCAAACACAATTTCCCCCAAGAGCACACAGGGAATACACTCCACTGGGACTGGACTCTGTTGCTCCATATCCCAAACAAGACCCACCTTGGAGCACTGTGTCCCATTTCAAAGTATCTGGCACACACATTTGAATATCTAATTTTTCACACACGTACACATGTGCATACACACACACACACACACACACACACACACACACACACACACACACACACACACACACACACACACACACACACACACACACACACACACACACACACACACACACACACACACACACACACACACACACACACACCTGCGAAAGATTGACACAGACTTACCAGCTGATTGACCTCTTTCGAGATTATAGGGTAGCTGCTACCAGCCAAATACTCTAAGGCTGTTACAAGTGGTAACCAATTATACTGTGTCAAATTAATAGTGATGTGAATGGTAGTGTGACCAAATCAGTACGGCTTTTTAGAGTGGCCACAGTGACACTGAAATAAGCACAGGTATTCTCAAGATATTAAAAGTATTCACTAAAAGACCAACCCCAATGAAAAGGTATAAACACATTATAATGAACAATAAAAATATAAAACAGGAAAATGCTTAATATTTAGTTATAGTAAACATCAGAGTCTTTCAGTCACAGGAAATATAAAACAATACAGTTGGATAGAATCTCACATGCAGAAAAAGAAATAATACTAAACTAATCTCGTGGTACTTTTCCTAACTAAACTAAAGAGTAAACACTGAACTGTACAACTCACAACTGAACAACTGAACTGTGATAAGTACCATAGATCTTTTATATATATCACATTCCAAAGAAAAACAAAAACAAGCAAACTTTTGCTACCAGAGTTCTGTGCTTCAGCTAGTTTTAGAATCACATCACATCTAGTCACCTGAAGAATCACATCACATCTAGTCACCTGACTCTGGCAAAGTTCACATTCAGAACTCTGTTTAGATTCTGTTCCAGCAGTTTTTTTAACATAAGCAACTTTTACAAATTAATTTTTAATACAAGCATCTGCACAAATTAATGTGACAGTCAAATGACATAACATTATTTTGCAAAACTTCAGTCAGACATGCTGGCATATGCCACACATGCACTGCTTTACTTCACCTGGTACAGCTTGCAATAGCTCACATTGATACACACCCAACTGGTTGTCAAGGTTACGATTGAACAGGGTCATTGAGGAGCACTGCTTCACATGCAGTGGTAGCCTATTGCAGAGGAGTGTGAATCATTGTGGATATATACTTCTTCCCATCATGTTCTGTTTATGTCACAAGCTAGGCTGAGAACCCTTGGGCAAATTATTGTTGTCCCATTTGAATTGCAGATGTCCATCATTTATAGAAGGGCAAGGTCAGAGACTGCTCTGCAGGACAGCCATAGGCCACCTCTCAGCAGTCTGCATGACACTGAGTACAGTGACAGATATGTCAGTCTTTTTATGTATGTCATGTTTGGAGGCCTAGGAGTCTCCCAGACACAGCCCTGTGTTCTCTTCAATTGCTGCAGATGTTTGGTGAGGTACAGAGACATGAGTATTGTACTCCATTATTGGTGTGATAAAGGTAGTGTACAGCACAGGTATGACTACCCTGGTCTTAGATGTGATGTTCATCTGTATGGTGTGCACAGTGCAAATTGTGTGTGTCAGCAGTATGGGCACATAGTGATGAAAGTGTAGATTGCTATCAACGTGTTCCCAAGTCTCACAAAGCTGTGTTTGAGCTTAGGGGGTGCTATAGGTTCATAGGTGTGCACTAAGCTAATGGCCTTGGAGCCTTTACAAGCCTATCCCACAGAAGTGCTCTGGCATCATGCCACCCAACATTAGTTCCCAGTACCTCTATCAAATAGAGCCACTGCAGTGATCCCAGGGGTGAACATTCTATTTCCAATCCACTCATCAAGATTTCTCTTGAAGAGGCCAGTGAGGTGCTCTGCTTGACATGTATGGGAAGTCTATTCCAGAGCATGGGCAGTCTCTAAGTTATGAACCGGTCCCTCCAACATATTTTATTGATTGTGGTAATGAGGTTGAAGTCCCTGGAGCATGTGGTGCGGATGGATTTGGATTTCTTTAGATGTAGCATTTCTAACAGAGCTGAGTCAGACATGGCTTTGTAAGTCAAGCAGAGATCTACTCTTAGTAGATGATATGAGACAGTGAATAGCTGGAGTTTGGACAAGTGTTTAAGGCCTATGATCCTCTTTATGAGGTACTTTTGTGGCTTTTCCAACTGTTGCATGTGTCTGGTGAGGTACATGCCAAATGGGGCATTATGCTCGATGACTGGCCTAATGAGGGAAGCATAGAGAGAGATGATTACCTCTTTCTTCCTGGATGCAAAACCCTTGGTAATGAGATGTGCCACAGAAAAGGACTTTCTGACCACAGTGGCAATTTGGTGGTTGAAGGAGAGGTTGCTGTTAACCTGTATCCCCAGATCTTTTATAATGTCTTCAGTGTTCAGTGGGCTGCCATCAATGTGGTAATTAGTGGGAACTGAGTTTTTCCCCAAAGAGGATGACGACGCAGTATTTGGCATTAAGCGTAATGCCATGGTTTTGACACCAGTCATTGGTCTCAGTGAGGCCTTTCTGTAGGATGTCTACATCATTTGGGTTCATAGGTTCATAGGATCATAGGTTGGTACTAGGCTATTGTCCCCAGGGCCTATACAAGCCTAGCCATAACAATTCCCTGGCTATTTCTCCCCACAGTATTTACTTCCCTGGACCCCTGTCTAGCAGGGCAACTGACCTGATCCCCAGGGTGAATTTCCTATCTCCCATCCAATCATCAATGTTCCTTTTGAAGAGGACCAAAGAGGCACTCTGCTTGACATGTATGGGCAGTCTATTCCAGAATCTGGAGAGTCTCTGGGTCAGGAACCTATCCCTCCAGCATGTTTTGTTCATTGTGATGACAAGGCTTAGATCCTTGGAGCATGTGGCTCTGAGGGACTGGGATTTCTTTAAGTGTAGCATGTCCAACAGCTCTCGGTTTGACATGGCCTTGTATGTTAAGCAGAGATCATTTCTGAGTAGACAATATGTGACAGAATATAGGTGGAGATTTTTTAGATGGTCAGCATAGGACATCTGCTTTAGGCCTGTGATTCTTTTAGTGAGGTATTTCTGCGGCCTTTCCAGTTGTTGCAGATGTCTTGAGAGGTACATACCAAATGGGGCATTGTATGCTATAATGGGTCAAATGAGGGATGAGTACAGTGGGACAATGACCTAGTTTTTTCTGGATGAAAACCCCTTAGTGATGAGGTTACCCACATAGAAGGATTTCCTGACTGTTGTGGCAATGTGGTTATCGAAGATGAGACCACTGTCCACCTATGTCCCTAAGTCTCTTATCACACTTTCGGTGTTTAGTGTACTGTCACCTATGTGGTAATTCATGGGTACATGTTTTTTCCCAAAGGGGATAACTCTACATTTCTTGGCATTGAGCTTGAGCCCATGGCTCTGGCACCAAGCATCTGTTTCTGTAAGGCCCTTTTGTAGAATATCCACATCATTTGGGGATTCAATAATAGCTCCCAGTTTGCAGTCATCTGCAAACTTTGTTAGCCAGAGTACCTTAGTGTTGGCCTATACTTCAGAGAAGTAGATGCCAAACAAGAGCTGCCCCAGGACTGAACCCTGAGGTACTCTACGTGTCACTTGCCTGGAGCTGGATTTGGAGTCTGCTACTTTTACAGTGTGGGTTCTGTTAGTAAGCCAGTTGGCAACCCATCAAGTGACATAGGGATTAATGCCCAGCTTAGTAAGTTTATCTATGATTCCAGAGTGGGGGATGGTGTCAAAGGCCTTGGTGAGGTCCAGATAGGCTGTGTGGACCACCTTATCCTTGTCCATGGCTCTGGAGACTGATTCAAAAAAGCCAGTCAGGTTCAGGCGACAAGATCATCCCTTCACGAACCCAAACTGTGTGGGGTCCAGTGTTTGAAGGTTATCGATGTCTTTATTTATAAGTTTCATGATAATACGTTCCATGGCCTTGCAGATCAGGCTCATTAGACTGATGAGGCGGTAGTTCCCAGGATCCAAGGTGGATCCCCCTTGTGGAGTGGGATAACTGTAGCTGTGCACCACTCAGTGGGCATGAAGCCTGAGGTGAGGCTATGATTAAACATGACACTTAGGTGAGGTGCAGTTCATTTTGTAGTTCATTTGAGGGGAGTTAATAATGGCTCCCAGCTTGCAGTCATCTGAGAATTTGGTCAGCCAGAGTCCCTCCATGTTGTCCTAAACTTCTGAGAAGTAGATGCTAAACAGGAGAGGACTTAGGACCGATCCCTGTTGGACTCCACTCATGACTAGTCAGCAGTCTGACTTGGAGTCCGCTATTTTCACACTGTGGGTTCTATCTGTGAGCCAGTTTGCAACCCACCTAGTTATATAGTGGTTGATGCCTCGTTTGGTGAGTTTATCAGTAATTCCTGAGTGGGGAATGGTATCAAAGGCCTTGGCTAGATCAAGGTAGGCTGTATGAACTGCCTTGCCCTCATCCACAGCTCCAGTGACTGACTCAGAGAAGTCATCCAGGTTAAGCAGGTATGATCTAACTTTCACAAAACCAAATTGCATGGGATCGAGAGTTTGGAGATTCCCTGTATCCTTGTTAATTAGGTCCATGATGATGCACTCCATAGCCTTACATATCAGACTCATCAGGCTAATGGGGCAATAATTTCCAGGGTCTGTGGTCACTCCGCCTTTATGGAGAGTGATAATTGTAGCAGTGCACCATTCAGTAGGGACAAAGCCTGAGGTGAGGCTGTGATTGAACAGGAGACACAGATGTGGTGCCAGTTCACTTTGTAGTTCATGTAGAACACATCCAGAGATATTGTCAGGTCCCATGGAAGCTGTATTCTTGGCCTTGGACAATGCAGCTTTAACTTGTGCTGCAGTAATGCTGGGTGCCTGGCATTCCTCCAGTATTGTGATTGGTCCTTTGTGGTGGGGAGAGTGGTAAAGTTGTCACTGAATCTGTCAGCCAGCATGTTGGCAATATCTGTTGGCTCAATATATTAGGTACCCTTGTGCAGTAACTCAGAGCAAACCTGGATATTGCAGTGGAGAGTCTTGAACTAACTACAGAAGGCTTTGTGGTTGTTTTTAGTTTCTGCTGCAATTCTGCCTTCATAGCTGGCTTTAGAAGTTTTGATGAGGGATCTCAACTTTTTGTTGAGGCTAATAAGGGAGTTTTTCCAGTCTTGGGACTAAACCTTTTTCTGCAACAGTTTCTTCCTTATGTTGTAGAGTTTATTAATGGAGGGGACCACTAAATTGGCTTCCTTTTTTTGGAGGAGAGCATCTTGGTTCTGTTGGGTATGGCTAGTTCCATGCATTTATGTACGTATTCATACAGTGCATCAGTGTATGATTTGGCAGTCATGCATCTATTTTCCATTGATATGGGTGCTATGAAGTTAGCCACCTTTGTTTTTAGGAGACCAAAGTCAGCTTTGCAGAAGTTTTTCCATGGTGGTTACCTTTGCAGGGGGTGTGGGTGAGCTGTGGATTTCCATATTGATTAGTTTGTGGTCAGATTTAACCAGGGAGGAATTGACTATTTATGTAGAACAATGGTCTCTCATGTTAGTTAGTCAAGGATGTTGCTTCCTCTAGTAGGGGTAAGAATGAGCTGGTCCAGGGCATTGGCACTGATGAATTCCAGGAAGCATTGGCCAGTGTATTGGTGCATGAGTAGTTTTCCCAGTTGACATAGGGGTACTTGAAGTCACCTAGTATGAGAGTGTTGGGTTGGACCCTAATTGTTTCCAGGGTGCTTAGGAATGTGGAGTGAGAGCCGTAGGACATGGTTGGGGACTTATAGCAGGCTATGACCTGAATCGCTGTCTTACCCAATGTTAGTTGCACCTGAAGTATCCCAGATGCATTATGCTGGGCTACTAGTTGGGAGGTGTGCATATCCTTTATGAATATGGAGACACTACCATCTTTGGAGCTTCGGTCCATGTTCTGGGGTTGAAAGGTGTGGAATGAATTATAGCTTGGTAGCATAGGGGTGCTTTCTGCTGCTTTAACCCAGGTCTCTGTTACAGCACAAATGTCAATGTTCTCTATTTTGAGGAGTGCTTTGAGCAAATGCATCTTGAGATTTAGACTTCTAGAGTTGAGCATCATGACCCTCAAATTGCATTTATTTATAGCTGTTACGGTGGTAATTTGGTCTTTGGAACATCACCTGAAAAAGGCAATATAGGGGTGGCAAGAGCCTTAGCCAGTATCTGGAAACCCAGGTGTGATGGATGCAGGCCATCTCTGGCAAAGCATCGAAGTCTGTCAATCACGTCATCCCAAGCAGACAGATACTGGATCCCCTTAGAATGACACCAGAAACTTAGCCAAATGTTAAAGTCAATCATTTTCTGCTTATACTGTGGTATAATTCTGGGCGATAGTAGGATGTTGCTCAGGGCTAGGGTCATACCTGCCTGGGCCACATAATCCAAGAGCTCCTCCATGTCTATTTTCATGTAGTCCAGAGAGGTACATCTCAGGCCATTCACACCCACATGGACAGTGACAGAGTCATACTTGTACTTGTGGAGGGGAGTTGCATGAATGGCTACTGTCTGGCTACTAATAATGCTGGCCTCAGCCCAGCTTCACTCTGAGTGCGTGTGTTATGTGATGGATTCTGGCACCTGATAGATGACTATTACCTTCTCCTTATTCAGCCTAGTGAGTGGGACATCAGTGTGCCTCACTATGGAGTCATCTATGATTAGTGTATTGGGCAAGCTGTTTTGCCTTAAGGGCTTAGGTTAAGGGGCACACAGTGTAGGTGAGCTATGTGTCTTGTGGTTTGTACTGTGTTGTGGTGGTCAAGTGTGTTTCTGCCTGGGAGGTCTCTGCTGTTTGGGTAGATTTCTATTGAGAGCCTCTATGAAGGTGGATGTGTGGTTTGTGTTTTAAGTGAGAGCTGTGATGGTGGGTGTTCTGGAGGGCTAGTTGTTGCATGTCATGTGGTGCAGGTGTTGACCTCCTCTTGACCAGCTATTCCAGTCTTAACTTGAGTGTGCAGGGCTTTCAATTTGGATATATAAGTGCATCTCTCATAAGTCTGAGTGTTGACAGGTAAGAGGAGAAGATTGTCTGTGTACATGAAGCAGTTGCTACACTGTCTCAGAATGCCCAAGTTCACCAGGTTAATAGGAGAAAGCACAGGGAACTGACCTCTAGACATGCCAGGATGATGGTTATTATTACTAAGTACTGGAGCTGTTTTCTTATATATTCCTTTTACAGGAAAAATGTCACTCATGGTGTCTGAGTCTGTACAGAGCACTGCCAAACACTTGAGGGGAAACTAATACAGAGACCCTGAAAATTTAAGGATGAAGTATTTAGGCAAATATTCTAAAGTTAGGAAGAAATCAAGCAATACTTACTGAAAAATAAAGAATTATCTTGTCAAGAATGATGAAAGGAGGGGAGTCGCATGAATGGCTACTGTCTGGCTACTAATAATGCTAGCCTCAGCCCAGCTTCACTCTGTTGGGATACAATACTCCTTTGCTTCTTCTCTCACCAGAAGCAAAATGTTAGCACCAATCCCAAGAAGAGAAGCAGGTCATGGCCTGTTTGGTGATCCACAGTCTTGTCTCAGATGATGCAAGGGTCTTCAGGCTTGTAGTCTTTATCTGGTAGATGCCTCAAATGGCAACCAGACCAATCAGGTATGTTAAGCACAGACACTCACTCTCCAACCAGAAAGAGTCAGGAAACAATGCACTCTGCTCCTACTCTCACCAGGATCAGAATATAAGCACATATTCCAAACTGTCATTTATAAACAGTTATTAAACTTTCTCGTGGTCAGCAGTCTCCAGGAAATAATTTGACTGCACTTGTTCTCTCACCAGGAGAAAACAGATGCAGTAATCCCAAGATGACTACTGAGAGGCAGAATGTGGGCTGTCCAGTTACTGGTGGTCTTGCAATAGATGCTTAAAGGTAAGATGAAAACAAATGGTTTATCCTAAACACTGCAGTGTATACTAGAGGAGTTAGATGTGAAAGTAGGTAACAAGTATAACATGTCTAAAAAGTTAATTTTTAGTGGAGAGTCGCTATTTTTAAAAAAGCAAGATAGATTAAAAGGGGGTCATCACTTTTGTATTCTGATATTATGGAATACAGTAGGATGGCCAATAAATTTAAATAGTTGAAGGGGAGTGATTTCACAAAATGATAATTTTGTGCTTACTCACACCAGCCAGTAAAATCAGAGAGGAAATGAGACATATGGTATATATGATATAGATTCCACTGGTAAGTGGGTTAGTGGTGGAGGTGCAGTCCCCAACTTTGACAATGTGTGTTCTGTCATTGAGCTATTTGGCTTGTCTAGTATTGTTGGCTTAATTCCCAGATGGGAGATCTTCACTGTGAGACATGAATGGGGATTAGTGTCAAAGACCATGGACAACTCAACATAAGCAGTATGCCCTGTCATTCCTCATCCAGGTCTTAGTGCTATAGCTCACTAGGCCAACTCAGCTCTAAAATACACCCCTGCGAAGTATTGAACCCAGGACCCTCAGAACTAAAGTTTAGAGCAATGCACCACTAGGCCAACTCAGCTCAGTCTTTGGGGTCACTATCCAAAAAGTCCACAAGGGACAATAAGCAAGATCTACCCTTGACAAAACCAAAAGGGTAGGATCAAGTGTGTTGAAGATCACCTATGTCCCTGTCAATATGATCCATGCTGATTTCTGCATTAGCCTTGCAGATAAGGCTTTTTAGGTACATGGGTCAATAATTGTAGTTCTGCATGTTATCAGACTGGTGTGCATTGCATAGCACACATTTTATATTACATTTTGCAGTGCAGTTGATATATGTGTGTAAAAAGTACTGAGACCCCAGGGTTGTATTGCTTGGGATGGTGCCAACACATGGATGTATTTTAAATACATGACATATAGTTAGTTAGACAGGGCCCTCAATTTGTAATGTTTCTACATGTAATTTCATGTCATACAAAGGAAATGGACCATACACAGCAGTAATACAGCATAATATATACATTTCCATAGCGTGGCAAGCAGCAGGATTGAGCGGCGGTTAATAAAATGCATATGCATGTGAGATACACATTAGCAGTGAGCAAACATGAGCTGCATTGCTAAAGTCTGTCAGTATTGAGTCTCTGGAATACACCTGCTACTTAACTGACTCTGTGGCAGCACTTGTTAATGCAATTAATGTAGTGATACTTTCATTTTTGGGGCTAGATGGTACTGCGTTTAAATACAAATATATCTAATACTTTTAACTACTTTTGTATTATCTTTGCTGTGGGTTGGTGGACGATGCTCACCATTGTGCAGTAATGCATTAAAGAAAGGAAATGGGGAAGATAAGACAGTGGTGAAATGGGGACCAAGCAGTGGTAAGAACAAATAGAAAGCAACAGCTCTCTCACTCACACACACACACACACACACACACACACACACACACACACACACACACACACACACACACACACACACACACACACACACACAACACCCAGTTGACTGCAGTAAGAACAGAACCAATACCTATCTAAGTATACAGACTACAGAACAAAGTACTAAACCCAAGCAGGGGAAGAACAAATGGAAAGTAATACAGGAATGTGCAGGAAAGAGGTAGGAAAGAACCATAGCTATCCATTTATTTAAGAGTAAAAACTGACAATATAAGCAGAATATTAGCTGAATTTGGATTATCACCTCCATAGAGAGGGGTGACCACAACACAATCATGTTGTATAGTCAACTGGACCAAATCAAGTGTGTTGAAGACGTGTCTGAAATGGAGACCTATGTATGGGAGGTTTTTTTTTTTTTTTTTTTGGGACAGGTCCCCATTTTTTTTTTGTTTTGAGAGACAGAGAGGAATGTTGAGGAAGGGACATAGATATCTCTGGATCTGGTATGTCGGGTAGGTGAGGAAGCAATTACAGGCAGACAAGATAAACAAGACCAAGGCCAGAACATTGATGGACATAAGAAGTTGGTGGACTCCATGAGTGGGCTGAGGGTGAGGTCATCCAGGACCCATAGTTGTCAAGCTGGATGATAGTGAGAATTAAGTCCTCACCCACAGGACTGTCATCACTGTCACATCACTCCACCAATGGCTGGAGCACTTGACTTCTCCTTCTCCTCCTGCTGGTACTATGTAAAATACATGGAGATGGAGAGCAGCCACTCAGGCAAGCATAGGTCTACAAAAACAGTGCGGCACACAACTCTATGCACCGATCCTAGCAATTTGGTGTGGGTGATAAACTCACCACCTCTGCCACTGCTTCCAGAGGGAGCCACTGGACTATCTTCCAGGGCAGGATTACCTGAGGGGGAGAGGTAGTGCAGGGGCAGCAAAGGTTGTGCTCCTAGGTTGGATCCCAGACATGCTAGGCAATGGTGCTGGAGCTGGTCGAGTGGGGGCAGGTGGATCCTGTGGGCAGGCCTACCCCACTGTGATGTGGAGCATTTTGCGATGTGGTACACATGGATAACATGGATGCATTTTTACAGAACGTAATAAAATAAAACAAAAAAAATAAAAGATTAAATAAATTAAATACAAATAAAATTAAACAGAGAGGTAAGGGCTGGGGTGAGAGAAAAAAAGAAATAAGATCAGTATCTTCATATGTGACATACAATGCATTACTGCAATTATTTGACTCTATTATCATAACCTTTACTCTTAAGCCTACCATCCCCTAACAGATACCTTCTACATTTAACACTACCAGATCCTAACAGATACACACTATACTACAGATTGCAGCAAGTACGCCTTTACATGTGCATATATTGCACATATGCATGTTCCAAGTATACAGATTACAGTTTACAGCAGGGCATGTGTGCCACTGGAATAGAACATTTACTTTAAACCCTTAAGTTACACATAATTGAAGAATTAACAGTATGCATATTTGGGAAGTGTGGTATTTTAACCCACAACCTCTAAGTAAATTCTAATATTGTACTCTTGTTTTGTGATACAGACTAATATGTGCATACTTGCTTTTACATTTGAGGCATAATGAATATGTTTCCATAGCACCAGTTTTGAATATGAAGGCTGAAAAGTTATAATTTAGTCTAAGTAATGTAAATTTTATTCATGGGGTAATAAATAGACTTACAATGTTGCATGGATATGTGTTTAACATCCTGTATGTTTAAAACTGTTAAATGATGATTTAAAGTTTTTAATTATCCAATGGAAATGATGGAAGCATAGTATGAAAGAACTGATGGTTGTGTTCATGGCTATTCTGATGAAGTCTCCATAGAGAGATGAAAGTGCTCAGTCTCATTATTAAAATTCTTGATTTTACCATTTTGGATCCTCAGTAGCATTTTTCTGCATGGTTCTTGGTTTATCCTAATTACACTGTACCATTTCTTCAGTGTGGCTTTTCTTTGGTGTTTGAGGACATCAATGGATTCACTAGACAGCATTCAACTACCCAGTTACTGGAACACTAATTGTGAAATAGCACTGCTGAAGGAAGATTTTGCTACAATGAAAGGAGACCATACTAGATTGATTGAACTTCTTTCACAGCCCGACGACCTAGGGATTAACAGCAAGACTGGTGTTTCTACCTTACCTCCAGGTCTGGCTGTAATACACTCCCTTACTTCCTCTCCTAATAGACAGAGACGTGTGGTTAATTCACTGGATGGCTTTGCTGCACAGCTTGCTGTTACACATTTAACTAATGGTGGTTTTGGTCCAAATGGTGACAATATACAACAGGACCTTTGTTTTAATTCAAGTGAGTACTTAAATGAAGTTGGAAAAAGGACATATGCTGAAGTTACAGGTAGTGTTCCTTCTTTATTTAGATATGTAAATCCATGTTTAACAGAGTGATCCAATAGCTGTAATACATTTCAAAGCATTCAAGAGAGACAGCCATTTTTCTAATGACATTCCTAACAACATTTGTTTTATAAACCTTATAGATCATACTTTTTGCTTTTAGATTGCTTCCAGTTCAATGGTCATTTCAAAAAAACACAGTTCATGACAATAACTATCCCTTTATAATGAATTTGATATTTTTCTTTGAAAAAAAATGGCTAAGCTGAAAATCATACAAATTTAGAATAATTACTTGAGAGAGTATTGTAATTTGAACATTTTACCTCAGGGTTTCAGGTTATATATTTTCAAATTGGTTTAAATTACAATGATGAAATTTTGGATGATTTTATTTATTTTTTAATAGGTGTGTTTCGAGCTTGTTCAATTAGTAGTCATAATGAGACTCCTACGGAAACTGGGAATGGATGTGGAAAATCTTAATCAGCAAACTGTGAATGATTTATTGGTTTTAGATTATAAGAATATAGATGAGAAAATATTAATTATGGTGGGTAAGAGATGAAACAATAATTTTCTTAAGGAAAAAAAACATAAACTGGAGAGGGATTCAAAGCAATATAAGAACAAAATGGCTTATCTCATACACACAACTGCATTCAGCAAAGGTGAATGGTAAAAAGACTGTGATGTTTGGTAGTAGAGCACAAACAGTCACTACTCCCCCTAGACCAGAATCTAGTGGGAGGTGCAACAGAGATACATACACAAGTGGTAGATATATCCCTCAGTGAGCTCCTAGATTTTCATGTACCACGGCAGTCAGAAAGATTAGCGAGTCAATCAAAACAGGGGATAGATTCAGGACAGTATTTTCAACAACCACACCCCCCCCCATAAATAGGGTTGCCACCTTTTTAAATGCCCAAAGTGGGACATTTTTGGTACAAACATCAGATCTTGCAGGCCAAAACCTACTCACGGCCAGTACAAAGGACAGAACTTGCCTTTTTTGCCTAAATAAAAGGTTACTCTTGTAGCATTTTAGTTGCTTATTCTGTTTCTTATAACATTTAGGTGTTTCAAATACAGAATAACTGTTTTATGCAACTATCGCATAAAATATAGGAACAAATTTTGTCCTAAAATCTCAGGACAATTCCCATTTTTACACTTTTTTAGCAGGACACAACTGCCCAAAGAGGGACTGTCCCTCGCAAAGTGGGACAGGTGGTAACCCTATCCATAAAAGTATATCAGAAATGGGGGGAGGGGGAAGAGGAGAAGATAACTACACAAAATACAAAGACCATTTTACTTAATTCTTCAAAAATAAAGCTTCAAGTTTGTGTCTACTAAAGTGTGGACATTGCAGATTCTATAGTAGAGCTTACACTATATACTAGTAAACTGAACTTTAATATACCTTTTCAGGAGAAAGATCACAATGAAGTTCTTGTTACATATCATAATCATAATGGTCTTTGGAAGTGCAGTATATTCAACCCTTTACTTCACCCTATCATACAAGCTTTTGGAAGAGCATTAATGGAGGACATTTATAAGATGCATTCTCTACAAAAATGGGTTGTAAGCAGTCTTACTAGTGAAGAGAAAGTTATTTTGGATGCACTTAGAAAAGATAAGAACATATGGAACATGAAACCTGAAAAGGGGGTTGGGGGTGGGATAGTCCTGTTTGATGCACAGGATTATTCTAACTTGTTGCTAGATATTCTGCATAACACAGCTAACTACTCCCCTGTATCTAGACATCAAATAAATATTGCATGTCAAAGAATTGATTCTTACTTAGAAGAATATGTGTTGGATCACAGAATTGATGTAGAGACCTACAAGTTTCTATTTAGCCCTACATTGATCATTCATGTTATTTTTGGCATTCCAAAAATTCATAAGCATGTGATAGAACCCCATTCAGACCAATTGTTTCAGCCCAAGGGTCAATAACTCACCCAGTTGCAATTTGGTCGATAAATGGGTAAAGCATGTTGAAATAATGCCCCACCTGGTAAAAGATTCACGGGACTTTCTGGGACACTTAAAGAATAGTATTTGGAAGAAAGAATTGATATTCTTGGCCATTGATGTCACTGATTTAATTTCTGTTATACCCAAACATGAAGGATTGGGGCTGTTTTATGAAACTCTTGCCACGCACTCCTCTCTATCCAATGATAAAATATCTTTAGTAGTGAAACTTATGTTCTTTATTCTGGGAAATTATATATTTTTTGAGGAAGAGTTCTTCCAACAGATAAGTAGTGTAGCAATAGGCACAGTCTGTGCCTCGGCTTATGCAAATATAGTCCTACAAAGATGGGAAAACAGATATGTTCTTAATGGTGGATATTCTAAGAATCTCTGCCTCTATTTAAGATTTTTGGATGACAACTTTATTGTATGAGATGGTACAGAGGCAGAGATGCATTCTTTTGTGGAATATCTTACTAGCACCACAGAATTCATAAAATTTGCCTATAGTTGGAACAAGGTGAGTATTAATTACTTAGATACTCTTATTTCTCATTCAGCTACTGGATTTAAATCCAATGTTTACAGGAAAGAGACATTATGAAATGCATACTTACATTTTACAAGAAGCCATCCCTCCACTTAAAAGAAAAGCTTAGTCATGCAATAAGAATAACAAGAATGACCTCACAACACAAGGAAGTATGGGATGAACTAGTCAAACTGAAAGAAATGTTTTTATCGAGAGGTTATCCCATGAATTTAGTCAGCGGCCTGATCAAAGACATTTTCGATGAATGGGGGCGGGGCAAGTACAAGTCCTTATTAGGTCTCAGTTTGGATAAATCATCCAATAAAAAACAGCAGGCTAAATACGAAAAAGTACTTATTATACATCATAATCAATTTTCCATAGAGGTAAGGGAAATAGTAAGAAGGAACTGGAATATTTTTAGAGTAAACACAGATGTATATAGCAAAGTGGGGAGTGAACTCACATTCATTACCAAAACTGGGAAGAACTTTAAACAGCTATTTGAAAATAAAGTACCAGAAGATACGTCGTTGGTTTGTGGTACTTCAATTTGTGAAAGCTGCAAACAATGTGCATATATTGTTAAGACAAAAACCCTGGTGTTAGACAACATCCTTAAAAGTAAAATAACATTTTGTAAAGGAAATTGTTCCACCTCGAGAGTGGTATATTTGGCCAAGTGTGACAACTGCCCAGCATATTATGTTGGAAAAACAGAGCGTGCATTTATTATTTATTTATTTATTGCATTTGTTTACCGGGAAACTCCACTGGGCCAAAGAGTGCCCATTTTCAGTGGAGGCCAGGGGAGAAAAGCTCCACAGTGACATCTATAACACATACAATTAGATTAAAGCTCAGATAAACAACACAATACATACCATTTGATAAAAAACACTGATAGCTCAAATAAACAATACCATAAGGCACTCATTTATAAACATCTGTATGACATTACTAATAGGAAGGCGAATAATGCCTTATATAAACACTCTACTAGCTGCAGTGGTTTTAAAAAGTTCTCCTTTGGCATCTTGGAGAAAATAAACATCAGTGGCAGAGGTGGAGACTGGAAGGGATTGTTGTGTAATAGATAGCATATGTGGCAACTTAGATTATGTGTATCTCTCTCCCCCAGGGTTTAACAAATATGTTTCCATAGCACCAGTTTTGAATATGAAGGCTGAAAAGTTATAATTTATTTTATCTATTTTTTAAATAAAGTAAGTTTTATTTACTGCGTAATAAATAGACTTGCAATGTTGTATGTATGTGTTTTTAATATCCTCTATCTTTAAAATGTTTAAACAATGATTCAAAGTTTTTAATTATCCAATGGAAATGCTGGAATTATAGTATAAAAGAACTGATGGTTGGTTTCGTGGTTATTCTGATAAGTCTCCGTAGTGAGACAAAAGCACTCAATCTTGTTATTAAAATTCTTGATTTTACCATTTTTGGATCTTCAGTGACATTTTTTCTGCATACTTTTTGGTTTATACTAATTACACTGCACCATTTTTACAGTTTCACATATATCCACCTGCGGCTCACACTCCTCTGTAATATACTCCCACTGCATGTGAAGCAGTGTTCCTCAATCACCCTATTCAAGTGCAACTTCGACAACTGCATGGGTGATTGGAAATTCACCCCTGGGGTGGAACCGATGTCCCTCAGTGACAGGACCAGTTGTTGCTGCTACAAAATTGCTCTGGTAACAATGACTACCTAAATATACTTAATAAGAGTACTTACACAGCTAGGCTTCTACTGCCTCATGTGTAGTGATAGCCATGTACTTCTAAAACTTAGAAATACAATATGTGAGACATTCACCTATACAATGAATCTAAAATAAATGCTCTTTCTCTCTCTCTGTCTCTCTCAGGTAACAACAAATCAGATATCAAACAGGTTGTCAGTACACACACTTCACCTCCTCAACAAACCAAGTGCACAACACATAAACCCACATACACAGAGGTACTCATTAGAAGTTTAACAAAAGAGCAGAGACCTCACAAATGCAATCCTTCTGCACATATTACGGTCCCAATGGAACCCACTACACATAAAAGCAAACATAACAGTGTCTCACCAGTAAGTCCTTAAGGCAAAACACCTCAAAACCTGTATCTTGGCCATAGGCGAATCCATAGTGAGACACATAGATATCCCATTCACCAGGTTGTACAAGGAGAACATCACGGTTAGCTGCCTGTCAGATGCCAGGATCCACAAAGTCACATATGCTCTCAAGTCTCAATAACAAGCACAGTTACAATTCTGTTGTACTCCATATTGGAGTAAATGACTTGAAACATACCTCAATGGACTATATAAAGAGAGATATGACTGAGCTCTCAGATTATGTGTCCCAGACAGGTATGTCCTTAGCCCTAAGCAGCATTCTAACTTCACCCAAGATGATGCCTTAATACAAAAAAAAATGACTTCAATAATTGGCTTAGCTATTGGTGCCAGTCCAGGGGGAGCCAGTATTTGTCAGCCTGGGTTGAAATGGTTGACAGACTACAGTGCTTTGCCAGGGATGGTCTTTATCTGTCACCTCTTGGCTTTTGGTTACTGGCCAAGGTATGTGTGCCATGCACTAACCGTAGTGCCTTTTTAGGTAATGTCGTAAGAACAAAATTTCTGACATAAAAATATCCTCAGAAGACAAACTCAAGGTTATGCTGCTTAATGCTAGGCATCTAAACCAGGAATTACACTCAGTGGAGGCACTTTTTACTTGGGAAGATGTTGATGTTTGTGTAGTCACAGAGACATGGTTTAGGGCCACAGAGAGTACTCTGGCCATGAAAGGCTATTATGCCTTCCACATGTTCAGGCCACAAAATGAACATGAAAGAACCAAAGGTGGAGGTGTATCCATCTTGATAAAAGACAAATACATCTCAAGATTGTTTAAGCAGTACAACTCTCTAGAGTTACTCCAAGTTCAACTAACTGTAGGAAAGACACCCCCTCCATGTTATTGTTAGCTACAAGTCGACCAACATGAACCATGAAAACTGCACAGTGCCTTCCTAGTCCTACTTGAGTCACACATAATACAGCCAAGCACTCTATGCATGGGTAACTTTAACTGTCCTTCCATTGACTGGGATATATATATGAGCACAAACACTCTTGCCCTAAATTTCCTGCACTTTGTAAAGACAAATGCTCTGGTAAAGTTAGTCTACACCCCCACAAGGGACTCGAATGGGAGATCGCTGCACCACCCCATGTGTCAGACTCTCCCTGGTAAGATCTGACCATAAATCAGTCATGTTAAATGTAACAATCATACCTAAGCCCCTCAGGATCCAAAAGTTTGAAAAATTTCTCAAAAGCAAACTATAGCCTCCTAAGTGATGGCATAAATAGCTTCAAACCTTTTGCTAACACTGAGAGTAAAGACTCCTATATGGAGGTGTACACAAATGCCCTGTATAAACACCTTTACAAGTATATAGACAGAATGGATCAAAACTTGCTCATAAAAAAAACAAGCCACCCTGATGGACATCTAGCATAAATAGATTATATAACAAGAGAGAGAAACTGATGTCCAGGAATGAGGGAACAGTCTTAGCAGAAGAACACCCTTCATATCTTGAGCAAGCAAATTAGATATCTTGTAAAGTCCTGTAAAGGTAATTACAAAACTAAATCAACTTCCATAGCTAAGGATAATCACAAGGCATTCTTTAGCTATGTCTGTAATCTAAAAAGGAAGGCCCAGCTTTGCACCAAATTCATAGTGGATGGTGCCACTAATACTGAACCTGTGGAATCGCCAACCTGTTAGCAAACAGGTTTGATAAAAAATTCACACCCCTGTCTCTACCAGTCATACCCCAAAGCATATCTGTCACCTCTTCTTTACTTATTATCTTCAAAGAATAGGTCATAACCACACTCATCAAGGCCAAAAACACAGCCTCTGTAGGACCGGATAACATCTCGGGCTACTTACTAAATGGTCTAAAGCAAGACTTAGTGGAACCACTGGGTACTCTCTTCATCCACAGTCTAAGTACAGGCTTTGTCCCAGCAGAGTGGAAAACAACAACCATAATCCACACTGTCCCTGGGAACTATAGACCCATAAGCCTGACCAGCCTTGTCTGTAAAGCCATGGAGAGAATCATATTGGACCTCATCAAGAAGGACATTGGTGACCTTCAGACTCTTGACCTGACAGAGTTTGGCTTCATTAAGGGCAGATCATGCTTATTAAACCTACTGGAATTCTTCAAGAGTGTCACCAAAGCCCTGAATCAAGGCAAACCAGTACATACTGCCTATCTTGACTTGGCTAAGGGCTTTGACACAATCCCCCACTCAGGCATCATTGAGAAACTTGACTAGC